>NC_041393.1:707342478-707352519 GCF_002162155.2 Triticum dicoccoides
AATGGAGGTGGGAGGCGGCGGAGATCCCGAGGATGAGGGGGGATTGCTGCGGTTGGGTTAAGGGAAGGGGGGTAGGCTGCCAAATTTGGAAGGGGGTGTCCATATATAGCAAAATTGCTAGGGTTTGGGGGTTAGGAGGGGTTTCGGGACCCTCGGATCGCGATCGAGCGCTCCGGAGAGAGGGGGGGACTAGGTGGCTGTAGGTGGGCTGTGTAGAATGCCTTGGGCTGAGAAGAGAGGGATGAAGTGCGGCCCGACACGGTTTCCGGATACCGAAAACGTCCGACGATTAAACCGACTATATTGCGGTTATAGGTTTAACGGTTGGGCTATCAAACGAGCTTCGAATGCGACGAAACTTGGCAGGCGGCCTGTTTACACTATAATAAGACCGCACGACAAGTTGCAACCCATTCTGAGAACATTTTTATGCCACTTACAAAATAATATTTCGGAGGTGCCGCGGGCGCGTGCGAGTGTGTCTGGACTCCGAACGGACAACGGAGAGAACCGGGGAAACCCGAACGGATGCAAGTTTTATAAAAACGATACCGATGCAATGCGCATGATGCTATGAGATGAAATGCAAGACGAGAACAAAATGCAAAACAACAGACAAAAACCCAACCACGGAGGAAATAATAAATCACATAGCCGGAAATGGCAAGAGTCGGAGTTACTAATATGGAAAGTTGTATCCGGGGCGTTACAGGTTTTTGGGGGAGTTTTACCATAGGAGGCATGGTATACCAGAGTGGATCAAAATCAAATGAAAGACCAAAAATCAAAAAGGTTTTCTTTTTAAAAGAAACTAAATCCAAGAAAAGATTATTGAGAAGGCAAACTTGGAAGAGGGTTTTTAGGAAGGGTTTAAATGACCTTCTTCAAACCAAGCAAGGCTCTTTCTGAAAACAAAATCACAAAAAAAAATTGGAGTGTCACATACAACCGCAAGAGCATTGTTGGACTCTGTCGAAGCACCGCCGCCACCACCGGACACACGCTGCCGCAGTCGAACTTTCGTCAGACCACCTGAATAGCCGCTAGAGCACCGCCACATCATCACCTACCAATTGACAAATGGGTCATTTGTATGTCGAGATTCATTATTGGGGAACTGTTGGAGCATCCATCCCTAATAACCAGAAAAGTGTTATTCAGGAGCCTCGATAAATGGTTATTCATTTTTGAACATCCAATAAGTGGTTATTGGGGGAGTATTTTCGGTGAGTGTTGGGATGCTCTTAAACACTTTGCTGCCCCTTTTTAAGAACTTGAGTAGGAACGGAGCCTGAAACGTCACCATCCATCCGAGCGCCGCCTTTACGATGACTAAAACCCTATCTATCTACTAACCAAAGCCGAGGCACCAGAAATCACCTCCCCGCCACCGGTCGCCAGAGCGGTGGGTGGAGGGGAGGCGAATCCACGGGCTGATTGAGGGGAGGAAGGCTTTCCCTAGTCGCATTGAGGCTGAAATCGATTTTAGTCTGCGCTTTTAGTTTGCACGAGACTCAACTACTACTAGATTCCGGTCTTTGCTTGTTTCCAATAATTCCTGCAAAAAAAAAAATGCTTCCCATTTTTGACTGTTCTATCACATCTTTCTCACACGAACACCCACCCACACACCGCAGAGGGAAGAACTGAAAAGCTAAAACGACTGTGAGCTGGATGAGACACTGCCGTTTTCTGCACCGATCTCTGCCCGTTAAGCGAATAAGTTACAGCATGCATCAGAGTAGTGTACATAGCTGCAGAGAACTCATGCAACCAATTCGCGCCAACAAATTGTGAGAAGTAGTCTCTCCTCAAATCCCATTCTTACGATCCACAATATTGTAGAGCTCTTTGAATTCAGCCATTTGAAATTTACATCAGATCAGGTCGTTGCTTGTATAGTACTCTGCTGTTTCAGTATATGCCAATTTTACTCTGCTGTTTCAGTAATATGTATTCATGGAAACAACCACCAATGTGCATCCAGTATGGGAACAAGCTTCTAGAGTTGAACAAGTTACTACCACACTTGAGCCTCACAAATACTAAAGCCAAGTCTCAAAGTTAACAAGTTACAAGAGGTTACAGCAGTTCAGTCTCACAGATACTGAAACCAAGTTCTAGAATTAAACATGCTACCAGAGTTTAGTCTCAGAAATGCCGGAAACAAGTTGCTGGACTTAAACAAGTTACAGAAGTTCAGTCTCACAAAAGTACGCCATACTGAACTGACAACCATAGAAAATCGGCAAAGTCGGTGCCCTAGTCAAATGATAAACTTCCTCCGCAATGCGAGAATTCCATACATATTGCTGGCCTAGAGAAGCTTAGTAACAACTGGCGGAACTCTTCGCCGTTGCTTTCAGAGATCGAGTCATGGAAAATTATCGTCACCCTTTCTAGCGTTGTTGCCCACTTGAATAACCTTTCCACAAGAGCGAGTTCATGTTCAGTTCCTCTCAGACCGTTGATTGCTACTTCTTTGAGGCAAGGTAGCACGAGGTCCTCAGTTTCCCAATTTGATGGCTCAGCACAAATGCAACCTGGTTGGCACACAAATGCCTGAATCAAGAGGAAAAACAGCTTAAGATTAACTGATATGGTTTGAGATAAGAGACATGAAACTAGAAATTATTAGACTGCATGGATACTCTTAGATATGTCAGGAACAAAATTTACAAAAGAATAAAAGCAGACAAATTAATCTAGAACCAGAATATTGCTGAAAGTATAATTGTTGCATGCATATAGAAAACCATAAAGCGAACAGATTATAATCCTTATACGAATGCTGATGTATCATGCTATCATCAACCCATATAAAAATAAAAGAAGATTTTATATTTGCTACAGAAGATCAAAGGAGGGTTCCAATTTTTTGCTGGAAATATGACCCCAGCAATTTGTTGTGGCATTTCCAACAGACTTGTAATCTTTTGAAATAAAACCTACTACAAAGTCACGAATCCAAGTAGTATATTACTTTGTCAAGTTTGATAAGCAACACTGCAGTATCTAACCCTAACCAATAACAAGAGTAGGGCAACTTGCTGCTAAGCAATGGGATTTGCCACAAACTTCCTTGCTGCTTATTTTCTTTTAAACTAAGTATAGTGTTACCTTAGACTCGCTCCGAGTAACAAGTTGAAGCATCAGCTCTCTTATACCGCTAGACATCTTGAGAACATGGAATGAGCTGGCTCCAAAGGAATGTCCACATGCCAATACCACCAGTCCCAAGATGGTAATGTTAGGCAACTTTGTCATCTCTTCCATCAAGAACCGTTCGTTGCCACGGACCTGCGGGTTCATAGGAAGTCATACAATAGGTCAATAGTTGGACAAGGACGCAAACATCTCATTTTTCTACAAAGTGAGTAACACACATTAATTAAACAAGTCCACTTTTGTGTGCATTGTTGTGAATTTTCAATTTTGTATGGCTTCACAAGTATTCCAAACAATATATTCCTGAAGTTTAACTCTCAAAATTTGGTTATAAATCGATTGACTCACATACCTGCAGATAGAAAAGGATGAGAATAAATTTTCTGATGTGGTGAAAATGTTGTGGAAGCATCAAGCTGTGATGATTAAGTCCAGAAAATATATCGTCTCCATATACAAAAAGAGGATTGGTGGTCAGTTGTTGGAGATTTGGCATCTCGCCAAACAAAACGGAGCTAGGGTCATAAGCACTTCTCCAATCAAGTGTCACCAGCTGAGGGGCTGAGATGTTGGCAACTGGTTGACCTTCATTCAGAGGATTGGTGAAGCAAAGGAATACTTTTAATTTTTGCAGAGACAGGGCAACGATATTGAGCTGCTGCAAGATATGCAAACTCCTCAGTTCCAATTGTACGAGAGATTCCGACTGGATTGTGAAGTTCTCCAGACCCCTGACACTGCAAACGGAAAGGCGGCGCAAAGATGGACACCGTGGTGAAGAGACAACGTCACTGAGGCTACACGGACCGTGCAGCTGTATGCGAACCAGCTCCAGATCGGTGAGCCGGGTAAATACGCCGGAAGGCGGCAGGGTGAGGCCAATAGAATGTAGATCGAGCACGACCTTGGTTGCTTTCTCGAAGCAAGGCAACTTCAAGGTACCTCTTTCCCCGGCGGAGGCACCATTCATGCCCCCCGTGTTCTTGAAATGCAGGACACCAGAGAGGCGGCGCGCGGCGATGGGGAGCCATGCCGCAGCGATTTCGGGGGTGGCCTCGATGCCTGCAACGAAGAGATGGCGGAGGGCCGGCGCATCATGGGCGGTGAGGGCGGCGCGGATGCGGTCGGGGTCAGTGCCGACGGGGAAATGGAGCTCCGGGAGGAGAGCCCAGACGCGGCGCCAGCGGCGGGCGAGGACGCTGGTCCGAGCGGCGACGGGGGCGTCGCGGAGCTTGAGGAGGATGTGGATGAGGACGTCGTCCGGCAGCGCGCTGAGGCGGTCCTCGCCACCTCCAACGCCGACGCCGGCGGCGACGGAGAGCTTTCGCCGCCGATGCCCCCGCGTGCGCTCCATGGAAGCAGGAGCCAAGAGCGATGTGGCGCACCTCGGGTCACACCATTGCCGGCCGCCGGTGGAGGGGCGTAGGAATGGATCGGGGGAGGCTGGAGCTGGACTCGGTGGATTTGGGGTCTAGGGTTCTCCAGAGATTGGGGATTTCTCGGTGGATTGAGGCTGAACTCTATGGATCTTTCGGACTTATTTTATTCCGATTTGCTTAGTTTTTCTTTTCTTTTTTTGAGACGGGATTTGATTAGCTACGACACGTCTAGCTAGAAGATCGTGTAA
This sequence comes from Triticum dicoccoides, assembly GCF_002162155.2. Classification (NCBI taxonomy): domain Eukaryota; kingdom Viridiplantae; phylum Streptophyta; class Magnoliopsida; order Poales; family Poaceae; genus Triticum; species Triticum dicoccoides. The sequence goes on from NC_041393.1 coordinate 707,347,274, forward strand.
AAGGCCTCCGGCTCCAAAAATTCCGATCGGCACGATTTACGTTTTCGGCGGGCCGAACAGACCCCGCATATTAGCCCGACCATAGAAAAGTATACGGTGTCCTGAGCATTTATGGTTAGCCCCCAGAAACCCCCTGTCATGATTTCATCCCCTATCGCTAGATTACATTTGCTTCGGCGAGAAATTCCTCCCTCCTCTCCTCTACTTTTCCCCTTCTACCGAGATTGATGGCCGGCGGTGCTGGTGAAAGTCATGGCGGCCACGTCGGGTCGCCACAGAGCAAGCGTGGGCAGCACGATGCGGAGGCCGGCAGCTCTAGGCGCGTCGTGGTGCCATGGAGGTCAACGCGGGCGTGGGAGCGTGGCCGGCTCTCCTAGAGCCGCGAGCTAAGCCCTTCGGTCAGCTTCATGGGGTGTCGCGCCGCTGATGAGTAACTCGTCGCCGCGGAGCGAGCAGTGGCCAACAGAGAAGAAGGTGCTACCAACCGCCTAGGGGTGATCATTATATTCTTAAATCGTAGACGATAACAAATCACTATAGAGTATGATTCAATGAAAACCATATCGATACCGTGAGGATCCACAATAAGATGAATGCTTAAACAAGTCTCAATCTTCACATAAGTATGAATAGAGTTATACACCCTGATCTTACAACTTGGAATTCCTCTAACAATGGTGATGATGCGATGAAATGGAACGAAGAGGGAAAAAAGACGAAAATGATCTCTGGTGTTTCTTCTTCTCGGATCTCTTCACCCTCTCTTCTAGTAGTGGTGACAGAGGCTGGGTCTCTCTGATGCGTTGATGCCCTTTACGAAGTTTGTTCCTGTATATGAGGCGGAGCCGTGGGCGCCTGGTATGACTACTGGTATGAGTGCTTACACTCATAACAAGGGCCTGATTCACCCAAGTCGCTCCCGTGGGCGGCTGGCGAAACCCTAGCCGTCGCCTCCCGTACCTCTTCTCAGCTTCCGCCTCCCCTCGCTGCTGCCGGAGGGCGCCGCCGGGCGAAGCCCAGTTGGCGTTGGTGGCGGCAGGGCCCTTATCCCTCCTCCCCTGGTGGCTATGGCGCGGGATGTGGCGAGCGGGCGGGAAGCGTGCCGCTCCCGCAGGGCATTGCGGCGGCGCCACGGACGGTCGGGCCTTGGGTGCGGCGATGCATGGTCATGGTGGGGGCTGCGTTGCGAAGGCGGCGGGGCGGGCCGGCGTTGTTTGATGGTGGGGCGGCTGGTGCTAGTTCCGTCAGATCTAGCGCCTAGAGCCGCGGGTTGTGGATAGTGTGGGCCAGTGTCCTCCTCCATGGTGGCGATGGCATCGACATGGTGGATGCAGTGGTGTGGTGACGGTCCTTGTGCTGTTATCCCATCATGGCAATGATGTGCATGACCGGTCCTCTCGATCTAGCCGTCGATGTGTTCCGTAACTACTGTCGGAGGTCTTGCCGAAGGGTATCTGGATTGGATAGAATCTGGTTGTGCGCGTCCATATCATCCGACGTGGCTCCAGGATGGTGATGTCTACTACGCAACCTTCTTCTTCTAGACTCGCGTTGGGCCTCGAAGCGCAGAGTTTTGTAGGACAGTAGCAAATTTCCCTCAAGTGGATGACCTAAGGTTTATCAATCTGTGGGAGGCGTAGGATGAAGATGGCATCTCTCAAACAACCCTGCAACCAAATAACAAAGAGTCTCTTTGTGTCCCCAACACACCCAATACAATGGTAAATTGTATAGGTGCACTAGTTCGGCGAAGATATGGTGATACAAGTGTAATATGGATGGTAGATATAAGTTTTTGTAATCTGAAAAAAAAACAGCAAGGTAACTAGTAACAAAAGTGAGCGAAAACGGTATTGAATGCTTGGAAACAAGGCCTATGGTTCATATTTTCACTAGTGCAAGTTCTCTCAATAATGATAACATAATTAAATCATATGACAATTCCTCAACATGCGACAAAAGTCACTCCAAAGTTCCTATCGTGGAGAACATAAGATGAAATTGCTTGTAGGGTACGAAACCACCTCAAAGTTATTCTTTCCGGTCAATCCATTGAGCTATTCCTATAAGTATCACAAATAGCCCTAGAGTTCGTAGTAAAATAACACCATATGATACACATCAATGAACCCTAATGTCACCTAGATACTCCAATGTCACCACAAGTATCCGTGGGTCAATTATACGATATGCGTCAAACAACTTCAGATTCATAATATTCAATCCAACACAAAGAACCTCAAAGAGTGCCCCAAGATTTCTACCTGAGAAACAAAAGGATGAAAACATGCATCAACCCCTATGCATAGATTAACCCAATGTCACCTTGGGAATCCGTGAGTTAAGTTCCAAAGCATATATCGATTGAATCAATAGAACACCCCATTGTCACCATGGGTATCCCACGCAAGACATACATCAAGTGTTCTCAAATCCATAATAGTATTCAATCCGATAATAGTGAAACCTCAAAAGTAAAACTTAATTTATCACAAGAAGGTAGAGGTGGAGAAACACCATATGATCCAACTATAGTAACAAAGCTCGCGGTACATCAAGATCGTGCCAAATCAAGAACACGAGAGAGAGAGAGGGGGAGGGAGGGGAAGAGAGAGAGAGAGATCAACCACATAGCTACTGGTACATACCCTCAGCCCTGAGGGTGAACTACTCCCTCTCGTCATGGAGACCGCCGAGATGATGAAGATGGCCAGAGGTGATGGTTTCCCCCTCCGGCATGGTGCCAGAATGGGCTCCCGATTGGCTTTTCATGGCTACAGAGGCTTTTGGCGGCGGAACTCCCGATCTAGAGTTCTTTTCGGGGGTTTCATGATTTATAGGAATTTTTGGCGTCAGTCTCACGTCAGGGGGTTCCCGAGTGTCGGGGAACACAGTAATTTCAAAAAAATATCCTACGATCACGCAAGATCTATCTAGGTGATGCATAGCAACTAGAGGGGAGAGTGTTGTCTATGTACCCTCGTAGACCGAAAGCGGAAGCGTTATGACAACGCATTTGATGTAGTCGTACGTCTTCACGATCCGACCGATCCTAGCACCGAAGGTACGACACCTCCGCGGTCTACACGCGTTCATCTCGGTGACGCCCCACGAACTCTAGATCCAGCTGAGGTCGAGGGGGAGTTTCGTCAGCACGACGGCGTGATGACGGTGATGATGAAGTTATCGACGGAGGGCTTCGCCTAAGCACTAGAACGATATGACCAAGGTGGAAATTTGTGGAGGGGGGCACCGCACACGGCTAAACAATCAAGTTGTGTGTCTATGGGGTGCCCCCTGGCCACGTATATAAATGAGGGGAGGGAAGAGGTGGCCGGCCCCAGGGGGCGCGCCAGGTGTGGGGAATCCTACTAGGACTCCCCAGTCCAAGTAGGATTCCCCTCCTCTTTCCTATTCCTAGTAGGAGAAGGAGGGAAGGAGGAAGAGGGGAGAAGGAAGGAGGGGGGTGCCGCCCCCTCCTAGTCCAATATGGACCAGCCCATGGGGCGGGGGGGGGGGACCACCCCTTGAGGCCCTTCTCTCCTTTCTCGTATGGCCTATTAAGGCCCATTACTTCCCCCATCGAATTCCCGTAACTCTTCGGTACTCCGAAAAATACCCGAATCACTCCGAACCTTTCTGATGTCCGAATGTATCCTTCCAATATATCGATCTTTACATCTCGACCATTTCGAGACTCCTCGTCACATCCGTGGTCTCACCGGGACTCCGAACAAACTTCAGTCATCAAATCACATAACTCATAATACAAATCGTTATCGAACGTTAAGCGTACGGACCCTACGGGTTCGAGAACTATGTAGACATGACCGAGACTCACTTCCGGTCAATAACCAATAGCGGAACCTGGATGCTCATATTGGTTCCTACATATTCTACGAAGATCTTTATCGGTCAAACCGCATAACAACATACGTTGATCCCTTTGTCATTGGTATGTTACTTGCCCGAGATTCGATCGTCGGTATCATCATACCTAGTTCAATCTCGTTACTGGCAAGTCTCTTTACTCGTTCCGTAATACTTCATCCTGCAACTAACTCATTAGTCACAATGCTTGCAAGGCTTATAGTGATAAGTATTACCGAGAGGGCCCAGAGATACCTCTCCGAAACACGGAGGGACAAATCCTAGTCTCGATCTATACCAACCCAACAAACACCTTTGGAGACACCTGTAGAGCACCTTTATAATCACCGAGTTACGTTGTGACGTTTGATAGCACACAAGGTGTTCCTTCGGTATTCGGGACTTGCATAATCTCATAGTCGGAGGAACATGTATAAGTCATGAAGAAAGCAGTAGCAATGAAACTGTAACGATCATAATGCTAATGTAACACCCCTAGTGTCATGCTACAGTAACCCTCTGTGATTAAGCTAATCATTTTTTTTTCAAATAGTGCTTAATCAGCTTTGATTCAAATCTCATTTGAAATTCCACTTTGGCATCAAATTCAATTTGCAAGTGAATTTTGAAGTTGCACCAAAGTTGGTGCAAAATAGTCCATCATTTAGCCAAAATTCCATAACAATTAATTGTTAAGGAAAACAACATCACCATTGAGCTAAGATGGACAGTAGCAATTATTTTATTGCAACTTCAGCATTGTATTTTATTGCAACTTCAGCTTTTTGAATGTCATTTTAATGGTGAAAATGTAAATGGCATCCCCTGGCCTCCAAACTTTTTGTGGTTGTGCCAAACATTGCATTGTATTTATGTGGACAATTCCCATATCTTACACAAATCATTTTGGCACCACAAATATTACAAAACCCTTTCTGTAAAAAAAGGGGAAAAAAGGCCAGGCTACAGTGTGCACTTGGCCTAGCCGCGCAACAGTGCAGCCCAGCCCACCTAACCCTGCCGTCCCCTACCTCTGTTCACCAGGGGCTGGGTAGACGCACGCGCGCCATCCGTGGCTGCCGATGGCCACGGGGCGGCCATCCGGCGGCTCCCCGGTGCCTACTAGGTCGCCCCGCCCCAAACGAACCCTAGCGCCTCCCCACTTTGCCCCTCACTCTCCCTGTCGGAGTAATGGGCCACGGGTAGGCTGACCCGAGCCCCAGAACCTTTCAAGACATCGGGGCAGACCGCGCCCCTCAAAGCCGAGTCTCAGATGACGACTCCCAGATGGGCCGAGTCTCAGATGACGACTCCCAGATGGGCCGAGTCTCAGATGACAACTCCCAGATGGGCCGAGTTTCAGATGACGACTCCCA
>NC_041393.1:707353147-707385679 GCF_002162155.2 Triticum dicoccoides
ACGACTCCCAGATGGGCCGAGTCTCAGATGACGACTCCCAGATGGGTCGAGTCTCAGATGACGACTCCCAGATGAGCCGACTCTCAGATGACGACTCCCAGATGGGCCGACTCATGGCCGGCGACTTCCGGAGGAGCCGACTATGGAAAGTCAGCCCACGACTCTACACTCATTGCAATAGACGGGGCAGGTACAACCACGGCGTGGCCGTCATCTCCTGCTTGCGAGGAGCCGGCATGGCTACAGTGTGCCGTACCGCCGGAGATCTCCGGCGTGGCCCGGCACTGTAGCCATGCCAGACCTGACCTCAGCCACAGTGCGCGGTGCACAGTGGCCACGATGGCCTGCCTATACGGCTCGGAGACGGTGGACCCGCCAGTCAGTGAGAGCATAGAAGACGGCGGATACGCCCCGGAGGCGGCCTCGTGGGAGTCGGCTCCCCGGAGTCGGCCAGCCTCTCCCACGGGTCCCACGCGCCATTAACCAGACAAGATGGGGAGTAACGACAGTGATCGCCCGATAGACGGCGACACTGTTGCCACGACCCAATGACCAAGCCTGCGTCACCAGAAGCACGACTACAGTGCCGGACTCGCCGGCGGGGCCCGCGAGTCGGCGGGCCCCATCAGTCGGCGGAGAAGACGGCGGTCTGTGAGACAGACAGCTGGGACCCGCGCCTAGCCGGATTACCATTGTACCCCCGGGGGGTAGGCCTATATAACCCCCCCGGGGCACCCATGCAAATCGTTGGCATCCATTAGCCTTAGACCAGATCATATAGGAAGAAGAAGGCTAGCCTTGCCTCCTTCCACCTCCAAAATACAGCTCTAGGAGCAACCTAGTAGTCACTACGCCTTAGTGATCATGTGGAGACCCCGCAGAGCAGCAGTAGGGGTGTTATCTCCCTAGAGAGCCCCGAAGCTGGGTAAGATTCGCCGGCGTGCATGCCTTCGCCTAATCCCGTTTCCTGGCACCGGCGACGTTCTACTCGCTCCCACCATGATAAGCCATCCTTTGGCATATGTCGCTCCCAACCACCGACATTTGGCGCCCACCGTGGGGCAAGGTGCACCGTCGTCCGGAGACCTGCTTTGGACCTGAACCCTTTTCCTCTCCCGCGAGCGTAGCCAGCCCGGCACGCCCGATGGCGCTTGCCCTGACGCGCTGCAAAGCGTCGACGATGCCTGCGCGGCGAGCTGCCTCGCTGACCTTCTCGGTGAGGTTAGCATCTCCGACGAGCCTGCATCCGATGCGGGCACGGGTAGCCCCGAAAGCCTCCTCACGGGCCTCCTCGACCATCTCCATGTTGCCGGCGAGCCTGCCGTGGACTTGTAGTCCGTAGGCTCCACCGACCCGATGCTGGTCGACTCCGACGGCGTGTCGCTCGACACGTTCCCCTCCAACGTGGTGATCTACGATGAGCCGCTCCCTCGCGAGGCGAGCGGCGGAAGCCACATCATGGAAGTGCTCGTCATCAGTCATGGCGAGCACTCCGGTGAAGGAGCTCATGACCTGCTCGACGCGGCTCTGCGAGACCTGACGGCGCCCATCCTGGAGGACGCTGACGCCGAGACGCTGGAGGCACGCCGCCTTCAGCTTGTCGAAGGCGCGAAGAAGCTGGCAAGCATGAGACGCTTGTCGGAGGCCTACCAGCATGAGATGGATGGCGTTGTGGGCGGCTCGCCAGCGCCGACTGGGCCTAGCCGCCTAGGCACGGTCCGATAACGCGGCGCGGCCGTCGCCAACCTGTTCGGGGCCGATCGCCCTGTATATGCCACGCCTGCGGAGAACATCCGTGCCGCCCAGGCGGCAACAGACGAGCTAGACAACTTCGAAGGCAAAGAGCGCCGCCTAATGACCGAGCGAGTCCAGCGACTCCTCAAAGCGGCTGCCGCACAGAACGAAGCCGGCTGCTACACGGAGGCGCCACAGCGACAAAATGAAGACTTACCTCCCCGCCGAGATCAAGGCGCGACGTCTCGGACACCGACTGGCGGAGTCCGCGGAAGAAAAGAGAAGGATCCGGCTGTCAGCCACAGTCGGACTCGCATCACCATCGAGCACGACCAAGACGGCCGCCCAAGAGCAGTGGAGCGGCAGGGCGACTACCTGCCTCCCCCACCACGAAGGGAAAGACGAGTATCCCCACTGCCTATCGAGCATCCGACTCTCGGCGACCGCCTCGGCCGTCGAGAGGGAGTTGGAGAGAATGACGCTCGCCACCGGATCGACCGACTCCACCGATCCCTGGCGCTGGAAGAAGAAGACGAGCTGGGTCCACCCTGCTTTAGGCCCAGCATCCGAGATGAGCCCTTCCCCAAAGGGTTCACGCTCCCCCGAGACACGCCCAAATACACCGGCTCCATGAAGCCAGAAGATTGGCTAGTTGACTACTCCACAGCCGTCAACATAGCAAATGGCAACAAGCGTGTTGCCGTGAAGTACGTTCCGCTAATGCTCCAGGGCACGGCCCGGACATGGTTGAACAGTTTGAAGCCCCGCAGCATCAACAGTTGGGTCGACTTCACCGAAGCTTTCATCCGCAACTTCACCAGCACGTACAAGCGGCCTCCCAAGCCACGACAACTCTCCTTGTGCGTGCAAGGCCAAGACGAGTCGACACGCGACTACCTCACGCGATGGGGCGAGCTTCGGAACTCCTGCGAGGGCATGCATGAGGTGCAGGCTATCGAGTACTTCACCGTCGGGTGCAGAGAAGGCACCCTCCTCAAGCACAGGCTCCTCTGCGACGAGCCCGAGACCCTCGACGAGTTGCTGGTCATTGCAGACAAATATGCCACAGCCGACTCCTCCATGAAGACAGAGATTCAAGTTAGTGCGACTGGCAAAGTGGCCCCTCAAGCTCCCAGAACTCCGGCTGGAGATACCAGTCGGCGACAGCAGCAGAATGATCACAAGCGCAAGGCCCCGCAGCCGACTTCTAGCAGTCGGTGGGTCGCGACAGTCGAAGACCAACAGCCTGAGGGGCAACCTCCGGCGAAGCGGCAGAAAGGCGGCAAGTCCAACTGGTTGCCGGCCTTCTCTTACGAGCAGACTCTGTATGGTCCCTGCAAGTTTCACAGCGGTGCGAAGCCATCAAACCATACCACCCGAAAATGCCACTGGCTCACCAGAATCGCCAAGGGAGACAGCCTCCTTCCTCCACCGCCTGCTGGGCCGCCGCCTCCACAGCCGCCCCAGCAGCCGACGGCCAGGCCAGTCGGCACCGTACAAGATGAATACCCTGAAGAACATGGAGCTTATGTAGTGTTCACCAGTATGGCTGATGATCGATGCAGCAGACGGTTGCAGCAGCAAGAAGTAAACGCGGTAGCATCAGATACTCTAGAGTTTATGCATTGGTCAGAGAAGCCTATCAGTTGGAGCAGAGCAGATCACCCAGAGGTGATGCCGAATCCGGGCTCCTACGCCTTGGTTCTGAGTGCTACCTTGGCCACTGATAGGCGGGCCGCTCGCTTCTCGCGAGTGTTGATAGACGGAGGCAGCAACATCAACATCCTGTACAAGGATACCATGGAGAAATTAGGAATCAAGCAGAAACTGCTTCAAAGCAGCCGAACTGTTTTCCATGGCATTGTGCCTGGCCTTTCCTGCTCCCCGATCGGCAAGATCCAGATAGACGTCCTCTTTGGAGACAAAGATCATTTTCGCCGTGAGCCAGTCTGGTTTGAAGTGGTGGACCTTGAAAGCCCATACCAAGCGTTGCTTGGTCGACCTGCTTAGCCAAGTTCATGGCGGTCCCCCACTACGCCTACCTCAAGATGAAGATGCCGAGTTCAAAGGGGATTCTGACCGTGGCTGGCGACTATCGGAAGTCGTCCGCTTGCGCGGCCGAGAGCAGTCGGCTTGCCGAGTCCCTGGTGATAGCAGCTGAAAGGCGGCTCCTTGACCGGGTTGTGGCGATGGCCGGCAAGCGGCCAGAGATGTCGCCCGACCCCAAGGAGTCGGAGGCTGAGGGTTCGTTCAAGCCGGCTAAAGAAACAAAGAGGATACCTTTGGACCCGGAGCACCCGGAGGGGCACGCTGTCATAGGTGCAAACCTAGACAGCAAATAGGAAGGCGAGCTCGTCGATTTCCTCCGTGAGAATCGAGACATCTTTGCATGGTCCCCTAAAGACATACCGGGTGTACCGACGGAATTTGCCGAGCACAAGTTACACGTCCGATCTGATGTGAAGCCCGTCAGGTAGCCCTTGTGCCGCCTGTCAGAAGAGAAAAGAAGAGTTGTTGGAGAAGAGATAGCCCGACTCCTAGCGGCCGGCTTCATTATGGAGGTGTTCTTTCCAGAATGGCTGGCGAACCCGGTCCTAGTGTTGAAGAAGAACAAGCAGTGGCGGATGTGTATCGACTACACAAGCCTCAACAAAGCTTGCCCCAAAGATCCATTTGCTCTGCCAAGAATTGACCAGGTGATAGACTCCACAGCCGGATGCGAGCTGTTGAGCTTCTTAGATGCATATTCAGGATATCACCAGATCAAGCTGAACCCGGCAGACAGACTGAAGACTGCGTTCATCACACCGTTTGGAGCCTTCTGCTACCTGACTATGACGTTCGGCTTAAGGAATGCCGGCGCCACCTTTCAGCGTTGCATGCAAAAATGTCTCCTCAAGCAACTCGGCAGAAATGCCCACGTCTACGTGGATGATGTGGTAGTGAAGACGGAAAAGCGGGGAACATTGTTGGAAGATCTCCAAGAAACCATTGAGAATCTGCGCCGATTCCAGATCAAGCTCAATCCAGAGAAGTGCGTCTTTGGAGTACCAGCCGGCCAGCTCCTTGGCTTCCTGGTCTCCGAACGCGGCATAGAGTGCAACCCTGTAAAGATCAAAGCCATCGAGAGGATGGCGGTCCCCCGCCGGCTGTTAGATGTGCAGAAGTTCACCGGCTGCTTGGCGTCCATCAGCCGATTCATCAGTCGGCTGGGCGAGAAGGCTCTCCCTTTGTACCAACTAATGAAGAAGACCACCTTCTTTGAGTGGAACCACAAGGCGGATGAATCATTTCTCGAGTTGAAGAAGATGTTGACTACTCCCCCTGTGCTGGCGGCTCCGACTCCCAAAGAGCCTATGCTCCTATACATTGCCGCCACCAGCCGGGTAGTCAACACAGTTATCGTAGTCGAACGCAAGGAGGAAGGCAAGGCGCTCCCTGTCCAGAGACCGGTATATTACCTGAGCGAGGTACTGTCAACCTCCAAGCAGAACTACCCCACTACCAGAAGATGTGCTACGGCGTGCATTTCGCCGCCAAGAAAGCTGAAGCCTTACTTTCAAGAACATCCAATCACTGTGGTTTGCACCGCTCCACTGGCCGAGATCATCGGAAGCCGCGATGCTTCAGGCCGAGTAGCCAAGTGGGCCATAGACCTGGCTCCCTACACCATCTACTACCAGCCCCGCACCGCCATCAAGTCACAAGCACTGGCCGACTTCCTTGTCGACTGGGCCAAGACCCAGTACCTGCCGCCAACACCTGACTCCACCCATTGGCGAATGCATTTCGATGGCTCCTAGATGCGCACCGGCCTGGGAGCCGGCGTCGTCCTCACCTCCCCCAAAGGCGATAAGCTCAAGTACGCACTACAGATCCACTTCGCCGCCTCCAACAACGTTGCCGAATATGAGGCGCTTGTTCACGGTCTCTGGCTTGCCATAGAACTCGGCATCCACCGGATCCTGTGCTACGGCGACTCCGATTTGGTGGTCCAGCAGTCATCTGGCGATTGGGATGCCAAAGACGCAAACATGGTGAGCTACCGCTTCCTGGTGCAGCAACTCAGCGGATATTTCGAGGGGTGTGAATTCCTTCACATTCCAAGAAATGACAATGACCAAGCGGACGCCCTGGAACGAGTCGGCTCCACCCGTCAAGCAATACCATCCGGCGTCGCCCTTCAGCGCCTCCTCAAGCCGTCTATCAAGCCTTCGCCAGAATCAGACTCCATTTTTGTGCCAGCTCCCCCCGAAGAAGTCGGATCCGACTCAAGAGCACCAGCAGACGGCACAAGAATCCTCACAGACGGCTCCAAAAATACCGCAGGCAACACCGGCCCGGGGACTTCAGAACCCGGCCCGGGGACTGCGACAGTCAGCCTGAAGACTTCAGAACCCGGCCCGGGGACTGCGACAGTCAGCCTGAAGACTCCAGAACTCGGCCCGAGGACTTCATCGACCCAGCAAGCGGCCGCGGATCCCAGCCCGCCGCCTCCCAGCCCAGCCACCCTTGTCCAAGTCGCAATAGTGGCAATCGAAGAAATAGCAGCACCCTCATGGGCCCAGCCCATCCTCAAGTTCCTAGTAAACAGAGAGCTGCCAGCTGATGAAATCCTGGCTCGGCAAGTACAACGCCGAGTAGCAGCTTATACCATAGTCTACAGAGAGCTGGTCAGGCGCAGTGTCACTGGTGTCTACCAACGCTGTGTCGAGGCAGAACAAGGCCAAGCAATTCTCAGAGACATCCATGAAGGCGAGTGTGGCCACCATGCAGCTTCAAGGGCACTCGTCGCCAAAGCCTTCCGACACGGCTTCTTCTGGCCGACTGCCCTGGAAGAGGCCAAGGAATTAGTCCAAAACTGCAAAGGGTGCCAGATGTTCCATTCCGAGCCGCTCCAGCCGGCTTCGGCACTCAAGACCATTCCCATCTCCTGGCCGTTTGCGGTTTGGGGCCTGGACATGGTGGGACCATTCAAGACGGCACGAGGCGGCCTAACTCACCTACTTGTCGCAGTGGACAAGTTCACCAAGTGGATAGAAGCAAAACCCATCAAGAATTGAATGGTCCGACTGCAGTAACCTTCATCGCCAACATTACGACTCGGTACGGCATACCACATAGCATCATCACCGACAATGGCACAAATTTTGCCAAAGGAGCCTTGGCCCGTTTCTGCGCAACACAGGGCATCCGACTGGACTTAGCGTCCGTCGCCCAGCCACAGTCAAACGGCCAGGTAGAGCGAGAAAATGACCTCATCCTATCCGGCATCAAGCCCCGCCGGGTTGAACCACTGGAGCGCTCGGCCGGCTGTTGGCTTGAGGAGCTGCCAGCCATCCTCTGGAGCCTGCGCACGACTCCAAATAAGTCAACCGGCTTCACGCCTTTCTTCCTCGTCTACGGTGCTGAAGCCGTCATCCCGACGGACATAGTATTCGACTCCCTGCGAGTCACCATGTACACCAAGGAGGAAGCAGAAGAAGCATGTCAAGACGGCGTCGATCTTCTGGAAGAGGGCCGGCTGTTGGCACTCAGTCGGTCCGGCATCTACCAGCAGAGCCTGCGCCTATACTACAACAGGAAGGTCAAGCCAAGATCTTTCCAAGAGGGCGACCTTGTGCTCCGACTGATCCAGCAGACAGCCGGCCAGCACAAGCTGTCGGCACCTTGGGGAGGCCCCTTTATTGTCAGCAAGGTGTTGGGCAATGACTCCTACTACCTGATCGATGCTCAGAAGCCCCGAGCTCGCAAGAGAGACGACTCCGGCAAAGAGTCGGAACGACCATGGAATGCAAACCTCCTCCGAAGGTTTTACAGTTGATTCAGTATGTATCACGCTACCCCTTTGTATTAAAGTACCGAGACTTCGGGCCCCCCGAGACGAGCTCGGGGACTGCCCCTTTTGATTATATGTATGATAATTATGCCTTCAAGTATGCTACTTCTTGCTATGCCGCTTGGCGCCGGGTCCGACTAGTCGGCCCGGGGACTCGCCGTCTGGCGCTATGAAATGTTTCCTGAAGTCGGACAAGTAGTGTGCGGCGCCTAAGCCGTTTCCTGCCAGAAGCCGCAGCTCGCAGAGCGACTGTTTGGTAGGCAGGAGTAAGGATGAATGGGCGTCCACACGAAAAATGGCTAAGGACCCAAAACATCAACATAGCCTAAGCCGGTTTCCAGCCCCCCTCTTTATAAGCCGACTCGCGAATATCCGGCTTACTTCTTTCTATCCAACTTGTTAAATAAACTCCAAAGAAAGGCAAGTACTTGCTTTCCCCAAAGTAGCCAGGCATTTGGCCCAGCGGCAGTCCGTAGAGCGGTTTGCCGGCTGGCAAAGCGGCAACTAGGGGAAGGCGGCAAAGGAAAAAGCAAAGGAGCAATGATATTTACATAAGCATAGGCCCACTGGCCGAATCTTCAGAAAGAAGTTTAAAATACACCCCGAGGGTGGAATTGTGCAAATTAACAAGTTCATCAAGACTTTCTAGAACAGATAAATAAAGCCAGAAGGCAGCCTAAGGAGCAGCAGACGGATTCGGAGGGTCAGAGGAGACGGCGGTGTCAGGCGACGGGGGAGTTGGCTGGGCAGTCTCGGCTTGATCGCCGCCAGCGGCAGTCGGCCCGGTCGGACATGGCTTGTTGCTAGAGGCGCGGTCGAGCTGAGGCTGGTCGCCCGCTCCGTCCTCTGGCACCTCCATCTCGCCTTCGTCCTCCGCCTCGCCTTCTTCCTCGGTGCTGGAGTCAATCACCTCCGCCGAGTCCTCGCCATATTCCGGGTTCATCCCGAACCACTCTGGCGGCACTTCCTCGCCGCCTTCAGCCCGCTCAGGGACGAAGACACTGGTGTCTGTGTACTCGGCGATGGCCACCGCACGCTCGACAAGGGCGCCCTCCACAGCCCCCAGCTCGGCCTGGGCCTCTGACCGGAACGCGGCCAGACGGTCCAGGTCCAGTCCCGGATACCACGCCTTGACGAACTCCAAGGCCCGGCGCGCTCCGGCCCTGGCCGAGGAACCCTTCCAGGCCTCAAGACGGCCGGCTGCGACCTCCAGCCAGTCGGCAGTTCGGCTGGCGGTGCACAGAGCCGGCATGTCTGGCCAGAGGGCGGCAACCGCCTGGGTGCCGGCGCGCTGAAGCCGGCGCATCCGCCGATGGGCCGGACGAAGACATGCCACGATGCTCAGAAGCTGCTCATCGACGGTCAAGGGAGCGTTGGCGGCAATCACCTCACTGTTTGCCCTTCGCACCTCACGATCATCCTCAATGGCCAGAGGGACAGCCTGCGAGTGGCCAGGGAAGAAGTCTGCCAAAGCAAAAAAGAAGCAAGTCGAACAATCAGAAGTCAGCCTGACACATAGTCAGAAATTCAAAGAAAGAAAGCTCATCATTGACGATATCCTCAATCTCGTGGAAGCCGGAGGTCAGCATCGCCTCCTTGTCGGTCCAGGAGGAGCGCTCGCTCTCGAACTCGGCCGGAAGAGCGGCCTCCTTCTTCTTGGCCTTGTCCTGCATCTTCTTGAGCAGCTCCTTCTGCTCGGCCAGCTGCGCAGTAAGCAGATCGCACTCTGTAGCGAGTTTGCTGCACTCCTCCCCCTTGACATGCAAGGCAGTGTTAACTTCACCCAGCTGCCCCTGAAGAGTAGCGTTGGCCCCTGAAGAACGAAAGAAAGTGACAAATAAGTCGTCAGTAAAGAAGGTCGCCGGGAAGATCCGGCCCGACTACTCAGCAGTCGGCCCGAATCTCGGGGACTACAGCCCGCGGGTGCGCCAGCGCGCCCCCGCGAAGAAAGAAGAACAAGAAAGGAAACGTCGAAGTTGTCAGCAAAGAAGATCACCGGGAAGATCCGGCCGGACTGCTCAGCAGTCGGCCCGAATCTCGGGGACTACAGCCCGCGGGTGCGCCAGCGCGCCCCCGTGAAGAAGAGGAAAAAACTTACTCCGGCTTTCCGTCAAGTCAGCAGTCCGCTTGCTCAACTCCTCAACATGGCGGTTGAAGGCAGTGGCGCGGAGGTTGTGATACTCCCGCAAACAAAGATTTCAGACAAAATAAGTACTTGGAACTCGCTAGAGGGAGTTCCGAGCCGCCCGCTCAGCAGCCCGCCCGGAACTCGGGGACTACACCAAGTGGGTGCGCTGGCGCGCCCCCACAGAGAAAAACAAGAATCAAAAAGAAGAAGGAAACGTACTCGGACGGCCATCCGCGCTGCCAGATGCGCCCTGGTGCATGTTTGAAGGGCGTCGCCTTCAGCGCGCAGCTTCGCCTGAACATCCAGAAGCGCTTGATTCAGCGGCCCAGTGCCGCCTCCGCGCAACCACCCGATGGGCGCGGCGCTTGTTGCCTTGGCGTCTAGGGTTGCCGAGCTGGCGACGCCGGTCTCCCAAGGTCGCGGCGCCGAGGTCGCCCTCTCAAGACGGCGGCGCACTGGCGAGGCGACTTGGAGAAGCAGCCTCGCCTCGGACTCGTTCGCGGTCGGCGGCTCCGGAGGACCTGCCGGCTGTTTGCCGTGCGGTCTCCCAGACGGCGGTGGAGGCGGCGGTGGCGGCACGAGAGTGTCCGACATGGAGGCCTTGCCGCTCTCCTTCTCCACGATGGGGTTCTCGGTGCCGGCCTCTCCGGTCTGCCCCGTGAACTCTGGAGGCGGCGGTGCAGAGGATAGTGGGGGGACGAGCATCGCCGATCGGCGACGCGCGGCCTCCTCGGCTCGCTGTCTCGCCGCAAGGGCGGCTTCGGCATCCTCCAGCTTCTTCTGGGCGTAGGCGGCCGCCTTCTCAGCCTCCGCCTTATCCAGGCGATCGGCCTCCTCCTCGTCGCGCTTCTCCCGCGCGTTTCGCTCCGTCGCCTCCCGGAGGTCGGCGGCGGGGTCGACCCGCCGAGTATTGGCCGACGTCTCTGCCGACCCCATGACGGAGGGGACGGAGACTCTCTCAAGGGAAGGGGGGCCCTGAAGAAGAATGGAAGGAGTATAAAAGAAGACTCAGACAAGATTCACCGAAGGAAAATAAAAAAGTGTAAAAACTTACGCAGAGACTAGCGGCGGCCTTCTCACTGCCCTATGGAAGCGGTTGGCCCTCGCGGCCGCCTCCTCCCGCTTGGTCCCGGCGGCTGCCCCTTGAGCTTTTTCGGCTTGCCGCCAAATGAACTCGGCCCAGGCTGGCGCCTCTTTAAGCCGCCTTGGCCGGCGGAGGAACCGACGCCCGATGAGCGGACCCTCGGCTGGTGGCGCGGGGTGACTTCCCCTTCGGCGTCGTTATCAGGCCAGTCGGTGAAGGTGGCCGAGGGCCTGAAGCCTCCTACCGCTCCTCCTCCCCCGCCTTCGGCGTCGGCTTCCATCGCCGTCGCCCCCAAGTCAGGGTCGTCAACGTCACTCTCCGCTCGGTCGGGGACAAACTCGCGGGGCTGTCTCGTGGCGCCGGTTGAAGGCTGCATGAGGGGGTTCTAGCTCAAAAGAAACCAACGAGAATCAGAAACCGGATTCGGCCGCAAAGAAGACAAAACAATAAGGAGATGCGACTTACCACTGGTGGGGGGGGTGTCACGCGAGTACGGCTCCTTGCCGAACTGCCAGTGCCCCCCGAACTCGCAGTTCGCGATATGGTTCACCATGTTTGCCACCTCCGCGCGGGGCATCTCCTTGGTGCTCATCCGACTTGGGTCTCGGAGGCCTCTCATCTGACAGATCAGGTGAGGCCGGCCTTGGAGCGGAAGAACACGGCGCGCCACGTAGGTGGCCAGCAAGTCGGTCCCGACGAGGCCCTCCGACTGCGTCAAGACTCGGAGTCGCGCTACGGCGGCGGCTCCGGCGGGAGTCAGCGTCTTGACTCGATGAGACCAGGTGGGGAGCCTCCCAGCTGGGGGACCGGCTGTGTAAGCCGGCAGATTAACCCAGTCGCCGTCGGAGGCGAGGTTCTTCACGTAGAAGTACGAGTGCTGCCACATCCTCACCGACTTGATCAGCGAGATGGAAGGGAAGGGGTTGTCGGCCATCGAGCACCGCATCGTGATGTAGGCACCACACTGAGCCGGCACGCCGACGACGTGCGTGCCGAGCTTAGAAGAGAAGAATTCTCCCCAAAGCTCGATGGTGGGGAGAACGCCGAGGAAACCTTCGCACAGAGTGGCGAAGGCGGAGAGCAGCACCACCGTATTTGGGGTGAGGTGGTGTGGTTGGAGGCCGTGAAACTCCAAAAAGGAGCGGAAGAAGCCGCTCGCCGGCAGCCCCAGGCCACGCATGAGGTGCGAGCGGAAGATGACCCGCTCGCCCTCCTCCGGCGCCGGTGATATCTCCCCTGCCGGCGCGGTGCAGGCTCGCACGAGGTGTGCGCCGGGGAGGCGGTGCGTCTTGCGGAGGAATTCAATGAGGTCGTCGTCGACCTCCGAGCCGTCCCACGCGCCAGAACGCACGACCGGAGCCGCGGCGATGGAGGAGGAGCTCATCGCTGGCTGGTGGGGTGTGGTTCTGCTCGCCGGCGGCAAGAAGGAGAGAGGAAGCAAGAGGAAGCGGGGGTCGGGGAGATGGGCGCGCGTGCTATGCCGCTTCACTCCCCCCTACTTATAGCCTTGGAGGCTGAGAAGCCGATGGGGCGGGCGTGGGATTAACTGTGCCCAGAGCCCCACGCCGCCCCATGATTTACCCCATGAAGTTACTGCGCGTAGTAACGGCGTGAGAAGCCTAACCGTTCGCGTGGCCGCAGTGGATCCGTTCGCGTGCCTAGGCGCGGTAGTGGCGGGCCCCGCCTGACAGCCCATCCCGTCGCGTGCATGGGCCGGTAGACTGTCCCTGCCGCATGGCGCCACGCGATAGGGCCGTGGTGGGCGGCAGCAGGGAAGCGTATCAGGGACGCCGCCTGGTCTCCCGCCACGACTTTCGAGCTCTCCGCAGAGCAGGACGGCACTCTACGAATCCGAGTCGGGATAGTCGGCCCAGAGGAAGACGATAAACGAAGCCCAGATTCCACCACCGGAAGAATGAAACTATTGAGGCCCCCAGCGAGTCACTCTCGGAGCCTCACCAGCTTCGGGGACTACTGTCGGAGTAATGGGCCACTGGTAGGCTGACCCGAGCCCCAGAACCTTTCAAGACATCGGGGCAGGCCGCGCCCCTCGAAGCCGAGTCTCGGATTATGACTCCCAGATGGACCGAGTCTCAGATGATGACTCCCAGATGGGCCGAGTCTCAGATGACGACTCCTAGATGGGCCGAGTCTCAGATGACGACTCCCAGATGGGCCGAGTCTTAGATGACGACTCCCAGATGGGCCGAGTCTCAGATGACGACTCCCAGATGGGCCGAGTCTCAGATGAGGACTCCCAGATGGGCCGAGTCTTAGATGACGACTCCCAGATGGGCCGAGTCTCAGATGACAACTCCCAGATGAGCCGAGTCTTGGATGACGACTCCCAGATGAGCCGAGTCTCAGATGACGACTCCTAGATGGGCCGACTCATGGCCGGCGACTTCCGGAGGAGCCGGCTATGGAAAGTCGGCCCACGACTCTACACTCATTGCAATAGACGGGGCGGGTACGACCACGGCGTGGCCGTCACCTCCTGCTTGCGAGGAGCCGGCATGGCTACAGTGTGCGGTACCGCAGGAGATCTCCGGCGTGGCCCGACACTTTAGCCATGCCAGACCTGACCTCAGCCACAGTGCGCGGCGCACAGTGGCCACGATGGCCTGGCTATACGACTCGGAGACGGCGGACCCGCCAGTCAGTGAGAGCATAGAAAGACGGCGGATACGCCCCGAAGGCGGCCCCGTGGGAGTCGGCTCCCCGGAGTCGGCCAGCCTCTCCCACGGGTCCCACGCGCCATTAACCAGACAAGATGGGGAGTAACGACAGTGATCGCCCGATAGACGGCGGCACTATTGCCACGACCCAATGACCAAGCCTGCATCACCAGAAGCACTTCTACAGTGCCGGACTCGCCGGCGGGGCCCACGAGTCAGCGGGCCCCATCAGTCGGCGGAGAAGAGGGTGGTCTGTGAGACAGACGACTGGGACCCGCGCCCAGCCAGATTACCATTGTACCCCCGGGGGGTAGGCCTATATAAACCCCCCAGGGCACCCATGCAAAGGGTTGTCATCCATTATCTTTAGACCAGATCATATAGGAAGAAGAAGGCTAGCCTTGCCTCCTTCCACCTCCAGAATACAGCTCTAGGAGCAACCTTGTAGTCACTACGCCTTAGTGATCAGGCGGAGACCCCGCAGAGCACTAGTAGGGGTGTTATCTCCCCGGAGAGCCCCGAAGCTGGGTAAGATTCGCCGGCGTGCATGCCTTTGCCTAATCCCGTTTCCTGGCACCGGCGACGTTCTACTCGCTCCCACCATGATAAGCCATCCTTTGGCATATGTCGCACCCAACCCCCGACACTCCCACTTACTCTCTTTCCCTCTCTCCCTCCATATCCACCGCTACTGAGCGCCGCCATGGACTCGCCGCCGTAAAACGCGCGGCTACAACCATCGCCTCGCCTCACCGCCGTGGCCCTCGCCTCTGCCGACATCATCTGCTTCGTCTCCGTCCATGAACGGAAGTCGGGAAGCTCCACAATGTGTGGATCGAGCCGCCCCCTTCCGCCTCGGCCGCCATCGATCTTCCTCCTCTTCAGTGACTCCTACTGCTCCTAAGCTTCCAAGGGCCACCGTGCGTGCCGCTAGGTGAGCTCCTCCTTATCCTGCTCCCCTCCGTTAGCATCTTCGCGCGCCGTAGGTGTTGGGGAACGTTGCAGAAAATAAAAAAAATTCTACGGTCTCACCAAGATCAATCTAGGAGTTCATCTAGCAACGAGAGAGAGGAGTGCATCTACATACCCTTGTAGATCAAGCGGAAGCGGTCAAGAGAACGGGGTTGAGGGAGTCGTACTCGTCGTGATCCAAATCATCGGAGATCCTAGCACCGAACGGACGGCACCTCCGTGTTCAACATACGTACGGTCAGCGTGACATCTCCTCCTCCTTGATCCAGCAAGGGGGAAGGAGAGGTTGATGAAGATCCAGCAGCACGACGACGTGGTGGTGGATGCAGCAGGGATCCGGGCAGGGCTTAGCCAAGCGTCTACGGGAGGGAGAGGTGTAGCAAGGGGGAAGGGAGGCACCAAGTGTAAGGTTGCGGCTGCCCTCCCTCCCCCCTCTTTATATAGGGACCGCATGGGGGCGCCGGCCCTAAGAGATGGGATCTCCTAGGGGGCGGCGGCCAAGGGGGGTGCCTTGCCCCCCAAGGCAAGTGGAGGCGCCCCCTCCCCTAGGGTTCCCAACCCTAGGCACAGGGGGGCCAAGGGGGGCGCACCAGCCCACCAGGGGCTGGTTCCGCTCCCATTTTAGCCCATGGGGCCCTCCGGGATGGGTGGCCCCACCTGGTCGACCCCCGGGACTCTTCCGGTGGTCCCGGTACAATACCGGTGACCCTTGAAACTTTCCCGATGGCCGAAACTCGACTTCCCATATATAATTCTTTACCTCTGGACCATTCCGGAACTCCTCGTGACGTCCGGGATCTCATCCGGGACAACATTCGGTTTGCTGCATACTAATATCTCTACAACCCTAGCGTCGTCGAAGCATAAGTGTGTAGACCCTACGGGTTCGGGAGACACATAGACATGACCGAGATGGCTCTCCGGTCAGTAACCAACAGCGGGATCTGGATACCCATGTTGGATCCCACATGCTCCTCGATGATCTCATTGGATGAACCACGATGTCGAGGATTCAAGCAACCCCGTATACAATTACCTTTGTCAATCGGTATGTTACTTGCCCGAGATTCGATCATCGGTATCCCAATAGCTCGTTCAATCTCGTTACCGGCAAGTCACTTTACTCGTACCGTAATGCATGATCCCGTAACCAGACACTTGGTCACTTTGAGATCATTATGATGATGCATTACCGAGTGGGCCTAGAGATACCTCTCCGTCATACGGAGTGAAAAATCCCAGTCTTGATCCGTGTCAACCCAACAGATACTTTTGGAGATACCCGTAGTATACCTTTATAGTCACCCAGTTACGTTGTGATGTTTCGTACACCCAAAGCACTCCTACGGTATCCGGGAGTTACACAATCTCATTGTCTAAGGAAAAGATACTTGACATTGGAAAAGCTCTAGCAAATGAACTACACGATCTTGTGCTATGCTTAGGATTGGGTCTTGTCCATCACATCATTCACCTAATGATGTGATCCCGTTATCAATGACATCCAATGTCCATAGTCAGGAAACCATGACTATCTGTTGATCAACGGGCTAGTCAACTAGAGGCTCACTAGGGACATATTGTGGTCTATGTATTCACATATGTATTACGATTTCCGGATAACACAATTATAGCATGAATAAAAGACAATTATCATGAACAAGGAAATATAATAATAATCCTTTTATTATTGCCTCTAGGGCATATTTCCAACAGTCTCCCACTGGCACTAGAGTCAATAATCTAGTTACATTGTGATGAATCGAACACCCATAGAGTTCTGGTGTTGATCATGTTTTGCTCGCGGAAGAGGTTTAGTCAACGGATCTGCGACATTTAGATCCATATGTACTTTGCAAATATCTATGTCTCCATCTTGAACATTTTCACGGATGGAGTTGAAACGACGCTTGATGTGCCTGGTCTTGTTGTGAAACCTGGGCTCCTTGGCAAGGGCAATAGCTCCAGTGTTGTCACAGAAGAGAGTGATCGGCCCCGACACATTGGGTATGACTCCTAGGTCGGTGATGAACTCCTTCATCCATATTGCTTCATGCGCTGCCTCCGAGGCTGCCATGTACTCCGCTTCACATGTAGATCCCGCCACGACGCTCTGCTTGCAACTGCACCAGCTTACTGCTCCACGATTCAACATATACACGTATCCGGTTTGTGACTTAGAGTCATCCAGTTCTGTGTCGAAGCTAGCATCGATGTAACCCTTTATGACGAGCTCTTCGTCACCTCCATAAACGAGAAACATGTCCTTTGTACTTTTCAGGTACTTCGGGATATTCTTGACCGCTGTCCAGTGTTCCTTGCCGGGATTACTTTGGTACCTTCCTACGAAACTTACGGCAAGGTTTACATCAGGTCTGGTACACAGCATGGCATACATAATAGATCCTATGGCTGAGGCATAGGGGATGACACTCATCTCTTCCTTATCTTCTGCCGTGGTCGGGCATTGAGCCGAGCTCAATCTCACACCTTGCAATACAGGCAAGAACCCTTTCTTGGACTGATCCATACTGAAGTTCTTCAATATCTTATCAAGGTATGTGCTTTGTGAAAGACCTATGAGGTGTCTCGATCTATCCCTATAGATCTTGATGCCTAATATGTAAGCAGCTTCTCCAAGGTCCTTCATTGAAAAACACTTATTCAAGTAGGCCTTAATGTTGTCCAAAAGTTCTATATCATTTCCCATCAGAAGTATGTCATCTACATATAATATGAGAAATGCTACAGATCTCCCACTCACTTTCTTGTAAACGCAGGCTTCTCCATAAGTCTCCATAAACCCAAACGCTTTGATCATCTCATCAAAGCGAATGTTCCAACTCCGAGATGCTTGCCCCAGCCCATAAATGGATCGCTAGAGCTTGCATACCTTGTTAGCATTCTTAGGGTCGACAAAACCTTCCGGCTGCATCATATACAGTTCTTCCTTAAGATAGCCATTAAGGAATGCCGTTTTGACGTCCATCTGCCATATCTCATAATCATAGTATGCGGCAATTGCTAACATGATTCGGACGGACTTCAGCTTCGCTACGGGAGAGAAAGTCTCATCGTAGTCAACCCCTTGAACTTGCCGATAATCCTTAGCAACAAGTCGAGCTTTATAGATGGTAACATTACCATCCGTGTCCGTATTCTTCTTAAAGATCCATTTGTTTTCCATCGCTCGCCGATCATCAGGCAAGTCTATCAAAGTCCATACTTTGTTTTCATACATGGATTCTATCTCGGATTGCATGGCTTCAAGCCATTTGTTGGAATTTGGGCCCGCCATCGCTTCTTCATAGTTCAAAGGTTCACCATTGTCTAACAACATGATTTCCAGGACAGGGTTGCCATACCACTCTGGCGTGGAACGTGTCCTTGTGGACCTACGAAGTTCAGTAGCAACTTGATCCGAAGTACCTTGATCATCATCATTAATTTCCTCTCCAGTCGGTGCAAGCACCACAGGAACATTTTCCTGAGCTGCACTACTTTCCGGTTCAAGAGGTAGTACTTCATCGAGTTCTACTTTCCTCCCACTTACTCCTTTCAAGAGAAACTCTTTTTCAAGAAAGGATCCGTTCTTGGCAACAAAGATCTTGTCTTCGGATCTAAGGTAGAAGGTATACCCAATGGTTTCCTTAGGGTATCCTATGAAGACGCATTTTTCCGACTTGGTTTCGAGCTTTTCAGGTTGAAGTTTCTTGACATAAGCATCGCATTCCCAAACTTTTAGAAACGACAGCTTAGGTTTCTTCCCAAACCATAATTCATACGGTGTCGTCTCAACGGATTTAGACGGAGCCCTATTTAAAGTGAATGTAGCTGTCTCTAGAGCGTATCCCCAAAATGTTAGCGGTAAATCGGTAAGAGACATCATAGATCGCACCATATCCAATACAGTGCGATTATGACGTTCGGACACACCATTACGCTGAGGTGTTCCAGGCGGCATGAGTTGTGAAATGATTCCACATTTCCTTAAGCGTGTACCAAATTCGTGACTTAAATATTCTCCTCCACGATCTGATGGTAGGAACTTTATCTTTCGATCATGTTGATTCTCTACCTCATTCTAAAATTCCTTGAACTTTTCAAAGGTCTCAGACTTGTGTTTCATCAAGTAGACATACCCATATCTACTCAAGTCGTCAGTGAGAGTGAGAACATAATGATATCCTCCACGAGCCTCAACGCTCATTGGACCGCACACATCAATATGTATGATTTCCAATAAGTTGGTTGCTCGCTCCATTGTTCCGGAGAACGGAGTCTTGGTCATTTTGCCCATGAGGCATGGTTTGCATGTGTCAAATGATTCATAATCGAGAGACTCTAAAAGTCCATCAGCATGGAGCTTCTTCATGCGTTTGACACCAATGTGACCAAGGCGGCAGTGCCACAAGTATGTGGGACTATCGTTATCAACTTTACATCTTTTGGTATTCACACTATGAATATGTGTAACATCACGTTCGAGATTCATTAAGAATAAACCATGGACCATCGGGGCATGACCATAAAATATATCTCTCATATAAATAGAACAACCATTATTCTCGGATTTAAATGAGTAGCCATCTTGCATTAAACAAGATCCAGATACAATGTTCATGCTCAAACTTGGCACTAAATAACAATTATTGAGGTTTAAAACTAATCCCGTAGGTAAATGTAGAGGTAGCGTGCCAACAATGATCAAATCGACCTTGGAACCATTCCCGACGCGCATCGTCACCTCGTCCTTCGCCAGTCTCCGCTTATTCCACAGCTCCTGCTTTGAGTTACAAATATGAGCAATGGCACCGGTATCAAATACCCAAGAGCTACTACAAGCACTTGTAAGGTACACATCAATTACATGTATATCACATATACCTTTAGTGTTGCCGGCCTTCTTGTCCGCTAAGTATTTGGGGCAGTTCCGCTTCCAGTGACCCTTCCCTTTGCAATAAAAGCACTCAGTCTCAGGCTTGGGTCCATTCTTTGACTTCTTCCCAGCAACTGGCTTACCGGGCGCGAAAACATCCTTGCCGTCCTTCTTGAAGTTCTTCTTACCCTTGCCTTTCTTGAACTTGGTGGTTTTATTGACCATCAACACTTGATGTTCCTTTTTGATTTCTACCTCTGCTAACTTCAGCATTGAAAATACTTTAGGAATAGTTTTCACCATCCCCTGCATATTGTAGTTCATCACAAAGCTCTTGTAGCTCGGTGGGAGCGACTGAAGGATTCTGTCAATGACCGCCTCGTCCCGGAGGTTAATGTCCAGCTGGGACATGCGGTTGTGCAACCCAAGCATTTTGAGTATGTGCACACTGACAGAACTATTTTCCTCCATCTTACAACTATAGAACTTGTCGGAGACTTCATATCTCTCGACCCGGGCGTGAGCTTGGAAAACCATTTTCAGCTCCTCGGACATCTCATATGCTCCGTGTTGCTCAAAACGCTTTTGGAGCCCCGGTTCTAAGCTGTAAAGCATGCCGCACTGAACGAGGGAGTAATCATCAGCACGTGACTGCCAAGCGTTCATAACGTCTTGGTTCTCTGGGATGGGTGCTTCACCTAGCGGTCCTTCTAGGACATATGCTTTCTTGGTAGCTATGGGGATGATCCTCAGGTTCCGGACCCATTCCGTATAGTTGCTGCCATCATCTTTCAGCTTGGTTTTCTCTAGGAACGCGTTGAAGTTCATGTTGACATGAGCGTTGGCCATTTGATCTACAAGACATTTTTGCAAAGATTTTAGACTAAGTTCATGATAATTAAGTTCATCTAATCAAATTATTTAATGAACTCCCACTCAGATTAGACATCCCTCTAGTCATCTAAGTGTTACATGATCCGAGTTGACTAGGCCATGTCCGATCATCACGTGAGACGGACTAGTCATCATCGGTGAACATCTCCATGTTGATCGTATCTTTCATACGACTCATGTTCGACCTTTCAGTCTATTGTGTTCGGAGGCCATGTCTGTACATGCAAGGCTCGTCAAGTTAACCTAAGTGTTTTGCCAATACAAGAAATATGTCAACTAGTGACCTTTTGTTAGTGACCCTGGAAGAATTGGTCATAAATTTATGACCATTTTAGACCAATAGGTCAAAAGCTGTTGGGGAGGCTCCAAACCCTAACCTATAATGACCATTCTGGTCAGAAAGGTCATAATGTCATTACAAAAAATGGTCATAAAAGCGGGAAGCACTGTCCACTGCCTCACGCCTAGCTGATAACGACCAATATAACACGGTCACTACACTTGATTTTGAATGAATTAGGATGATTAGGCAGCCACCTCAGCAACTTCGCTTATGTGTCACTGTCTAGGTGTCATTTTTGGTTAAATATTAATATTCAACAACAGATGGGGCACACACTGACATGCAAGACCCATTTGACAGGAGGGGCCGAGTGCTTAATTCGCCCAAAAATGTGCGCTAGCGGGGACTCGAACCCAGGACCTCACGCTTGCTTCGCTCGCTTGCTACCGCTGGGCTAGAGAGGGACAGTTGCTCAGGTATGGGAACTTATCTATACATTATATAAAACGACGGCTCTGTCGTATCATTGACAAGTGGGACCTTCCGACCAGGTGGCATCGAACAGAGCAACAATTAGCAACAATGACAGGCGGGACCCATTTGACAGGTGGGTGAGCCACTGACAGGTGGGTGAGCGAGCGTTTAATTCCCTAAAAAATGTGCGCTAGCGGGGACTCGAACCCACGACCTGGCGCTCGTTCGCTCGTTCGGTACCACTGGGCTAGAGAGGGATTGTTGCTAATGTGTGGGTAGTTTTCTATATACTATACAAAACCACAGCTCTCTCGTATCAGTGACAAGTGGGGCCTTCCGACCAGGTCTTCCGAACAGAGCAACACTTAGCGTTTTTCTAGGTCTTCCGACCAGGTGGCGGCGGGCGGCGGCGGAAGCAAGTAGGGACGAGGGCGGGACCAGTGGGCGGCGGGCGGCCGGCGGTCGGCGGGCGGGGCTGGCGGCCGAAGCAACCAGTAGGGGACACTCGCCTTGCCCACGACCTCGCTGTAGGTGACCTCGCCCACGGCCTCGCAGCGGAAGCAACCAGCAGGGGCGGAGGCGGGGGCGGGGCCGGCAGTGGAGGTAACCAGCAGGGGGCGGAGGTGAGGCAGGGGCATGGAGGCAAAGCAGGGGTGTGGGCGACTTACGATGGTGGGGGCGGGGGCAGGAACGGCGGCCGAAGCGACCAGCAGGGGCCGCTCGCCTTGCCCACGATAAGAATGGCGACCTCGCCGCCGGTGACCTCGCCCACGGCCTCGCCGCTCGCCTTGTCCATGACAAGAGCAGCTCACTGAGCATGGGGGACTCCTCTCCCCCCTCTCCGCCGCAAGCACACCTCCCGGTATGCACCCCTCTCCCCTATCCTCTCCTTGCCTCTGATTTGCCTCAGATTTACCTGTGTTGCACTTGCTGATGAACACTAGCTAGTTTGTCAACACTAGCTAAGGGGCATGGGAGAAAGAGAGAGATAATTTGAGTTTTTTTATCTTACTAGATGAGGGACAGGGGATGAACACTAGCTAGTTATATCATTTTGAAACAGAAAGGAAAGGGGAAGGTGGAGATTCAATATGTTGAGGAGCTTAACTTGAAATGCGGTCTGATGGATCCATCAGCTACAGCTGGAGCTTGCTACGTAAATGTTAGGTTTTATAGTGCAATCTGATGGATGGATGCTACAGCTCTGCCTAATCTCTTTGTGGATATCCTCTTTACAGGAACCACATATGTTTCTTAGTGCAGCTCTGCCATGTGAAATTTGAGTCTATGTTAGGTTTTACAAGTTTTGCTAGCTTTTCATTTATCCCATGTGAAATCTGTATTTAATATGAACTGCTTTTTATTGCTGCCATGTGAAATCAGTAAACCATGTGAACTGGACTAAAGTAGTGAGAAATTGGAAATAGCTCAATGTTGGGTGCATATCTTATTTTCTGGCAGTTAGCATATAAAGTTAGGCAGTTAGCATATAAAGTTGGGTGCCTACCTTATTTTCTGGAATTTTAGCTTCCATTACTTCCATCCATTTTCATTAATTAATGTTGATGCACTTAGATTGATTTGCTAAGTTGCAACAATTTGTTGTCTTTGGCAGATGGACAGAAGCTGGATTAGAAAAGGAGTTAGAAAGTTTTCGAAAGAACATATGAAAGGAGTTGATGATTTCATGGCATTTGTTCGGGAAAATTTTGCTAACGATGCTCACATTCTTTGCCCATTCTGCGAATGCCTCAACCGTCCAAGAATGGCTCAAGGAAGAGTGGAAGATCATCTGCTTCTTAATGGGATGTCCAGCACATATGATAGATGGATATATCATGGAGAACCTTTGGACAGTCAACCTCAACATTTTGAAGCTGATACAGAGGCCCCTCATATGATGGGTGGTGGTGATGCTAGCATTGATTTCATGGAAAAGGTTTTGCGAGATAATGCTATTTTGGAGGAAGAGGATGGGCATGAAGATGATAGGATTCCTGACCTATTGAAGGATTTGTACGATGCTGAAGATCGTGCTGATGGACAGAAGTCGTTGTTTGCTGAGGTGTTAGAGGAGGCAAAGCGCGCAGCTCATGAAGGGGGTAAATTTTCAAGATTTACCTTCACTGTGAAGTTACTCCACATCAAGTCTTTCTACCGGATTAGCAATGCCGCATTCAACGCAATACTCCGTCTTTTGAGCTTGCAATTCCCTGATAGTTGTGTTCCCAGATCTTATGATGAAGCATTGAGCATAATCCGCAGGCTGGGGTTAGGTTATGTGTCAATACATGTGTGCCCAAATAATTGTGTCTTGTTTCAGAAGGATTTAGCAAAGCATAACAACTGTCCAAAATGCAATGCATCTAGGTGGAAATATGCTGATGGGAAGAAGTCAATACCGGAGAAGGTACTGAGGCACTTTCCCTTGATACCAAGGCTGCAGCGGATGTTCGTCTCGAAGAAATCATCGCGTGAGGTACAGTGGCACAAGCTGAAGCGGCAACCTGTGGACAATGATCTAAGCCATCCAACGGACGGAGAGGCATGGAAAGAGTTTGACCGTATACATATAGATTTTGCTGCAGATCCAAGGAACATAAAACTTGGCATTGCCATAGATGGGTTTAATCCGTTTGGGAACATGAGCATGTCTTATAGCATGTGGCCAGTTTTTGTGGTGCCGTACAACCTGCCACCATGGGCATGCATGGATCAGTCCAACTTCATGATGTCATTGCTTATCCCGGGTCCAGAGTCTCCAGAAAAGGATTTTGATGTCTTTATGGAGCCCCTCGTAGAAGAACTGCTCTAGCTCTGGACTGGTGTACCTACATACGATGCCTTGAGTCCGGAAGAAAAGTTTAATCTACGTGCTGCAATCATATGGTCCATCCATGATTTCCTGGCTCTGCACACTCTGTCTGGGAGGATCACAACGGGTTATCAGGCTTGTGTCCATTGTGACAAAGACCCTTGCTCAAAGAGAATAAGGAGCAAGATCTGCTATATTGGGCACCGCTGCTTTCTTCCCCGAAACCATCGCTGGCGAAGAAGCAAAGATTTTAATGGTGAGAATGAAACCCGTGACAAGCCAGCTGAATTCACTAAAGAAGAGCTAGAGCAGCAACTTGAAAAGGTGAAAGATGTGAGACCTAGAAAGCTGGCGAAGAAAAGAAAGCATGAGGAAGGTCAATGTTGGGACCGGAGGTCTTGTTTGTGGGACCTGCCATACTGGGCTAATCTGAAATTAAGGCATAATCTTGATGTAATGCACATTGAGAAAAACATATGCGAGAATCTGCTAGGGACGTTTCTGAACATTGAAGGGAAGACAAAGGACACGGTTAGTTCTAGTCTTGATTTGGAGGACATGGGCATAAGAGAAGATTTGCATCTACAGCACAATGTAGATGAAGATTCATTTGAAATGCCACGAGCATGGTATACAATGAGTAAAGAACAAACGCTTGCATTATGTGAATTCCTAAGAGCGGTGAAATTTCCAGATGGTTATGCTGCTAACCTAGCAAAGTGTGTTACTTCTGATGGATTCAAGCTTTCAGTACTGAAAACTCATGATTGTCACATCCTCCTCCAAAGGATTTTATCGGCGGGCCTCCGAGGAATCATGGACAAGGATATATATGAAGCGGTTGCTGAGCTGGGAAATTTCTTTAGAGAACTGTGCTGCAAAACACTCAAGTTAACTGTCCTGGAAAGACTTGAAAACTAAATCCCAATTATTCTTTGCAAGCTCGAGAAGATTTTCCCTCCAGCTTTCTTCACCGTGATGGTCCATTTGGCGGTGCACTTACCAAAAGAGGCAATGCTTAGAGGCCCTGTGCAATACGGTTGGATGTACCCAATCGAAAGAAGGCTGCTTACTTGTAAGCGTTATGTGCGAAACACGGCAAGACCTGAAGGTTCTATTGCTGAAGCATATGTCGTTGACGAGTGCTTTACTTTTGCTCTAGATACTTTGGCGATGTGGAAACAAGATGGAACCGGCCGGGCAGAAATAGAGAGCGGTCTCATTCGCAAAGTGGTGATGTCTCTGTTTTCAACCATGGTGTGAAGTTTCTTGGAGCCTCACAATACTTGGAGGTTGGTGATGAGTATGACAAGATGGTTTGGTTTGTGCTCAGCAATTGCGCCGAGGTTCTACCATATATTGAGTACGTTATATCTTGTGCACTCATTATATTTTTTTTGCTTGGGTTGGCACCAGCCTAATGTTTTAATTCACATGTTTTGTTGGCATTGTAGGAAATGCAAGGAAGAGTTAAATCAGGAACAAAGCAATATCCATGTTGATAAAAGGGTTGCCAAGGGGTTTGCTAAGTGGTTTAAGAATCATGTGAGATCTTTAGCCACATGTTTTATGTTTTCTTTGTTATTCACAAATTGTTAAATACCATTGTTTGCTAAATGGTTTATTTGTGCAGATAGGAAAGTTGCATGAGGAGAAGAAGGTCAGTGATGATCTATTTGCTTTGGCATGCTTACCGGATAAGCGAGTGAGAGTGTATTCAACATGCATTGCTGACGGTGTCCGGTACCACACCGTTGACCGCGAGGAAAAAAGGAAGACAAAGAATAGTGGAATCGTCACTGAGGGGTCACATGATCGTGAGATCATTGACTTCTATGGTCAGTTGAGAAGCATCGTAGAGTTGCAGTACAACTCTAGTGGTGGCATCCATCGCTCAGTTGTCTTATTTCGCTGTTACTGGTTTGAGCTTGGTAGCAAGAAGAAGAGAGACTCTTTTGTCAAATATGATGGCCACTTCAAAAGCATCAACACTGCAAGGTGCTGGTATAAGAGTGATCCCTTTATTCTAACAACACAAGCAACAATGGTGTTTTATCTGCCAGACACTCTTTTGCACGGAAAATGGCGAGTTATGCAAAACTTTGAGCATAGACACTTGTGGGGTGTGACTGAAACAGAAGTGGAAAAGGGCCCCGGTGATGGTGGACTAACATACCAAGATGATCACTCTACGAAAGTTCCGTTGCAAGCTGATGATGACTCTATGGAAGTTTCGGTGCAAAGCAGAGTGCGAAGGGACTGGGAACGTGTGATCGTTGGTGCTGCAACAGTTGAAGGCATCAAGAAAATAAGAAAGGTGGTAGCGGATGAACATGAGAGCGAGGATGAGGAAAACCGGTCTGATCATACTATGCTGCAATATTGTAGTGATGATGAGGAAAACAGGAGTGGGCATAGAGTTCCTTGTTTTCGTATCGACGACGATGAGTAGCGAATGGACTGGCAAAGGTAAATACTATTACTTCATGTTCTTTGTTTTGGTATCTATGTGACCTGATGTGATCAATCTTCTCTCCAGGTAGAAAAATGCTTGAAGATTTTAGGAGCAAAATGATGTGATCCTGATGGTTGTAGAAAAATGATGATCCTGATGGCTGTAGTAATAGTGATGTAGTTATCCTGATTCACAGTGCTTTAAGATTCCAACAGCAAAATGTAGTTTTTGTAATATGGAGCAAAATGTAGTTTTTGTAGCTGTTATGCTTGCTATTTTGAACCGAATTGAGATGTTATGTTTCATGAAGTTTTTTGAACTGAATTGAGATGTTGTGTTCAGATGGCATGGAGTTGATGGCAAAATGAAGTTTTATACTGATGGAGATTCAAATTTTGGTGATCTACAAGTTGTGTTCTGATGGCATGGAGTTGTTGTGCTCAGAATGTTGTAATGCAAAAGATTGCAAAATTTTTGTGATCATACAAAAGATTTTTTGAACTATTTAGTTCAAGTTTTGGTGATCATTTAGTTCAAGTTTTGGTCAGAACTATTTAGTTCAAAATGAATGTTGTCTAGTAGTTTATTTTTTTGAACTGAAGATGCTATTTTAACTGAATTTTGGTCAGAACAGAAGATGTTGGTTTAACTAAATTTTGCTTCAACTGAACATGGGCGCGCTCCATCAGACAACCCGTCTGATCCCACGCGTGGCTCCTTCTGAGAGCAAAAAAATATGTGCCTGCGGGGACTCGAACCCACGACCGTGCGCTTGTTTCACTATGTTACTACCACTGGGCTAGGAAGAGATTACTGGTCTTCCACTCTATGCCAACCCTTTTAAATATATCAAACTAGTCAAGTATCAAGCACACACCTCACTGACAAGTGGGCCACTCGACCCACTTGCTGAAAAGTGGGCCATTTTGCTATTGTACCCAAGCTACCAAAAATATGCGCACGGCCAAAAAATTTGCGCGTGCGGGGGCTCGAACCCACGACCTGGCGCTTATTTCACTGTGTTTCATCCACTAGGCTAGGAAGAGGCTGTTGTTTCACATGTTTTGCCCACCCTTTTCAATATATCAAACTAGTCACGTAGCAAACACAGAACTCGCTGATAAGTTGACCCGCTCCCTCTCTTTTCCCCACTTCTCCTCACCACTCGACCTGCTCCTCCTCTCCATCGACGGCGCCGCCCATCGCCGCCGGCTCCTTCCTCTCCCACCGCCGGCCTCCCCAACACCGCCGGCTCCTTCCTCTCCCACCACTACCGACTCCTTCCTCTCCCACCACCGCCGACTCCTTCCTCTCTCTCCTAAGGTATGAATCCTTCCTCTCTCTCTCCTTCCTGGTTGGATTAGTTTTCTGCTACTGGTTAGATTAGGGTTCTTGTCGTCGCCTAGATTGGATTAGATTAGATGGAGATTGGATTAGATTAGGGTTTGATTTGGTTAGGGTTTGATTGGGACTGCATTAGATTATATTAGGGTTGGATTAGATTAGCGTTTGATTAGTGGGAATTGATTCAGTTAAGGATTATGCTGTCAAGTATGCTTTGTTCCTTTTGATAAGAGTGGAAAGTATGCTGTCAAGGATTATTCAGTTAAGTGTTCTTGTCAAGTATTCAGTTAAGGATTCAGTTATGGAATTAGATAAGTACAGATGTATGAAACACTTGGTATGAGCTGTAGAATGTTTTGTGCCATTTGATATGCAGCAAGTATGAGCATTATCAGGCAGTGAGACACTAGTGTGTTCTAATTTGTTTTTCTTTTTGTAATGTTTTACCCTAGTGGCTAAGCATTGCTATGTAGGTGTACAAATACAATGTGATCATGCTAAGCACTGCTATGTTGGTGCTTATGTTCTGATGTGTACAGATACAATTCTATCTAGGTGTTTGCACTGCTATGATTTTCTTGGTCTCTTGTTTTTTCTGTTTTGATGTTATATTCATAGAAGTTTGCATATGTGTGCATCATGTAATGTGATCATGCTAGCTCAAAAGGTTGAGAAAGGACAGTGTCAGAAATGATCATAATCTCTTGAGGATGCATGAAGTATTTCCTGCTATAATTTTATTCAGTCACACTATTGTTTTGCTGTGCTTGATAAACCTGAGACTTCTTTCTATTGTAATATCGAAACTGTTGTTTTGCTGTACACTATTGGTCCATTTATAATAGATATGGTTTTGGTCAATTTATATTGCTGTGTTTTGGTCAATTTATAGTAGATTTTAGTGTTTTTGATGTTGGTGGTCACCTGATGATGTTGCTATTGATGTGTTAGTTTACTATGCTATTGATGTTGATGTGCTTGTTTATAGTAGGAGCAAATTGAGGCCATTGCCATTTATAGTAGTATTGCAAATTGAGGCCCTGACAAACACATGTAGTAATTATTCTACTGTTTTGAAGTGCTTGTTTCCTATTTCTGTCCAGTCCTGTTATTTAATTTACAATGCTGCTTTTCAGAGAAGTGAGATGGCTGGCTTGGAAGGTTTTGAGTTCTTCGAGATCGTAATTGAGAAATCTTGCAGTAGGCAGGTATGTTTATCATCACTCATTTCTTTATCATCACTCTGCTGTCTAGTGCTTGATTGCCACAATTAACCACTGCTTGACCCTCGCTGCAGAGGCTGCCTGACAAGTTTGCGAAGATGCTCGCCGGCCATGAGCCCCACGAAGTGAAGCTGCGGGAGGCCGGCAGCGGGCTTCATAGGCTGTGGGACGTGTCGGTGGTGTTCGATGGTGAAGGCCACATGTACCTAGGGCCCGGTTGGGAGCATTTTGCCTGCGCCCATGAGCTACAACTCGGGTACTTCCTTGTCTTCCGCTACGACGGCGACGCCATGTTCACCGTGAAGATGTTCGACAGCACCATGTGCCGCATGTACTACTAGCACGACAACGATGCCAGTAAGCTCTCTGCCTATCTTCTTCCTGTCCTTTTGGCTTCCTCTACTAGCACGACGACAACACCATGTCACACTTTGTTGCATTTGGCCAGGCAGTGGGAGCAGCAGCGGGGATGACGAGGAGCACAACGGGGATGACGAGGAGAAGAGTGGGCAAGAAGAGGAGCAGAGCGGGGATGACGACCTTTCTATGGTGGTGGCTGACGACGACCTTGCTATGGTGGTGGCTGACGAAGACCTTGCTATGGTGGTGGCTGACAACGACCCTGCTATGGTGGTGGCTGATGACGACCCTGCTATGGTGGTGGCTGACGACGACCTCGCGATTGTGGTGCCCGACGTTGACCTCGTGATGGTGGTGCCTGACGATGACCTCGTGATGGTAGTGGCGCCGGCGATTCCACAGCTGGGCGACAAGACCATGCCAATTGTGGTAGAGGAGTACATCCGCGTTGGGATTCGCCACTCTGAGCGCATCAGGTTGATGAAGGAGAAGAAGGAGGAGTGAAGATGTTAAGAAAATGAAGTGGCAATGTTAAGCATGTTGGGTTTAAGCTTGTTAGTGTAATCTGAACATGTCAATGTTAAGTATGTCAGGTTTAATTTTATGCATGCTCATGGATGCTGTATGACAGTGTCATCTAAACATGTCAATTTCTTAAAAATGAATATTTAGTTTGGTAATTGATGGGAATTGGAATTTTTTATGCATGCTCATGGATGAAAGATAAAATTATGGGGGTTTGTGCATGCTCATGTCTGAAACAATATAAGTTTCATTTTTTGAATGCTAAAAACATGACTCAAACCCTAGCCACGGACGACCACCGTGACGAAATCCGACGGTTTTTGAAAACATCGTAAAAGATTCAAAAACCGTTTTTCACTTTTTGAATGCTAAAGAAATGTGTTTTTCGTTAAGTGGCTACAAGGTAGGCATTTCATCACAGAATCGACAACAGATTTTCACGCCTAAAACCCTAGCCACGGACGGCCGCCGCGACGAAATCGGACGGTTTTTGAAAACACTAAACTTGCTATACACATGTTTTCTTGAAAAAGTGTTCTCAAAAACGACCTACCATGAACGAAGATTCATGGCTTTCAAGCCAAACTAGCAATGATATGGCCGCATCCGATGAATAGTTTCTGATAATATGCCCAAATTTGGCGCATGCCTCCGTCTTGTGATGGCAAATAATGTTGCCAAAGCGAGGTTCCAACTTGTTTACCAAGAAAAACCGTTTTTCATTTTTTGAATGCTAAAGGCATGCATTTTTCGTGAAGCGGCTACAAGGAGGGTCACCCCAAACGGCGCCATTCCATGTCTATCTCAAAGTAGACCCTATTTTACGGACGGTCGCCAAAAAGCATGCATTTCCGACCCTCGTAGCTACTCCCGGTAATTCAGACCACCTTCGGCCGATTCAGCTAGAACCGGCTGGAATTTGAACTGCGGGTCCTCCATAGCTTGCCCGTTATTTTTGCCAAAATTGTTTTTAGCTTCACAGGTAGGCATTTCATCACAGAATCGACAACATATTTTCACGCCTAAAACCCTAGCCACGGACGGCCGCCGCGATGAAATCGGCCGGTTTTTGAAAACACCGTAAAAAAATCAAAAAAATGGGAGACCTCCGCGTCACATCATCAAATGTGACCTACCAACTAGCAAAAATACTAAACTTGCTATACACATGTTTTCTTGAAAAAGTGTTCTCAAAAACGACCTACCATGAACGAAGATTCATGGCTTTCAAGCCAAACTAGCAATGATATGGCCGCATCCGATGAATAGTTTCTGATAATATGCCCAAATTTGGCGCATGCCTCCATCTTGTGATGGCAAACAATGTTGCCAAAGCGAGGTTCCAACTTGTTTACCAAGAAAAACTGTTTTTCATTTTTTGAATGCTAAAGGCATGTGTTTTTCATGAAGCGGCTACAAGGAGGGTCACCCCCAACGGCGCCATTCCATGTCTATCTCAAAGTAGACCCTATTTTACGGACGGTCGCCAAAAAGCATGCATTTCCGACCCTCGTAGCTACTCCCGGCAATTTAGACCACCTTCGGCCGATTCAGCTGGAACCGGCTGGAATTTGAACTGCGGGTCCTCCATAGCTTGCCCGTTATTTTTGCCAAAAATGCTCTTTAGCTTCACAGGTAGGCATTTCATCACAGAATCGACAACAGATTGGCACGCCTCAAACCCTAGCCACGGACGGCCGCCACGACGAAATCGGCCGGTTTTTGAAAACACCGTAAAAAATTTGAAAAAAATCAAAAAAATGGGAGACCTCCGCGTCACATCATCAAATGTGGCCTACCAACTAGCAACAATACTAAACTTGCAATACGGATGTTTTCTTGAAAAAGTGTTCTCAAAAACGACCTACCATGAACGAAGATTCATGGCTTTCAAGCCAAACTAGCAATGATATGGCCGCATCCGATGAATAGTTTCTGATAATATGCCCAAATTTGGCGCATGCCTCCGTCTTGTGATGGCAAACAATGTTGCCAAAGCGAGGTTCCAACTTGTTTACCAAGAAAAAACGTTTTTCATTTTTTGAATGCTAAAGGCATGCGTTTTTCGTGAAGCGGCTACAAGGAGGGTCGCCCCAAACGGCGCCATTCCATGTCTATCTCAAAGTAGACCCTATTTTACGGACGGTTGCCAAAAAGCATGCATTTCCGACCCTCGTAGCTACTCCCGGCAATTCAGACCACCTTCGACCGATTCAGCTGGAACCGGCTGGAATTTGAACTGCGGGTCCTCCATAGCTTACCCGTTATTTTTGCCAAAAATGCTTTTTAGCTTCACATGTAGGCAATTCATCCCAAAATCGACAATAGATTGGCACGCCTCAAACCCTAGCCACGGACGGCCGCCGCGATGAAATCAGCCGGTTTTTGAAAACAGCATAAAAAATTCAAAAAAATTAAAAAAATGGGAGACCTCTGCGCCATATCATAAAATGTGGCCTACCAACTAGCAAAAATACTAAACTTGCAATAGAAATGTTTTATTGAGCTACTCGGTATGATTTTAACTATGATTTCTACAAAGTTTACAAAAAAACCCTATTTTTTCTGCCTCAAAACCTCTAAAAACTGGTGAAAATTTCCCTCCCACCCCACCAAAATTTCCCTCCTAGCACCAAATTTTCCCTCCCACCCCACAAAAATTTCCCACCACTTCTCTCCCACTACCATTCGAGACCCACCACCCCTCTCCCACTAAACACGCGGGATCCTCCCCTCCCACTCCCCAAAATTTCCCCATTCCATTCCCCTCCCCGACGAACCCTAGCTTATCCCCACTCCCTCCCCTGATCTGTGCCGCCCCGCCGCCCCACTCCCTCCCCTCCTC
>NC_041393.1:707386185-707392770 GCF_002162155.2 Triticum dicoccoides
GTGCCGCCCCGCCGCCCCACTCCCGCACCTCCTCCGTGCCGCCACACCGCGTCGCGCCGCCCTCCCCGACGACGAATCCCCTCCCCTCGAAGGCTACATCGCCCGCATCGATCTACATCGACTACATCGACTACATCGACGACGACGGCGGCTACATCGACTACATCGACGACGACGGCGGCTACATCGAATACATCGATGACGGCGACGGCTACATCAACGACGACCACCGCTGCATCATTAACATCATTCGCCCTTAGGTACTTCTCCATCCACTAGTAGAAAAAGGGTCAACTGTGAGACACATTACTCCCGGTTTGTAACAGAACCGGCACTAATGTGTCCATTAGTGCCGGTTCCAACGGCTAGCCGGGAGGAGCTCTTTAGTACCGCTTCGTGGCAAACCTTTAGCACCGGTTCGTGCCACGAACCGGTACTAATGAGAGTGGTGGCAGGATGTTGTCAGAGTGGGGCCCTTCCAGCACCTTTAGTATCGGTTCATGGCACGAACCAGTACTAAAGGTCGTCCTATATAAATCCTTCGTCCACCCGCACTCTGTTCTTCCCCCTTCCCCCTCTCCCTCTCTTTTGTTCTTCCCTTCTTCCTCTCGAGTTCATCACAAAATTTGCCCCAAATTTGTGAAGATTTGCAGGCCCTCATCCATTCAAATGATCACCAAGGTTAGCAACTTTGTCCTTTCATCTCTCATTGCTAGATTAGCTCTTGCATTGGTTTATATAGTGATTAATTGTGGGTTTTAGTAATTTGGGAGGAATTATATGTGGTAGTATTTGATTTATATGCAATTTGAGGTCAAAATAACACTTAGTTTGCATATGTAGGTGTGTTTTACTTAGTGCCTTCTAAATCTCCGTCGTAACCACCGTCGATCGCCCGCACCGTCCCATCGTCGGCACCACCTTGTGGTGAGCCTCTTGTTCATGAAATTTTATATAAAAAATGATGTTTGTGTGATTTGGATATATAGTTACTCGTATAATAATTATCTTACCCGTACGTTGTTTGTTATACATAGTGCCATGGTTTTGATATCCCTCCCCGTCGGCCCTCGTCCTTGTTATGATTCGGATGTGGTATATTCTCTTTTAAAACTATTTGTTGCATTTCGTGTTTATGACAAATTATGCCCATCAAGTTGACATAGATATTTTTATCTAGGAGGTATGTGAACCGGAAATTCCAACCGACCCTATTGTCGAGAGGTTAAATTTAGTTGAAAGAGAAAACGAGTACTTGAAAGAAAAATTGAAAAGAATTGAGGGGGAGAAGATGGAATTGGAGTTGCATGTTGCTGATGTCGTCGATGATCACAAGATCAAGATGGAGAAAATGCGCTTGAAGATTAGAAAGATTAGAAAATATGCCATCGATAGTGAGGCTTGGTATCATTATGCTGTTGGATCAATTGTTACCTTAGTTGCGATCTTGATCGCATTTGTTGTTGCATTTTAATGCTTTAGCTAGAGAGTTATTTGTTTTTTGCATTTAAGTGTTGTATGAACTTTATGTATGAACTTGTATTAATTTGGTCTATTCGGTGTTGTGTAATGAAGATGAGCCGGCGATGGATGTACGATGACCGATGCTCTCCCCAGTTCGTTGAGGGCGTGCATACTTTTCTGCTTGCGGCTGAGGCAAACAAGCGGGCGGATGGTTTTATGCCTTGTCCATGTGCTGGCTGTAAGAATGATCGCAATTACTCTACGTCAAGAACCGTTCACGTCCACCTGTTTGAGTCTGGTTTCATGCCCCACTATAATGTTTGGACCAAGCACGGAGAGGGGTTATGATGGAAGACAATGAAGAAGAAGAGGATGACGACAGCTATCCTGGCCATGGGTTCCCTGAATACGATGATACAACAATGGGAAAAGAAGATGAGCCGCTAATGCGGGAAGAAGCTGAGCTGGTAATGCGGGAAGAAGCTGAAGAAGAGGCATCAGATGAGCCCATTGATGATCTAGGTCGGGCCATTGCCGATGCAAAGAGAAACTGCGCAAGTGATTTGGAGAATAAGAAGTTGCAGCGCATGTTAGAGGATCACAAAAAATTGTTGTACCCGAATTGCGTAGGTGACAAGAAAAAGCTGGGCACCACACTGGAATTGCTGCAATGGAAGGCAGAGAATGGTGTATCTGACTAGGGATTTGGAAAGTTGCTGGTAATGATAAAGGATATGCTTCCAAAGGACAACGAATTGCCCGAGAGTACGTACGAAGCAAAGAAGGTTGTCTGCCCTCTAGGGTTAGAGGTGCAGAAGATACATGCATGCCCTAATGATTGCATCCTCTGCCGCGGTGAGTACGAGGATTTGAACGCTTGCCTGGTATGTGGTGCATTGCGCTATAAGATCAGCCACGATGAGCATGGTGATGTCGAGGGCGAGCGCCCCAGGAAGAAGATTCCTGCCAAGGTGATGTGGTATTCTCCTATAATACCACGGTTGAAATGTTTGTTCCAAAACAAAGAGCATGCCAAGGTGATGCGATGGCACAGAGAAGACCGTAAGAAAGAGGGAAAGTTGAGAGTACGCGCTGACAGGTCGCAGTGGAGAAAAATCGAAAGAAAGTACGGGAAGGAGTTTGCAGATGACACAAGGAGCGTATGGTTTGGTCTAAGCACAGATGGCATTAATCCTTTTGGGGAGCAGAGCAGCAACCATAGCACCTAGCCTGTGACTCTATGTTTGTATAACCTTCCTCCTTGGTTGTGCATGAAGCAGAAGTTCATTATGATGCCAGTGCTCATCCAAGGCCCTAAGCAACCCGGCAACAACATTGATGTGTACCTAAGGCCATTAGTTGAAGAACTCTTACAACTGTGGAATGGAATAGGTGTACGTGCGTGGGATGAGCACATGCGGGAAGAATTTGACCTAAAGGCGTTGCTGTTCGTGACCATCAATGATTGGCCTGCTCTCAGTAACCTTTCAGGACAGACAAACAAGGGATACCGCGGATGCACGCACTGTTTGGATGATATCGACAGTATATATTTGAATAGTTGTAAGAAGAATGTGTACCTGGGACATCGTCGATTTCTTCCGAGCAGGCATCCCGTAAGAAAGAAAGGCAAGCATTTCAAAGGTGAGGCGGATCACCGGACGAAGCCTCGCCACCGTACTGGTGTTGATGTACATGATATGGTCAAGGATTTGAAGGTGATATTTGGAAAGGGTCCTGGCGGACAACCTGTTCCAAAGGACGCTGACGGACGCGCACCCATGTGGAAGAAGAAATCTATATTTTGGGACCTTCCATATTGGAAAGACCTAGAGGTCCGCTCCGCAATCGACGTGATGTACGTGATGAAGAATCTTTGTGTGACCCTGCTTGGCTTCTTGGGCGTGTATGGGAAGACAAAAGATACACCTGAGGCACGGGAGGACCAGCAATGTATGCATGGAGAAGACGACATACATCAGGGTCATGCAAGCTACGCTCTTACCAAAGAAGAGAAGGAAATCTTCTTTGAATGCCTGCTCAGTATTAAGGTACCGTCTGGCTTCTCGTCGAATATAAAGGGAATATTAAACATGGCAGAGAAAAAGTTCCAGAACCTGAAGTCTCATGACTGCCACGTGATTTTGACGCAACTGCTTCCGGTTGCATTGAGGGGGCTTCTACCAGAAAATGTTCGATTAGCCATTGTGAAGCTATGTGCATTTCTCAATGCAATCTCTCAGAAGGTAATCGATCCAGAAATCATACCAAGGTTACAGAATGATTTGGTGCAATGTCTTGTCAGTTTCGAGTTGGTGTTCCCACCATCCTTCTTCAACATCATGACGCACGTCCTAGTTCACCTATGCGAAGAGATTAACGTTTTGGGTCCTGTATTTCTACACAATCTGTTCCCCTTTGAGAGGTTCATGGGAGTCTTAAAGAAATATGTTCATAACCGTGCTAGGCCAGAAGGAAGCATCTCCAAGGGCCATCAAAATGAGGAGGTCATTGAGTTTTGTATTGACTTTATTCCTGACTTTAAGCTGATTGATGTTCCTGAATCGCGGCATAAGGGCAGACTGGATGGAAAAGGCACGCTAGGAGGGGAACAAATAATATGTATGGACGGACATTCTCTCACTGAAGCACACTACACAGTTCTACAGAATTCCGCCTTGGTGGCTCCGTATATGGATGAACACAAGAATTTGCTACGCTCCAAACACCCGGAGTGGTATGATGACTGGATTACACGTGAACAAACCAGGAGTTTCGCCAGCTGGTTGCAGACACGTACCATGCATGATACCTCTATTGAAGATGACCTGTACTTGCTGTCCTAGTTACCATCTTCGAATATAATGACTTTCAAAGGGTACGAGATACATGGTAATACATTTTACACGATCGCCCAAGATAAGAAGAGCACCAACCAAAACAGTGGTGTCCGCTTTGATGCAGAAACCAAGACGGGAAAGGAAACATATTATGGTTATATACAGGACATATGGGAACTTGACTATCGACGTGGTTTAAAGGTCCCTTTGTTTCAGTGCAAATGGGTCAATATGACACGAGGCGGGGTAACGGAAGACCCGCAGTACGGAATGACAACAGTGGATCTCAACAATCTTGCGTATGCAGACGAACCATTCGTCCTAGCCAATGATGTGGCACAGGTTTTCTATGTGAAGGACATGTCTACCAAGCCAAGAAAAAGAAAAGATAAGGAAGCGAATGCATCGTACGATGAGCCAAAGCGGCACATAGTTCTTTCTGGGAAGAGAAACATCGTGGGAGTGGATGACAAGACAGACAAGTCAGAAGATTATGAAAAGTTTGATGAAATTGCTCCATTCACAGTGAATATTGACCCGAGCATCCCGTTAAATGATGAAGATTTTCCATGGTTACGGCGCAAAGGGACACACGCGAAGAAAAAGTTTCACACCCAAAGATCTGGGATGTGATCGGCTTCACTAGCTATCATCACTTTCTTTTGTGTTTCGCACCGAGAGGGGAATCTCTGTAATAGTTAGGGTAGTTATGTGTTTTGGCATTTGAAACGCGAAGAAATTTTATGTGCAAACAAATTCACACTAATTTCAAATAATTCAAAATTTAAACTATTCAAATTTGAAAACTACGGGCACTAACAGAAAGTTTGTAATTTTTTGTACCTAAAGAGGCTGTGTCAGCCTCCGGTCAGGCTATGGCCCCACCATC
This sequence comes from Triticum dicoccoides, assembly GCF_002162155.2. Taxonomy (NCBI): domain Eukaryota; kingdom Viridiplantae; phylum Streptophyta; class Magnoliopsida; order Poales; family Poaceae; genus Triticum; species Triticum dicoccoides. The sequence goes on from NC_041393.1 coordinate 707,391,379, forward strand.
ACCATTTAGTGCCGGTTCGTACCACGAACCGGTACTAATGAGGTTGTGTCAGGTAAGGCTGGGGCCCCACGAGCACCTTTAGTACCGGTTCATGGATGAACCAGACGTAAGCTGTTTTTTAGTCCCACCTCGCGAAGTGAGAGGGACTAGGAGTGGTTTATAAGCCTTGAGTGCAGAGACGATGAAGAAGAGGATCAATGCTCATGTTGCTTAGCTTCAAGCCTTCAGGAATACGGTAGACTGCACGGAGCTATGCGCAGTGCAGTTTACACTATTTCGAAAGGCTTGAAGCAAATTAACGAGCATTGCACCTCTTTTTTATTTTTAATAACTTATTACAACTCTGGACTTCTTCTCTTATGGCAAAAACTAATTGCACGTCGACATTTCTTTTTTTAAGTTATAACTCCAGACTTTTACCATCAAGTTTTGCAGAAAAGAAAAAATAGCAGAAAAGAAAGAAAAACTATAGCTGAAAAGAAAAAAACTATATAAAAAAACTACTCAAAAATAAATATAAGAAAATAAATATAGCACAAAAGAAAAAACTACTCAGAAATAAATAGAAGAAAAAATAAAGCAGAAAAGAAAAAAAATTTATATTTGCTATTTTTCAATCGTTTACAAAATGACCGTGAAATTGAAAATCACTACAAAATGAACTCTGAAAATGTTGAATTTTGGCAAACTAGATGAAAAACTACTCACAAATAAATAGAAGAAAATAAATATAACAGAAAAGAAAAAACTGTACAAAAAACTACGCACAAATAAATAGAATAAAATAAAGCAGAAAAGAAAAAAACTATAAAAAAAATTGGGGCGCTGCCCTGTGGGCCTGATAGGCCACAGGTGTGTAACTACAGGCCTTAAAGGCCCAGCAGACTCACAGGGCAGCACACAGATTTTAGGCCCACAAGCCTGCTATACAGAGGAGTTCGAAGTGGTAGCCGCGGCTGGGTTGATAAACCAGTGCGGCTGCCCTTCGCCCGGCGAGGTGGGACTAAACTTTGGGGTGGCAGCGCGAGGCCTTTAGTACCGGTTGGAGCCACCAACCGGTACTAAAGGGGGGGCCTTTAGTACCGGTTTGTTCCACCACCCGGTACTAAAGGGGGTCGCTTCCCGCCGCTTGGGCTGGCCAAAACTGGCCTTTAGTACCGGTTGGTGGCACAAACCGGTACTAAAGGCCCCTCCTATATAAACAACACTTGCGAAAATTTCATTCTCCCTCTGTTTCTTCCTCTGTTTCCGTCATCTCCGTCGCCATCGCCGCCCCCATCCCCGTCGCCGCCCTCGTCTCCGTCGCCGCTCCCATCCCCGTCGCCGCCCCCGTCCCCGTCGCCGCCCCGGGCCCGTCTCCGTCGCGCCGTCCCCGCGTCGCCACCCCGGCCC
>NC_041393.1:707393199-707452800 GCF_002162155.2 Triticum dicoccoides
TGTGAGCTCTCCCCCTCTAACCCCTCTCCCTCGCCCCCGGCGGCCACGATGGGCGCCGCCCCTCCCCGAGCCCATACACACACACACACAAGCATGATGAACACACACACACACATATGTATGAATTAATGCATGTATATATTAGTATATACGTATTTTGTATGTTTAATTAGTTTAGATTATTTAGATTATTATTTTTTCACTATTATATATGTATGAATGCATGTTAGATGGATATAATTAGTGTTTAATTAGTATGGAAATTTTTTATATAATGTTAGATGCTTAATTAGTATGAAATAGTATATAGATGCTTAATTAGTATGAAATAGTGTTTAATATGTTTTCTGTTTTTAGTGTTAGATGCTTAATTAATTAGTATGAAATAGTATATAGATTTTTGAAATAGTAGAAATGTTAGAAATTTTAGTTATCAAAATCCAATCATTAAAAAAATGTTACTTTTTGCGGGCATATAGCTAGTATTTGTTCTCGACGATGCCCGGCCCGCATCCTCGCCGTCGACCCGTCCGCGACGACGTCCAGCCGACCCATGTCCGGGACTGGGCTCCGCCGGGCTGGCACTGGGAGGTGCTGCCTGGAGGGGCGCGCCGCTTGATGAGGAACCCGGCCCCGGGTCCCGTCGTCGACCCTGATCTCGTTTGGTGGCGTTCGCGTGGGCCAGTTTCGGTGCGGAGGGACCTGGCCCCGCCGGAGGTGGTACGTCGCCGTGTCAGGGAGGAGGACGAGCACGTCCATCGCTACATGGTTGCGTTAGAGGGCGGCTAGTTCTCCAATACCTGTCAGTATCTTCGGGGATCTCACTTTAGCTATGATCCTGTGAGGGTTCCTTCTCTTTGGGTGTCCACCGCCCGCGCCGCAGGAACCGCGAGTGTCCTAGATTCTTCTGTAGTATTCGATCTTTAATTAGCTAGCCAGTGATGTACTATTCAATATTATATATTATTCGAGACGATGTATTCGAGATTATATCTATTATTCTAGACGAAGTATTCGAGATTATATCTATTATTCGAGACGATGTAATTTGAATACTAAATTGTTTTATATTTCTTTTGAATTAGTTAAATAAAAGCTATGGCAGACAATACCGACAGAGAGGGAGAACAGACCATGTTCGATATGATACGCGGGCCAAATGATGATCAGAATGAAGAAGATTATGACGGCTCCGAATTTCTAAACAACACCGGAGAGGGTGATATGATATTCGATCGCGACGACCGAATTGATGAAGTCATGAACTACGATTATGACGATGACGAAGAAAATGTTGTTCCCGAAACAACAAAGACCGGCGAGGTATATATATTTATATAAGCAGGTATCTGGTGATCATCACATGTTTTAAATGACTTGAAGATATATTAACGAATCGATCTTTGTTCTTTTAGCCATCCGGATCGAGCAAATCTTCAGGCAAAAGGACGAAACGAGGCCCGAACAAAAAGTTGAAGGAGGGCGTAAAGTACAATATCGAGGTAGTCAGACCTAATGGCGAACCATTAGCGCCTAAGAAGATTGCGGACAAGTTCATTCGTCAGTGCGTAGTTCTTGTGAAGGACCAACTCCCGATCTCCCTTCAAGAATGGAGAGAGCCAGCAAAAGACAAAAGACAAAAAGGCAAAGAGGACGCTGCTCCACGTCCAGATGTTACTTTTGTCGACAAGAATCAAAAAGATCTGCTTTGGGATACTCTCATGGAACATTTCACCCTACCAGATCATTTCACAGAAGCAGATGTGCAGAAAGTCAAGGACGCTGCTCTTAGGAAGATGGCGGTTGCATTCAAGAACCATAAGAATCGTGAATGGGACAAGTACGTCAAGGGAGGAAGGAAGACTCCAGTATTCGAGGGAACACTAGAGAACCAACGCGCTCATTGGGACGATTTCGTGAAATTCAAGGATTCGGAATTAGCTAAGGAACGGTCGAGAATAAATAAGAAGAATGCCGAAAAAAAGGATAAGTTCCATAAGCTGGGGCCAGGTGGCTATGCGGTGGCAATGCCTAAGTGGGATAAGTCTGAGAAAGAGATGGAGGATGCAGGTGCCACTCCGGTTACTAAGAGCTGGCCCCCCAGGGTCAGGAGTTGTTTCTATGCGCATGGGGGGGAGTTGGACCTGAAGACAGGCAATGTTTCAACGAGGGCAAGTCTGAAGGGAGCCAACGATGCGATACTTGTTGCAATAGAAGAGGCACGATCGGGGGTGTTCCATCCCAACAGAGAGAACGACGAGCTTACGCGTGCCCTAGGAAATCCTGAACACCCGGGAAGAACACGAGGCAAGGGCGCTATTCCGTGGTATGAGGGGTTTTTAGACTGGAACACCGACTACAGAACTCGTGCGAGAAAGAAGATTGCGGAGGAGAAGAAGAGGAAGATGGAGGAGGAGCAGAGGAAGCGGGACTATGAATGCCTTCAAGGCCTAGAAGCAAGTCAAGCGGAATTGGTAGTCAAATTCCAGCGGCAGCAGGAGTAGATCGACTCACTTACCCAGCAAAGGGGGTCTCAGCAGCTGCAGCAGCTAGCGAATGATCGAGCACTGGATAGCACCGCCCCATCCATGCCGAGAAGCAGCGTGGGTTCTGCCCCGGACGACGCAATGATGGGTAGATACCCCGTGGATGACATCACGGAGAACACTAGCTGCGAGCTACACGTCAAAATGAAGAACATATCCATGAAGGTGGCGGACGCCGTTGCTTTTACAAATCCCCCCAAGGCAACCTTCCATTGCAACCCGATTCCAGCGGGCTATGCTCATGTCTTGGTTGATGAGGTGGTGGACCCATATTCGGAGCTAGAGCTTGACATTCCTGGAGGTGACGACGAGCGCTTTCTCGGAGAGGCCAACCATCGTATCATCCTATGGAAAAAGGATTGCATCATCTTTTGAAGGCCACCGACACCGCGTCAGCCGACTCCTCGTCGAAGTCCGCCACTGAGTCATCAGTCTCCCGCTCCTGCAAGTCCACCAAGTCCGGCAAAGTGTCAGGCCACTCCTCCTCCAAGTCCGGCAAAGTGTCAGGCCACTCCTCCTCCTCCAAGTCCGCCACAGCGTCAGACGTCCACTCCTCCTCCAAGTCCGGCACAACCTCAGGCCACTCCTCCTCCAAGTCCGGCACAGCTTCAGGCGGCCACTCCTCCTCGTCCAACTCAGCCCCGTCAGCCGTCTCCACCGCATCAGCAATCGCAGAAGAGACACCCCGCAGCTATGGTAGAGGTAGTACAGGAAGTACAGGCGGAGGCAAGCGATATAAATATGGTCCAAGCCTCACGCCTCTTCCGCAGAGGGCTTATGACAAGTCCGAGGAGGAATTTGCAGCCATATCGAAGGCCGAGGTGGAAGCCCATTTTGCACCGAAACCGCCACCGCCGCCAAGGGAGAAAGTGCCCGAGGAAATGATTGACCACTTCATTCGTATGGCTCAACCACCAGCTCCCAAGCCTGTTGACACAGACTATGAGAGCCAGATCAGGAAGTTAAATCGAGCACGTCTACGTAAGGAGGCGAGCTCGGGATCGAGCAAACACGAAGCAGCTGTCAAAAAATGCGGGAAAACCATTCCCCAGCTGGGAGAACAGGCGGCGCAATCGATCCCCTCGCTTGTTGTGCCAACAACACATGACAGTACGCGCGCCCAATATTATTGTGGGCAAACAATTTACGTTCCTGAGGTGGGCAATGTGGTAATAACGGAGGAGCATATAATGTAGGCTGAAGTTCTCAAAATCACTGTTGGACAACTCCTCGAGATCGAGCCCATGCCTGTGCTTAGAGAGGATGAAATAAAACGGAAATATGTCCGGGGCCAACCTTTGGTCGAGCCAGACAAGGTTAAGAACCTCCCAACGAGAATGTATGAATTGCATCAATGGTACATGAACATTACCAAGATTTCAGATCGATTGTCCCTCATGGTGAATGTCAAGGTGGATCATTACATCCATGAGAAAGCTCTATCCGTTGAGTATTCTGAACTGCTTCAGTTATACAATCAAGACGCACTCGACAAATCTATCATCAGTTGCTATTGTCTGTAAGTGATTTCTTTCTGTAATTTAAGTCTCAAGCTAGCTGTAGTGATCCGTTTGATCGTCAATCATTACTTGTAATTATCCTCACTATATTCTTTTTTGTGGTATTATGTAGGATGAAGATGTATGAAATGAGAAAAGCTGGACGCTATGGCATTGGGTTCATTGACCCAAACACCGTTAATGAATACACATGGCGGATAAATCCACATCATCAAAAGGACGTAGAGGACAACATGCTAGAGTTCTTGAAGCGCCTCAAATACAATGAAGATATACTACTTCCTTACAACTTCCAGTGAGTCACACTGTCTTGTACTACAAATTCTCTGTTTTTGCCTACTAGCTAGCTACATGTTTTTGCTTACATATGCCCGCTTAATTAAGACATGCAAACGTGTGTGCATGCAGATTTCACTGGGTCTTGTGTATCATTAGAGTTGACGACGGAACAGTTGAAATACTGGACTCACTACTCAAAGTTAAAACTGACTATAACATAATGTTTGGGATAGTCAACAGGTAATTTCAATCATTATTAACTATATATCTCGGCCTATTTAGTTCGTCATTTCATGATATGAACTATTTAATAACCCCTTTATTCATTTTCTTTGTCGGCGGGCAGGGCTTGGGCAAGGTTCATCAGTGTCACGGAAGGCGAATGGAAAAAAAGCTTAAATGGGGAAGACCCAAGGTAAGTAATTAAGTAGTACTAGCTAGCTAGCTAGCTGCCATCTCTTTAATTATCATGCTTGATTAATTATTATCTGATCAAATTCCATTCTCATAAAGGCCCTGAAGCAGGTGCAGGGGACTGATCTGTGTGCATTCTGCGCTTGCGAGAACATTCGCATGATGGCGTCCGAAAGGAGCAGATCTCAAAGACAGGAATGGGTACGCTTGTCAGAACACTATTCACAATTTTTACACCATTATCGATATCTAGTCACACAACTAATACACATGCATATTGATCTCCTTCTTAACAGTTCAGAGAGGCGCGGGAGAAGCTCCTAGAAACGGAGCGCGTAGAAGCAATTCAAGAGGAAATAGCGGGATTTTTGCTCGACCAGGTCATAAGTCAGAAGGGAGAATACTATTACCCGCTACCTTCCCCATGAAAAGCACTTCCAATTGTCATCGTGCTCCGAAGGCACCAATTAGGCTAATGCCAGTGGCTCCGAAGGCAACATGCATATGTAGGAGAAATTGTATATAGCTAGCTATACATTTGTGTATGTGTGAATTAATTAATATGGTGGTTTGTGAGACATTGATGATATATATATATGCATGATTGGTTCTACTAGAAATTCTATATATATATATATATATATATATATATATATATATATATATATATATATATATATATATATATATATGCATAACATGTACAATGTGTAGTATCGTAAAATACCAGCAAACGAAAAAGAATTAAAATGGAAACACAAAATTAAATGAAAAAGAAATCATAAAACTAAAAAAACCCCAAACCTTATAGTACCGGTTCGTATTACCAACCGGTACTAAAGGGCTCCAGCCCCCCGGAGCTGGCTCGTGCCACGTGGTTGCCCTTTACCACCGGTTCGTGCTGAACCGGTACTAAAGGGGGGGGCTTTAGTGCCCACACTTTAGTGCCGGTTATGGAACCGGCACAAAAGGGCCTTACGAACCGGTGCTATTTCCCGGTTCTGCACTAGTGATCCCCCCTCGATATTCGGTGGATCCATCTCCCTTCCTCTGCTAGATCCATCTCCCCTCTGGTTCGGTGGATCTTCTAGGGTTAGGATCTTCTAGGTTTAGGATCTCCGTCTGGTTCATTGGGTTAGGGTTAGGGTTCATGGGGTCAGGGTTAGGTTTCATGGGGTTCGTGGGGATGATCTCCCTCTGGTTCATGGCTATAACATGATGGGGTTAGGGTTCTTGTTGCACGCCCATCCTGATTGTTCAAGTAGAAGACTTCTTTTATGTTGTGCCCATGGGGTTTGTAGCAGTGTTCTTCTTTTATGATATGTGCATGAAGCTTGTGTTGTTCTTTGCAGTGAACAAGAGAATGCTTAGTACTTACTGTGGTATTGGAATTCCTGGTGTGTTAAGGCAGTATGACTATTTTTAATATGTACCATATTGGTGCTAGATAATTTTTGGTGTTTTAATATAAAAGGTTGATTCTAATTGTCGAAATGTCTGAATTTGTGTTCTTCTAGTCTGTAGCCATGTTTTGCTGTGTAGAGGCAACATAATCAATAGTTGTTTCATGCTTTACCAGTGGCAACATCTAGTTGTTTTGAAGGTCCTCATGATATACTCTTCTAAATTGCATGCATAAGCATGATTTCAAGGCCTACTATTATTGTTAACACTGCTTGCTTCTTTATTCATCAACTGTTGGGCATTCAGTTGCTCTGAATGCATAAGCTTGCCTCCATTAGGGAAAACTATTGAGTAATTCATTTTCTTATAGATGATTGCAGGTACATGGATAAAATTGAAAGTTAAAACATAAAAGTAATTGTTGTAAATAGTTGTTTTTTCTAGTCCACATTACTAAAGTATAATTCGTGTGCATTGTATTTGTATCCAACTATATATAATTGTAATACATGTGAGTTCTGTTCTTGTCTCTGGTACCACAACCTTAATTCACTTAGCTTGATGTAGTTTGCTTCACATATATTACTGCTAATGCATTGCTTCACATATATAGTTTGCTTCAATTCAGTTGCTTGCTAGCATACATATGGTTAGGGTTTGCATCAGCAGTACTACTAGCACTTTGCTTGCTTGTTGTTTACTTTATATGAGGCACTAGGAAGATTTCTTGATGTACATTACTACCTCTTGCTTGATGTAGTGAAGATATTAAGAGATGCTTCATATCTTTCCAGTGTACATGCATGCTTGTTTAGTACACTTACATGTTTGCTTAATTAATAACACTAGATCACTGTATTGCTGATCATTCAAGTTTGTTTGACATGTATTACATGTATGTGCATGTTGGTCCAAATGCTTTCCTTTATTGATACAAGTGCATCATTTTACTTTATCCCTGTTGTATCTAATTGTTGTTTATTCTATTTTGCAAGCACCACCTCAAGATCATCCATGGCAAGGATGACAAGGTCAAACGTGAGGCCAACTATTGGTATGCAACTTGCTCCTTGTGGTTATACTATCAGTTTCATAAAATCTGTGTCTTAATATGCTAAGTGAAATGTATTGTTGCAATCTGAATAAGTTGGCTTAAATGTGCCTGTGTGCTGTTAGTCTTCCTTACATGAATAACTAGGATTAAATTATAATAAAATTTCATAAGATATGTTTGGCTGTCAGTCCATGCATTCCAAACATTCACCTAATAGTTACGTTTCCTTTATCATGCAAAGAAGAGCCTCTCACCGAGTACTAGAAGGTTAGGGCTAGAAATATCATGAGGAACAATCGGCTGTTCCAGTCCCTTGGCATCAGTGCAATAGCGTCGATGATTAGGAAAACAAATGATGTACGAGAAGGTAGAAGTGATGAGGTTAAAGAAGGCAGTGGAGTTATCAATGATGACCCAGAGTACAATCCTAAGGAGGATGAAGTTATTGATGGAGAGGAAGTGGATGATGTTGTAGTGAGCAAGACTGTTAAGGTGCAAACTCTGTCTTGCTTGGAGGGCTGGGGTTCTTTTATGCTATGTTATTCCTTGTGCACATATTTCTCTTGTGATCTAATGCTTTTTTCCGTGCTGTTTATACGAGGCACTGAAGGAATCTAGGACGAAGAGGCCTAGTGTTAAGAAGACAGTCAGCAAGAAGAAGAAGAGCTCAGAAACATCTGCTGCAATGCCTCCAGGAAGGGTGATGGCCCTAGATCCAGGACAAAAAAAGAGGATCCTGGAACCTGATGAACCTGCCCTTGATAGAGTCACAAGGCAGAAAGCAAAGATGGCGACTGCGATGGACCATCAGGAAAGTCTGCTGCGCATGGACTCTGAGACCTCGGTGCAAATGGGTGATGAGTTGCCGCCCATGGATCAAGGAACCACTCTCAGCATGGATGGAAGTGGCATTGTCTGCCTAGATGAAGGAGGAACCATCTGCATTGATGAAGCATGCACTGTCCACACAGACCTCAGCCTTGTTGCACCTTCTATTGACATGAATGCTGTCATCAATGAAGAAGAACAACAGCTTGTGCTTCAATCAGGCAAGTTGACCTTTGCAATGCTATCTTTTACTAGTGCATTTTCCAAATGGAATGATCATGTATGCTTTTGTCGATTCCTGCATTTGTCGATTTCTATTATAATTTATGAGTTCAATTTCATTTTCAGATGCAATGACTACCAAGACTAGACCTAGAAAGGGCAAAGGGCTAGAGAGGATCACCAAGTCGCTTGGTAGCAAGGTGCCTATCCAAATTGCCGAAGGGATGAAGCATCCAGAGAAGCCTCTGCAGTCAGCAAAGCTTGCTTCTGAGTGTGGACTCGTTGCAAGAAACCATCTTCCGGTTCTTCCTCACTTCAATCTATACAAAAAATGCTAGTCTATTGGAGAACTACATTGGGAAAGTTACTGTAAGCTACTTGTTTCATAGTTAATGTGCTATGTATTTTCTGTTACACCTATGCATGATCACTAATATTGTTCCTACCTTGTTTGTTGTCTTGGTAGGCAAATTTTGAGATGAAGACGGACTCGGAGACCATAAAGACCGCGTGCAAAGATATTCTGCAGAAAAATTCAAAGAACAGATGCCATCAGATCAAGAAGAAGTATTTTGATACCGTAGCCGCAAATAAAGTCAGCATCAAGTCTCCGGTACTTGATCTGACGGATGGTGAATGGCAAGCTCTGGTGGAGATGTGGTCTACCCCAAGACACAAGGTTTATCTCTGCTTTGTTTGATGCTTTATGTTCTACACATGATATGCTAGTGCTAGATCATGCTGACAGTATGCTTTTTGTAGGAAACCTGTGTGTCGAACAAGATGAATCGAGAAAAAGTCGTGTACAATCACAAAACTGGTTCCAGGCACTACACAACACACATTTTTGCCAATGTGAGAACTTTTCTCTAGAGACCTTACCGTTTGATCCTCGTTGGATAACATTTCTGATTCTTGCTGAATAACATTTTGATTTTTGTTGAAAAACATTTTAGAAAGAAGAGCGTAAGGGTGAGGAGCTGTCGGCGATTGACTTGTTTAAGGCCACCCACAACAGCAAGAAGCACGGGTTTTCGGAGCCAGTCAAGACTGCTATAGTAAGTCACTCCATGCTTTGTCCATGCCCTGTTTGATTCATGCCAGCTTTGATGCCAGCTTTGTCCATGCCAGCTTTGATGCTTTGATGATTTGATGTTGTTTGATTCGGAGCCAGTTCCATGCTTTGATGTTGTTTGATAGTTCCATGCTTATAGGTCCATGCTAGGCTTAATGAAGATATTAGAACCGTTTAATGAAGATAGTTCCATGCTGTGTTCCATGCTTTGATACTATTTGTTGCATTTTTTATGACATGATGAAATTTGATCTAAATGTTAGTCAGGAAGCCATCTTATATAGAACCACCATTCTAGGCTTAATGAAGCGATCATATTGTCACAATTGCATGTCTCCAGGTCACTAGTCATCATCTTCTTGTATAGATTTTGTGTGCTGGTTTGGTTACTTCAAATAATCCATTTGTGTGCTGGTTTGGTTTCTCCACTAATGCCTATCATTTTCCTCCATATGCTAGCTTGAGATGGAAGAAATGAAGGACGCGCCGATACCAGAAGGTGACGAGCCAAAGTCCACTATTCAAATTGTCGAAGAAGTTCTGTTGAAATCTTTCAAGAAAAGCACATTCCTCACGAATGTTGGGCTCCAGTCATCTAGGAACAACTCCCGCAAAGCAACTGCTGAAGTATTTGCTCATGTTCGTGACCTTGAGCAGAAGCTGTAGAGGTCCGAGCTTCAAGCTGACCTGGTGCAAGAAGAATTGGCGGCAATCAAGATGAAGGCGGAAGAATCTGAAGCTGCACGCGACAAGGAACTTGAGCTGCTGCACAAGAAGTCTCAAGAACAGGAAGAGAAGTTAGCCCACTTGATGGCTCTCTTTGGATCTAAGGCAGTTTGATGGCTGTGCTGCTAAGGTAGTTGCATTGCTGTCTAGTTTGATGGCTGTGAACCTCTTGTTGCAGTTTGTCTTTGAGCATTTTGTTGCATTGCTACCTAGTTTGATGGCTGTTTGATGGCTGCGCGGTGAACCTGTGAAGTTAAGGCTATTGCATTTTGTGAACCTGTGAAGTTATGTGATCTTGTGAACCTGTGAAGTTATGGATCACTTGTGAAGTTGTGGAGTTATTGTTTATTTTCTGTGAACTTATGTGGATCACTTGTGCACCTGGGCTTGTGGATCACTTGTGCACCTGGGCCTTTCTGTTTGTAGTTATGCAAAATGAGAACTTGGGCTCTAAAAAGGCCAAGGCCCAAACAAGAATTAGACCAAAAAGGATTGGGCCTAAAAAAGGAAATGACTGTAAGAATTTTTTTTATAAAAGGCTGCATAGGAGAAAATAAAAAGGCCAAGGCCCAAATTCGAACTAGACCAAAAAGGTTGTGGCCCAAAACAATAGTGGACTATAAAAAAAATTCATCAGAAAAAGGCTCCATTCCCAGAAAATAAAAGGCCAAATTATTGGGCCAGGCCCATACACATAAGAAAAATAAAGAGAGAAAAAAAAATTAAACGGGCCGAATTATTGGGATTGGCCCATGTAGACGGCTGAAATGGACCGGGCTGATTCTATTTTATGACCTTTTCATTTGGTCGTAATTCTGCCACGTCAGCTTGCCGCGGTGGATCTGACGTGGTGTGGTCGGATTGCTAGTGACCAAAATAATTGGTCGTAAAATCTACGACCTTTTTTTTGGTCATAAACGTCTACGACCATTCCAGAAGAAAGGTCGCTATAGTTAGTTAATGACGGTCAGCTTTTGACCTTATGTTTTTGTTCACAAAAATGTCATAAATTGAAAACAATGACCATTTAGTGACCAATAGTGGTGGTCACAAGTTGACATATTTCTTGTAGTGTGCATGTGTAAATCTGTCTTACACCCGTTGTATGTGAACATTAAAATCTATCACACCCGATCATCACGTGGTGCTTCAAAACAACGAACTGGCACAACGGCGCACAGTTAGGGGGAACACTTTCTTGAAATTATTATGAGGGGTCACCTTATTTACTACCGTCGTTCTAAGTAAACAAGATGCAAAAACATGATAAACATCACATGCAATCAAATATTAGTGACATGATGTTGCCAATATCATATAGCTCCTTTGATCTCCATCTTCGGGGCTCCATGATCATCTTCGTCACCGGCATGACACCATGATCTCCATCATCGTGTCTCCATGAAGTTGCTCGCCAACTATTACTTCTACTACTATAGCTAACGGTTTAGCAATAAAGTAAAGTAATTACATGGCATTAAATCATTGACACACAGGTCATACAATAATTAAGACAACTCCTATGGCTCCTGCCGGTTATCGTACTCATCGACATGCAAGTCGTGATTCCTATTACAAGAACATGATCTCATACATCACAATATATCATTCATCATTCATCACAACTTTTGGCCATATCACATCATAAAGCAATTGCTGCAAAAACAAGTTAGACGTCCTCTAATTGTTGTTGCATCTTTTACGTGGCTGCAATAGGGTTCTAGCAAGAACGTTTTCTTACCTACAAAAAAACCACAACGTGATTTGTCAACTTCTATTTACCCTTCATAAGGACCCTTTTCATCGAATCTGCTCCAACTAAAGTGGGAGAGACAGACACCCGCTAGCCACCTTATGCAACTAGTGCATGTTAGTCGGTGGAACCTGTCTCACATAAGCGTACGTGTAAGGTCGGTCCGGGCCGCTTCATCCCACAATACCGCTGAAGCAAAATAAGACTAGTAGTGGCAAGAAAGTTGACAACATCTATGCCCACAACAGATTTGTGTTCTACTTGTGCAAAGAGAACTACGCATAGACCTAGCTCATGATGCCACTGTTGGGGAACGTTGCAGAAAATCAAATTTTTCTACGGTTTCACCAAGATCAGTCTAGGAGTTCATCTAGCAACGAGAGACAGGAGTGCATCTAAATACCATTGTAGATCGAGCGGAAGCGTTCAAGAGAACGGGGTTGAGGGAGTCGTACTCGTTGTGATCCAAATCACCGGAGATCCTAGCGCCGAACGGACGGCACCCCCGCGTTCAACACACATACGGTCAGCGTGACGTCTCCTCCTCCTTGATCCAGCAAGGGGGAATGAGAGGTTGATGAAGATCCAGCAACACGACGGCGTGGTGGTGGATGCAGCAGGGATCCCGGCAGGGCTTCGCCAAGCGTCTGCGGGAGGGAGAGGTGTAGCAAGGGGGAAGGGAGGCGCCAAGTGCAAGGGTGCGGCTGCCCTCTCTCCCCCTCTTTATATAGGGACCCCGGGAGGGCCTAGGAGATGGGATCTCATAGGGGGGCGGCGGCCAAGGGGGGTGCCTTGCCCCCCAAGGCAAGTGGAGGCTCCCCCTCCCCTAGGGTTCCCAACCCTAGGCGCAGGGGCGGGGCCCAAGGGGGGGCGCACCAGCCCACTAGGGGCTGGTTCCCCTGCCACTTCAGCCCATGGGGCCCTCTGGGATGGGTGGCCCCACCCAGTGGACCCCCGGGACCCTTCCGGTGTTCCCGGTACAATACCGGTGACCCCCAAAACTTTCCCGATGGCTGAAACTTGACTTCCCATATATAATTCTTTACCTCCGGACCATTCCGAAACTCCTCGTGACATCCAGGATCTCATCCGGGATTCCTAACAACTTTCAGTTTACTGCATACTAATATCTCTACAACCCTAGCGTCACCTAACCTTAAGTCTGTAGAGCCTATGGGTTTGGAAGACACGTAGACATGACCGAGACGGCTCTCCGGTCAATAACCAACAACGGGATCTAGATACCCATGTTGGCTCCCCCATGCTCCTCGATGATCTCATTGAATGAACCACGATGTCGAGGATTCAAGCAACCCCATATACAATTCCCTTTGTTAATCGGTATGTTACTTGCCCGAGATTCGATCGTCGGTATCCCAATACCTCGTTCAATCTCGTTACCGGCAAGTCACTTTACTTGTACCGTAATGCATGATCCCGTGACCAAACACTTGGTCACTTTGATCTCATTATGATGATGCATTACCGAGTGGGCCCAGAGATACCTCTCCGTCATACGGAGTGACAAATCCCAATCTCGATCCGTGTCAACCCAACAGATACTTTTGGAGATACCCGTAGTATACCTTTATAGTCACCCAGTTACGTTGTGACGTTTGGTACACCCAAAGCACTCCTACGGTATCCGGGAGTTTCACAATCTCATGGTCTAAGGAAAAGATACTTGACATTGTGAAAGCTCTAGCAAACGAACTACATGATCTTGTGCTATGCTTAGGATTGGGTCTTGTCCATCACATCATTCACCTAATGATGTGATCCCGTTATCAATGACATCCAATGTCCATAGTCAGGAAACCATGACTATCTGTTGATCAACGGGCTAGTCAACTAGAGGCTCACTAGGGACATATTGTGGTCTATGTATTCACACATGTATTACGATTTCCGGATAACACAATTATAGCATGAATAAAAGACAATTATCATGAACAAGGAAATATAATAATAATCCTTTTATTATTGCCTCTAGGGCATATTTCCAACAGTAGGTAGCTGTTGCCGCGCCCGAGCTATGTACGCCATCGACGATCTCGTGGCCGTAGCCATGGCCCTTGTCATGCTCGCTTGAGGCCTCCGTCGTGCTCCTGGTGCTTCGCTCGTCCTTCCCCGAGCCCCCTATCACCTACCCGGACGGCCTCCCGAATGTGCCGCCGCCTCTGCTCATCGCCGGCGTGGCCACGGTGACCAAATGGTCCAGTGCGTGCCACCATTGCGCTCACTGCAATGCATAGGCCTCGTATAGCCGCTTGGTTTGCCCGCAAACGCACCCCAGCCCCGATCCCGACGATGACTGAAGTACGACATCCGCCTCGCCGCTCGCCATCGACGTTCCCGACCACCACAACTTCTACCACACCCCAGATCGCCTCGCCGTCGTCTTCTCATTCGAACGAGCCTGACCGCGCTAGAAACGGCGCCCTGTGCGAGTAACGCGACCACCTCCCGAGCACGTCGCCGTCGTTTTTGGTCACCAGAGCTCTCTTTGGTGCCGACGCCAACGTGGATCCATGGTCCCGCCCCTGGGTCGCTGACCAGTGTGCCCTGGTGGCCCCGTTGGATGGTTTGACCTGTCAACATGTTGACTGGGCATCTCTGTGACACTGACATGTGGGCCCCACCACTTAATACACTAATTAAAATGTTTTTTATTAAAAGTAATTAGATTAGTCTAATGTCTTACTTACATATGGGGCCCATACCCCTAATTAGTTTTGTTAGATTAGTTAATTCACTATTATAGCCACTCTCACTGACCAGTGGGTCCCACTGGACCCACAGGTCAGGTTTGACCTGGTCAGCCGACCAGCTAGCTGCCGATGTCAACCTTGCATCATGCTGACGTGATTTCTCTTTTTCTGAATAATTCTATCAATTCAAATAATTTCAGAAAATGTTTAAATCTTTAAAAATTCATATAAAATAAATCGTAGCTCAGATCGAAAAGGTTTATATATGAAAGTTGCTCAGAACGACAAGACGAGTCTAATCGTGTCATCTATTTCTATGTCGGAACCCTCTACCAAGGTGAACCCGTAACTTTTAGCCCGGTTCCGGTAGATGAATAGTGCATATACACCGGTTATTAAATCCAACTTTAATCCTAAAGTAACTAAATGACTTAGACATATCTTTAGGCAACCCTGCACTGTGTGTTAGCGTAACATACTCCGTGTTGCATATGATTACTGTGTATTTATCTGTTTCTTCCCCCTCTTCTCTCTGATAGACTCGGAGACCTATGTTGTCCCTGTGATCGACTACATCACCGATGACACCACTGACGACCCTGCCTTTGCCGCTGAGCAACCAGGCAAGCTCCCCCTATTGATCATCCCGATATCACCCATTCCATTCTCTCATGATTGGATTAGATTTTGCTAATGTTATTGTTTGCTCCTATTCTGATGCATAGCCTGCTTTTGTAACCTGCTTATTGTTACCTACCTGCTTATCCTAAACTGCTTAGTATAGCACTACCGGAATCAGCTTCTTTGTCATCCGCCACGGTGGACGGCAAAGGCACGGATGCCGGACGACTAAGCCCTTTGCCGTCACCCAGCGGACGGCAAACCATCTGGCTGAACACATACCAGCAAAGGCCTTCTTTGTCGTCTGCTTCGTAGAAACGGACGGCAAAGGTTTGTGCCGTCAGCCATCCGAGGCCAGCAGACGGCAACGACGACGGATGGCAGCGGTGTGGGGTGAGATCCATTAGGGGGTTAACGACGCTCTTTGCCGTCCGCTGATGGACGGCAAAGAGCTTAGCTAGGGCAGCACTGGGATGCTTCCACGTGGCCAGCTATGCCGTCGGCCAGCAGACGGCATAGATGGCCCTGTTTGCCAGGCCTATTTGGTCACTTTTGTCATCCCTTGCAGACGGCAAAATGACCAAATAGGCAGCCAGTGTTGCAAGTTTGGACAGGTGCCACGTGTCCTCTTTACCATCGGCTAGTGGACGGCAAAGAGCTTTGTCGTCAGCTAGCGGACGACAAAGAGCTTTGTCGTCAGCTAGCGGACGGCAAAGAGGCTACACATCCCCTGTTTTTATTTAAATCCAATTAATTAGTCATGGTTTCAAACACAGATATACATGCATACATATCCAACAGCATGTCCAACAACATATTTGATCAAATCCAACAACATAGTTCAACGAAGTCCAACATATGCATATATACATAACCACAAACAAGTTTCCAACAACATATCCATATAGACATACATATCCAAACAAGTTTTCATAAACAACAAGGAAGCACCAGAAGAATATTACACTCCATGAATCCAAGCCTTCCTCATGTAAAGCAAATCTGCAAATTGGGAAAGATGAAAGTTAGAAGAAGAAGTAGAAGAAGAAGAAGACTAGTTAGAAGAAGAAGACTGGTTAGAAGAAGAAGAAGAAGATTTTTTTCTTCTCTTTCTTTTTCTCCTCTCCTCTTCTTAGAACTAAGCTAGGTAAAAAATGCTAAGTGTAGGACATTTTAGAGCTAAGCTAGGTAAATAGGTCATTTTGGAGCTTAGTCAGGTTATTATGTCATTTTCGAGGAAAATAAGCTAAGTCTATATCATTTTGGACGTAACAAAGATTATTATGCCATTTTTTGACCTAAGTATGTCATGAATGAACTGAATAAGCTAAGTATAGCTCATTTTTTATATAACTTAGGTAATTACGCCATTTAGAAGGAAGATAAGCTAAGTATCCATTTGTAAAGCAAAACATTAGAGAAAACTTACCCTCGTCACAACAATTATGATGAAGATCGCAACTAAGGTAACAATTGATCCAATGGCATAATGATACCAAGCCTCATTATCAATGGCATATTTTCTAATCTTCTTAAGCTTCAGGCGCATTGCATCCATCTTCAAGCGCATTGCATTCATCTTCATCTTATGATCATCGATGCATCGGCAACATACAACTCCAATGTCATCTTCTCTTCTTCAATTCTTTTAATTTTTTCTTTCAAATACTCATTTTCTTTTTCAACTAAATTTAACTTCTCGACAAGAGGGTCGGTTTCAAATTCCGGTTCACATACCTCCTAGATTAAAATATCTCTATGTCAACTTGATGGCCATAATTGTCATAAATGTGACATGCAACAAATAGTTATGAAAGAGAATTTACCACATCCGAATCATAAAGCGAGCGAGGGTCGACGGGGACGGAAATCAAGACCATGGCACTATGTATAAGAAACAGTCATACAAAGTATGAAAATTATACATACCAACTATATAAATCATACAAAGTACAACATAAAAATTTGAATACCTAAGAATCACTATCGGTAATGACGTGCTCATCATCATTATTAATAAATGCATCATCATCATCACTATCGGTAATGACGTGCTCATCATCATCATTATTAAATGCATCATCATCATCACTATCGGTAATGACGTGATCATCATCATCATTAATAAATGCATCATCATGTGGAAGGCCACCTTTACATAATCGTTCAAGCATTGACATGTCATTTGCAGCAGTATCTTCTTCTTATTCCGGCTCTTCTTGTTCCGGCTCAGGGTCGGATTCACTATCGTTGTCTACTTCAAGACAACCAAACCGACTTGAGTTAGTTTGGGTGTTTCAACTTTCAACACTTAGCTTTCAATCGTCATCTCTGAGGCTGCCAGACAAATTTGCAATGGTGTTCGACCGCCATCGACACCGAGAATTGTTGCTGCTGGACGCAGGACCCCTGTGTCACTTGTGGGACGTGGATGTATTATTCGACACCGACGGCCACATGTACCTCGCACTGATGATACTTACTATTTAGGGTACCATCGACACTGAGGAACCCCCTAATTAACCCCCTAATTCCCAATGGTGTTCGACCACCATCGACGCCGAGAACAGTCGATGCACGGTCGACACTACAAAAAAATACACTTCCATGATGATACGTGTTACAGTAGGTCGCGTTTTTTGTCATGCATGTACATCCATGATGATTTTATGACAAAATCAAGATAGTCATACCTGTGATGTCGTGGAAGTGTTCCATGACATTACCAAAATTATCATCATGGAAGTGTCCACTTCCATGACGATAAATCACGCGTCACAGAAGTGCTTTCGTCAAGGGTGACCGACACGTGGTATCCACCGTAACGGAATGCCGTTAAGCTATCGGGTCGGGGTTTGGATCCAATAACCCGTTAACAACCCCGACCAATGGGGATTTTCCACGTGTAAAATCATCATTGGCTGGAGGAGACACGTGTCAGCTCCATGTTGGCACATGTGTCACTCATCCAATGGGCAAGACATGCCTATGATATGTTGACACGTGGACCGGCCCATCAAGTTTAAATGGGCTGGCCCAACTAAAGGCCCACAAGATTTTGCGGACCATAATGGGCCGGCCCAGCTAAAGGCCCACGAGATTTTGCGGACCATAATGGGCTGGCCCAGCTAAAGGCCCACAAGATTTAGGGGGCCATAGTGTGCCGACCCAGGTAAAGGCCCACAAGATTTTTGTGTGCCATAATGGGCCGGCCCAGGTAAAGGCCCACAAGATTCTTGCAGATCATAATGGGCCGGCCCAGGTAAAGGCCCACGAGATTTTGCCGACATTAATGGGCCGGCCCAGCTGTAGGCCCACAAGATTTTGACAACCCTAGTAGGGCGGCCCATTAACTGGCTGCCATGTTTTCGGTCAAATGTCGGCCCATATTTGATCCGGTCCATTAATGGCCTGCCATGTTCCGGGCCTAATAATGGCCCATATGAGATCCGACCCATTAAAAGCCTACCACGTTCTGGGCCAAATTACGGCCCAGATCAGGTCCGGCCCTTTAAGAGGCTTTGGGCTAAATTATGGCCCATATCAGATTCGGCCCGTCAATTGGACGCTATGCTTTTGGGCCCACTTGATAAAGGCCCATTTAGTAATTCGGCCTGATATAGTTTCGACATGTTAAGGGCCCTTTTAACATTTCGGTCCTATATTAATTTCGGCCCATTAAAAGCCCGTCATATAGTTGGGCCTAACTACGGCCCAATTTGCATCCAGCCTGCTCGTAGCCGATATCTGATTGGGCCAAATAAGGACCGAGACAGTTTTGGCCTGTTAAAAGCCCGTGATTTGATTCGCACAATCATGGGCCGGGGTCCATTTTGGGCTGCTGCCGGCCCGTGAGCTGTTCGGCACGTTTCAGGCCCAACCTACTTCTCAGCCTCCTAAAAGCCCATTGAGTTTTCTTGCGAAAAGAGGGCCAGGGGTTACTCGGTCTATTAAAGGGCCCAATCTACTAGTGGTCGGGTTTACTTTTGGCCTTTTAACGGACCAAGATGACGGGGCCCATGATGCGGATCATATACATCGTGATTGCATGACGGCCCGATTATGTACCGTTATTTTACGGTTTGGCCGGTTTACTGCGAAGACTGGATATATATACAGTAAAATAACTCCAGCATCATGAATAAGAAAAAACCTAGACTATACAATAAAGAAATTACGGCATATTACATCCACTGGGCATCAAAGTACGCCACTATGATAATAAAGCACAAGCAGACAATAGATTACATACACTGGGCATCAAAGATCGCCACCAGTTCAAATAAACACGCCGACAAAATAATATACAAAACCGACAGCACTTCAATAGAGTTCAAGAAAGGTTAGCCCTGCTGGGGAGCTGCAGCGCAAGCAGCTGAGCAAGCTGATGAGACTGTGCTTGTTCAACACTTATATCTTCCTCACTCTGAAAGATAAACAAGCAGATAGATGACAGGTTTTGCACATAAAAGTATCAGTGCTGACAATTCATCACATTTCTTACTGACGAATAAAGTGACATAGTTTAAAATTGCATTAACACAATATGGTATTGTTTAGGTCAAGACATGGCAGGAAATGACATTGTGAAGGAGTTGGCAGCTTCACGACACCACTGGATTACAGATCAAGAACTCATAAGTATCAATGGTTAGTGTGCTGTCAATTTATCCCATTTCAGATTGGCAAAAAAAAGATATGGTTTATATAATAGTAGAATGATATGGCATTGTTCATAGTTAAGACATTGCAGAATATGACATTGTGTTGTAGTGGGTAGGTTCACCACACCACTGGATTACGGATCAAGAACAGAAGCATACATGCCGTGCAAAAGAAGATCACTTGCTCTGTATAGTTTAATTTACATGGTATGAAGAATGAACTTGGTTGTACAACTGAAAACTTAAATTGAGAAGGACAAACTTTTGTTTATGAACTACATAATAAACTTCAAACATGCAATTTGATGCAAAAACCACAAATAAACAACTGTTGCAGTCATGCCTAACCAAATATACACAACAAAGTTTGAAGGTTTGAGAAGGACAAACTTACATTATTGATGAAGACAGGCTCTATAAAGCCCTTGTCCATGCTGATGGGGGGGGGGCAATTCAAGAATTTTACCACATAATCTTCTTCATAAGCATTGCCTTTATTCTACATTTTGTTAAGAGTAAATATAAATGTGATAATATACGAAAAAAGGAGAATATTTAAGATAAGATGAAGAGTGATGCTACATAACCAGGTAGCTATAAATGTAAGTGCAGCGATACAGGCAAATGGTACAGCCAAGAGCAATGCACAGCTAATCTTCTTCAGTACCAACCTTATGGTAAGAGTAAATATAGATCTGATGTGTAGAAAATGGAGGGCAAAGGAAAATAAGCTGCAGAGTGATGGTACATGAACAACTACCTGTCAATATAAGTACACTGAAAAAGGACAGCATGTACTTACAAGAACAATGCAGAGCTAAAAAAATTCATTGGCATTGGATATATTCTACACTAATGTAACCATTCATACAGATCAGATAATTTGGAGCAAACACTTGATAAGCAAGCTATCATGCATACTGCTGTCACATAATGAACCAGGTATGTATGCAAGTACAGTGATATAGGACAACAGGTACTAACAAGAGCAAAGCAGCGGGCAGCATATTTGCGATATCCTGTCGTTCTTTTCAAACCGGAATTCTTCTTCGAGCAGATTTCCTGCAAAAAAGATCCATAAGGCACATGCAAAAAAGTACAAGTTCAAATTGTCATGTGATTTCATAGACAGTACCTCATCCTGGGAACGAGACTAGTGCATAACAAGGTTTTTCCCATTCAATGTCTTCTAAATTTAGCACAGGAGACTTCACCAAAATTTGTTTATAGACTTGCCACCAAAGTGTGATTTCCTCAGGTAACACCGATACTGCTGCAATGCTTCCTTGAAAAGCACAAGCAAGCTTTGCTCGTCATGACTATCCAGATTGACCCTCGCCTAGTTACAACAATGTAATGTAAATCATTAATGTGTTCAATCAGCAGAAAACAGGAAAATAATAACCATGAATAATAGCACTTACATGTAAGTTGGACAGGAAGATGTGAAAATGGTGTTTGTCTTCACTATAATCTTCCCATGATGGGAATATATGCACATAGTCCCTAACAACATTGAAAGCATTGTCTTTTAAACTGGGAATAAATGGAATGGGGTTCCAATCTGCAGGAATTGGCCGTCTCTGTAGTTGGGATAGGTCTTCGGTCGGTGGACTTGCTGTACTTTTTGCTGGAGTGGGATTTTTCTGTGGTACGGCTGGTGCTATGGCAAATGAAATCAGTATACCTTTTGCTGGAGTGCAGGTCCTGTGTGGTGGGGCGAGTGGTGTGGCCAGTGAAGTATGGGTACAATCTGCTGGAGTCGGTCCTACATTTTGTGTCACTGGTTGTACAGCCAATATAAGTGGGGTGTTGTCTGATCTCTCCGGCACCACCACGTTTTTCAAGGACTTTGCTGGTGCTCCTTCAGGTTCGGAAATCAACCTCTTCCTTTTTGATGTCTGATGCACAAGAACAGCATTTGAGTGGAAAAACATGGTATGACGACAGATGGAATATGTATTGATAATGGATGGGCATGGCATCTCGACATATATGATGAGTAAACTAAGCAGATGGCGGTGCAACAAAGTAGAAGAAATGCAAGACAACATATGCAAGATACGTGCAATCAATAAAACCTTGCCAAATTAGAACAGGCACCTTGATGGGTGAATAGGACAGGACATCTGCCTTTGACTCCTCGAGGTTAGAATAGTCATTAGGATCATATTCTGAACAAGAATCAACAAGTGGGGAGCGTATGAGTTTCATTGCATCTAGAATGGCACTCAATACCTTGGTGCCAATTTTGTAAGTCATTGCAGTGTTTAGCTTCAAGAGTAGACTGCTACTAGTGCGACACAAAGCAGCTACACAGATCATAGTGTAGATATAACGGGGAAAACCGTAAGCATCAGAGTAAAATCAGAAAAGTGGAACTTGCTGGAATATATGTGCTAGTACTGCCGGTATGGCTAGAAAGGCTTCAGATAATAGTTCTCTTCAACTCAAGGTGCGGTACTGTTAATATCAGTGTAACTCTCAAAGGCGACACAACTCCCCACATTTCCTTGCTATTCTTATAGGATTCAAGTGGGCAGGTCAATACAAATTCTATTCCTATGTTTACAAAATCCTACAAATCAAAGAGGCTCAAAGTGTCCATCACAACCGACCCTATAGACCTCTACACTGCAAATGTCCCTGCTCATATTCAGTACAAGGAACATACTGTACTACTATCATACTCCCTCCATTCCAAAATATAGGTCTTGGTAGAGATTTACACTATGGATCACATACAGATGTATCCAGATACATTTTAGAGTGTAGATTCACTCATTTTTCTCCATATTTAATCCATGGTGGAATCTATACAAAGACTTGTATTTAGGAACGGAGAGAGTACATATTAAAGAAGAACGGAAGAGGAACATGGTAAAGAAGAGCAAGCAGATTTTGGATAATAAAATGTTGGTTGCACAGTGCCCACACATGATGAACCAGAGCGCATTAAGAACGCAACTCCCAGCTGTCCCTCGACAATTTCAGGCGGTTGGATGAAGATCCTACGTCTCCTAACCCTTCTTCTTCCTTGTCTCTGATTCTTCCCATACAGAACACCGCATGGGCCGCCGGCCGGATCAGCGGCCCCCACCGCCTGTGTTCCTCCGCCACCCCCACCCCCCACCCACGTCGAGTTTTCTTCATTTGGCGAGGCCCCACAACCACCCGAGCTCCTTCGTTCGCACCGGCCAACTCCGGCGAGCTCTGTAAAATTGACTAACCCAATTTTGAAATTTAGTCTACTATGATTTAACTAGTGTGGAATATAAAAGGGGAAAACCATAAGCATTGGGAGTATAGTGTTGAGCGTGCCATGGCGGATCTGAAGGAGGAAACTGGACAAAGGAAACTTTGCAACCAAGACAAGAAATCAGAGTAAAGCATTGGCGATCTATTTTCTTGCTATGATAAATAAGTTCAGCAGATACGAAAGAGTACCGCCTCTAGTGCGGCGCCGTGTATGCATCTACTGAGAATTTGACGGTGCTGCGGTAGCGATGGCTGTTGGCGGCATGGAAGCAGATCTAGGAGGGTAGAAAGTGGCGGCGGGGCGCGGTGGATGAGACGGTCGTAGGAGCGGAGCCGGTAAGGTGGGCGAGGGCAGGGATGAAGCGAGAGGACAGGATGCAAGGATCCCGGTCCGAAGTCGTGGATGAGAGAGGTCGATCTCTTGTAATGGACGGCGGTGTCGGGGTATCAGCTCCGGCATGGTGGAGGAGGACGGCGGTGGATGGGGTGGCGGACGTCAGCGGACGGAGGAGGCTGGGGTGGAGAGGGTGTTTTGGCGCCCACGCAGTACGAATGGGGAAAGGGAGGTAGAGAGGAAGGGGGAACCATGTATTCAGGGCGCGCTTGTCTCAAATGTAAGGAAATTTACAAACTTAGCCCCCGTTTCAAATTTCCTACATCACAACAATATTAGTCGGTTGGGAATAGGACGGTAATCTCGCATACACCGAATATTTGCCGATGAGAGTTTGTTTTTGGCGCCCACCATGTATGAATAGGAATCGGGGAGGGAGTCGATTTCGGCCGAGGACACACTGCGTTTTGGCGCCCACCGTGTATGAATCCGGGAGAGAGGTGGTTACGTCACGTTTGGGTGAAATTAAAAACCTAGCCCTATCGAAAGCTATAGAAATCCAGCAGATAGGCTTTGCGTGGCAGGGATAGGCAGTAGTAATTTCCATCTCGTAGATTTTGATTTCGGGCGGTTACTGCGACTTTCCCTGCTTCGTTCAAATTTTGCAGAGTGCATGTTTACCATGCCAACTCAATTCGAATCCTGTTTGTATTCTAATTTTTCGGGCGGGATCCATTTTCAATTGGAATTACATTCTATATACATCATTTTTTTATATATACTTTCAAAAGCACAACAAAGAATTCTGCTCCTTTATATGTAATATGATTGACAAATACAATGATTCAAAATCTTAAGGTAGAATTCAAATAAAATTAACCAAATTATGTTCTACTAAAATGTATGGATCAGTAATACCTACATATTAAATAACATAGATGTGCGTGAATTCATATGAGTATGCATGTTTGATAGATCAATTTTGGTTCAAGTATGGATTACATGTATCATCATCTCGAATTCAAATATTTGAATCCCTTTTATGTTCACTCCTTCCGCGCCCATCTCTCTCGCATGCATGCTCCTTCATGTAGCCATCACTCTCTTTTCTCCAGCTCACCCGCGCCCTCACTTCATGTTTCTCCTATCCTCGCAAACATGGTCTCTCGACGTCTCCCTTGAGAAGTGTCACACTCTCCCTATCATTATACATTACACGGTTTTCATTATCTCTCACGTCTCTACTGTTCTCTGGTATCACTCGGTACCTAAGCTTTCTTTTTCACCACCACACACAAAGTCTCCACTCGTCTTTCACTTTGTCTTTCTCTCTATGGGATTCTCTCACGCACCCTATATGTCTCTAGATATGACTCATATCACTAAAATTACTCTCTCTCTCTCCTCTAGACACAACATTTGTTGCAGTCTCCTTTTCGTCTCCATCCCAGACTGACATTATTCATTTGTTTACCGATCAGACAACCCCCCCTCTCTCTCTCTCACAGACACACACACGCAACTCCTGCTTCCACTCCCCTTCCCGACTACTGTTTCTCTCTCTCACACACAAAACTCTCGCTTTCGCACCCCGATTCGTATTTCTCTCACAAACATTTATCGACTAGCCTCTAGATAGGTTTATACACCCACACACTCGTGCTTCCACTCCCCTTCCCGACTACCGTCTCTCTCTCAAACGCACAAAACTCTCGCTTTCGCACCCCGACTCGTATTTCTCTCACAAACATTTATCGAGTATCCTCTAGACAGGTTTATACACCCGCACACTCGTGCTTCCACTATCGCATACATGTCTCTCTCCCGCTCCTTGTATCTATGTAGATTTTTATTCCCTTCTTGAGACACACCCTCTCGATCGTGCACACACACACTATCACCTCATTTTAAGCTGATACCTATCGCACACACACTCATTGTGTCTTTGTCACACATGCACTCCGTCCTCCTCCACTCCTCATCTCTCTCACACACACATGGGCTTTTTGCAACAACTAGCAAGATGCCCATGCGTTGCACGGAACATCAAGATGCATTTGTATGAGTAGTTTATCTTGTGGGGGGAAAGGATGAACGAGGGAAGGCCTTATTTCAAATGTGGAGAGGGGTGTGGGTATGTTTTTGCAAAATTGCCATAGTTTCCTTAATATCCATCAGATATAGATCGGACGGCCTATATTGCAGGATGGCAGGCACACGATCATCACCGACAATGCTTTTTATAAGAGTAGGGATAAAAAACAGAGTTGGTGATGATGGTGGGCCTGCCATCCTGCAATGTAGGTCATCCGATTTATATCTGATGGATAGGAAGGAAAATATGGCAATTTACCCGCACTCATCACCACATTTGCAGATAAGGCCTTCCCTCGTTCATCCTTTTCTCCCACAAGATCTTGATGTTCCATGCAACGCATGGGCATCTTGCTAGTAAGAGTAGAAATTAGACATATACCACTTCTCGAATCTTGAAACCAACAACATTCCTCCCTTATCTCATCAAAACCGCCAAAGGAATATATTTTGAGTGAAACATAACATATTTTTAGTGATATATGTATGTCAAAACTAGACTTTTTTTCTATCAGATCGGTGAATATGTATTAATCTACTTTGATCGTGTGGCAACGCATTGGCACATTGCTAGTAGTTATTATAATTTTTTGGACACCAGACAAATGGTGGAGTACATATACAAAGAGAAGAGGTGCACGCACGCAGTCGGCCTCTTGTTGTCTCGAACACATAGTGTTACGTAAAGGCGACGTTAACAAATAAACCCTAAAACCCTAGGTGCACGATTGCTGCATTCGCGGGTACCGGGTACGTGGTGGAGCACCTTTGTAGGAATAGTCATCTTGCGTGATAATTTGATCCGTAGGAGTTGATGGTCGCGACCACAGGTGAACGACTTGGAGGCGGTGGCTCGCCAGTTGCCACAGATCGAGTAGCCATGTTTAAAATATCACTTTTTTAGCGGGGTTAAGAGTTCCGATTTTCAATGGCGCGTTATAAGTACTAAGTAGTTTTTAGAACGATTGGTATGGAGCGAAAATGGAATTCATAGTACTACGTACCTCCTTGGCGTATGGTTGTATGGGTTTATGTTGCGGGATGTTGAACTTGGTAGTTCTAGGGCAAATAATTGTTGTAAATATGCCCTAGAGGCAATAATAAAAGTATTATTATATTTCATTGTTCATGATAATTGTCTTTTATTCATGCTATAACTGTATTATCCGGAAATCGTAATACACGTGTGAATACATAGACCTCAATATGTCCCTAGTGAGCCTCTAGTTGACTAGCTCGTTGTGATCAACAGATAGTCATGATTTCCTGGCTATGGACATTGGATGTCGTTGATAACGGGATCACATCATTAGGAGAATGATGTGATGGACAAGACCCAATCCTAAGCATAGCACAAAGGTCGTTTAGTTCGTTTGCTAGAGCTTTGCCAATGTCAAGTATCTCTTCCTTAGACCATGAGATCGTGTAACTCCCGGATACCGTAGGAGTGCCTTGGGTGTATCAAACGTCACAACGTAACTGGGTGACTATAAAGGTGCATTATAGGTATCTCCGAAAGTAGCTGTTGGGTTGACACGGATCGAGACTGGGATTTGTCACTCCGTATGACGGAGAGGTATCTCTAGGCCCACTCGGTAATGCATCATCATAATGAGCTCAAGGTGACCAAAGTGTTGGCCACGAGATCATGCATTACGGTACGAGTAAAGTGACTTGCCGGTAACGAGACTGAACAAGGTATTGGGATACCGACGATCGAGTCTCGGGCAAGTAACGTACCGATTGACAAAGGGAATTGTATACAGGGTTTGATCGAATCCTCGACATCGTGGTTCATCCGATGACAACATCGAGAAGCATGTGGGAGCCAACATGGGTATCCAGATCCCACTGTTGGTTATTGACCGGAGAACGTCTCGGTCATGTCTACATGTCTCCCGAACCCGTAGGGTCTACACACTTAAGGTTCAATGACGCTAGGGTTATAAAGGAAGTTTGTATGTGGTTACCGAATGTTGTTCGGAGTCCCGGATGAGATCCCGGACGTCACGAGGAGTTCCGGAATGGTCCGGAGGTAAAGATTTATATATGGGAAGTCCTATTTTGGCCACCGGAAAATGTTCGGGATTTTTCGGTATTGTACCGGGAAGGTTCTAGAAGGTTCCGGAGTGGGGCCCACCTGCATGGGGGGACCCACATGAACGTGAGTAGTGGGGGAAAGGCCCCACACCCCTGGTCAAGGTGCACCAAGATCCCCCCTTAGAAGGAACAAGATCATATCCCGAAGGGATAAGATCAAGATCCCTAAAAAGGGGGGATAACAATCGGTGGGGAAGGAAATGATGGGATTTCTTTCCTCCCACCTTGGCCAACGCCCCAATGGACTTGGAGGGCAAGAAACCAGCCCCTCCACCCCTATATATAGTGGGGAGGCGCATGGGAGCTTAACACAAGCCAAGGCGCAGCCCCTCCCCTCCCCAACACCTCTCCTCCTCCGTATATGCTTGGCGAAGCCCTGTCGGAGTACTGCTGCACCAACTACACCACGCCGTCGTGCTGCCGTTGGAGCAATCTTCCTCAACCTCTCCTTCCCCCTTGCTGGATCAAGAAGGAGGAGACGTCTCCTGTCCCGTACGTGTGTTGAACGCGGAGGTGCTGTCCGTTCAGCACTTGGACATCGGTGATCCGAATCACGTTCGAGTACGACTCCATCATCACCATCCCCTTGGCTAGCTTCCGCTCGTGATCTACAAGTGGTATGTAGATGCAAACTCTCTCCCTTGACTCGTTGCTTAGATGAACTCATAGATGGATCTTGGTGAAACCGTAGGAAAAATTTTAATTTTCTGCAACGTTCCCCAACAGTGGTATCAGAGCCAGGTTTATGCGTAGTTCTCTTTGCACGAGTAGAACACAATTTTGTTGTGGGCGTGGATTTTTTCATCTTACTTGCCTCTACTAGTCTTTTCTTGCTTCGGCGGTATTGTGGGATGAAGCGGCCCGGACCAACCTTACACGTACGCTTACGTGAGACCGGTTCCACCGACTGACATGCACTAGTTGCATAAGGTGGCTGGCGGGTGTCTGTCTCTCCCACTTTAGTTGGAGCGGATTCGATGAAAAGGGCCCTTATGAAGGGTAAATAGAAGTTGACAAAATCACGTTGTGGTTATTCGTAGGTAAGAAAACGTTCTTGCTAGAACCCAATTGCAGCCACGTAAAATATGCAACAACAATTAGAGGACGTCTAACTTGTTTTTGCAGCGATTGATCATGTGATGTGATATGGCCAGAAGTTGTGATGAATGATGAATTGTGATGTATGAGATCATGTTCTTTGTAATAGGATTCACGACTTGCATGTCGATGAGTATGACAACCGGCAGGAGCCATAGGAGTTGTCTTTATTTTTTTGTATGACTTGCGTGTCATTGAAGAACGCCATGTAACTCACTTTACTTTATTGCTAAACGCGTTAGCCATAGAAGTAGAAGTAGTCGTTGGCGTGACAACTTCATGAAGACACGATGATGGAGATCATGATGATGGAGATCATGGTGTCAAGCCGGTGACAAGATGATCATGGAGCCCCGAAGATGAAGATCAATGGAGCTATATGATATTGGCCATATCATGTCACAACTATATAATTGCATGTGATGTTTATTATGTTTATGCATCTTGTTTACTTAGGACGACAGTAGTAAATAAGATGATCCCTTACAAAAATTTCAAGAAGTGTTCTCCCCTAACTGTGCACCGTTGCTACAGTTCGTCGCTTCTAAGCACCACGTGATGATCGGGTGTGATGGATTCTTACGTTCACATACAACGGGTGTAAGACAGTTTTACACAGCGAAAACACTTAGGGTTAACTTGACGAGCCTAGCATGTGCAGACATGGCCTCGGAACACGGAGACCGAAAGGTCGAACACGAGTCGTATGGAAGATACGATCAACATGAGAATGTTCACCGACGATGACTAGTCCGTCTCACGTGATGATCGGACACGGCCTAGTCGACTCGGATCGTGTAACACTTAGATGACTAAAGGGATGTCTAATCTGAGTGGGAGTTCATAATTTGATTAGAACTTAATTATCATGAACTTAGTCTAAAACCTTTGCAAATATGTCTTGTAGATCAAATGGCCAACGCTCATGTCAACATGAACTTCAAGGCGTTCCTAGAGAAAACCAAGCTGAAAGATGATGGCAGCAACTATACGGACTGGGTCCGGAACCTGAGGATCATCCTCATAGCTGCCAGGAAACAATATGTCCTAGAAGGACCGCTAGGTGACGCTCCCGTCCCAGAGAACCAAGACATTATGAATGCTTGGCAAACTCGCGCTGATGATTACTCCCTCGTTCAGTGCGGCATGCTTTACAGCTTAGAACCGGGGCTCCAAAAGCGTTTTGAGCATCACGGAGCATATGAGATGTTCGAAGAGCTGAAACTAGTTTTCCAAGCTCATGCCCGGGTCGAGATATATGATGTCTCCGACAAGTTCTACAGTTGTAAGATGGAGGAAAACAGTTCTATCAGTGAGCAATCCTGAAGATGTCTGGGTTGCACAACCGTATGACCCAGCTGAACATTAACCTCCCAGATGAGGCGGTCATTGACAGAATCCTCCAGTCGCTCCCACCAAGCTACAAGAGCTTTCTGATGAATTACAACATGCAGGGGATGGAAAAGACCATTCCTGAAGTGTTCTCGATGCTGAAGTCAGCAGAGGCTGAAATCAAGAAAGAACATCAAGTGTTGATGGTCAATAAGACCACTAAGTTCAAGAAGGGCAAGGGTAAGAAGAACTTCAAGAAGGACGGCAAGGAGGTTGCCGCGCCTGGTAAGCCAGTTACCGGGAAGAAGTCAAAGAATGGACCTAAGCCTGAGACTGAGTGCTTTTATTGCAAGGGGAAGGGTCACTGGAAGCGGAACTGCCCCAAATACTTAGCAGATAAGAAGGCCGGCAAAACCAAAGGTATATTTGATATACATGTAATTGATGTGTACCTTACCAGTACTCGTAGTAACTCCTGGGTATTTGATACCGGTGCCGTTGCTCATATTTGTAACTCACAGCAGGAGCTGCGGAATAAACGGAGACTAGCGAAGGACGAGGTGACGATGCGCGTCGGGAATGGTTCCAGAGTCGATGTGATCGCCGTCGGCACGCTGCCTCTACATTTACCTACGGGATTAGTTTTGAACCTTAATAATTGTTATTTAGTGCCAAGTTTGAGCATGAACATTGTATCTGGATCTCGTTTAAATACGAGATGGCTACTCATTTAAGTCTGAGAATAATGGTTGTTCGATTTATATGAGAGATATGTTTTATGGTCATGCTCCGATGGTCAATGGTTTATTCTTAATGAATCTCGAGCGTAATATTACACATGTTCATAGTGTAGATGCCAAAAGATGTAAAGTTGATAACGATAGTCCCACATACTTGTGGCACTGCCGCCTTGGTCACATTGGTGTCAAGCGCATGAAGAAGCTCCATGCCGATGGACTTTTAGAGTCTCTTGATTATGAATCGTTTGACACGTGCGAACCATGCCTCATGGGCAAGATGACCAAGACTCCGTTCTCCGGAACAATGGAGCGAGCAACCAACTTATTGGAAATCATACATACCGATGTGTGCGGTCCAATGAGCGTTGAGGCTCGCGGAGGATATCGTTATGTTCTCACTCTCACTGATGACTTAAGTAGATATGGGTATGTCTACTTAATGAAACACAAGTCTGAGACCTTTGAAAAGTTCAAGGAATTTCAGAATGAGGTGGAGAATCAACGTGACCGAAAGATAAAGTGCCTACGATCAGATCGTGGAGGAGAATATTTAAGTCACGAATTTGGCACACACTTAAGGAAATGTGGAATCGTTTCACAACTCACGCCGCCTGGAACACCTCAGCGAAACGGTGTGTCCGAACGTCGTAATCGCACTCTATTGGATATGGTGCAGTCTATGATGTCTCTTACTGATTTACCGCTATCATTTTGGGGATACGCTCTAGAGACAGCTACATTCACTTTAAATAGGGCACCGTCTAAATCCGTTGAGACGACACCGTATGAATTATGGTTTGGGAAGAAACCTAAGCTGCCGTTTCTAAAAGTTTGGGGATGCGATGCTTATGTCAAGAAACTTCAACCTGAAAAGCTCGAACCCAAGTCAGAAAAATGCGTCTTCATAGGATACCCTAAGGAAACCATTGGGTATACCTTCTACCTTAGATCCGAAGACAAGATCTTTGTTTCCAAGAACGGATCCTTTCTTGAAAAAGAGTTTCTCTTGAAAGGAGTAAGTGGGATGAAAGTAGAACTCGATGAAGTACTACCTCTTGAACCGGAAAGTAGTGCAGCTCAGGAAAATGTTCCTGTGGTGCCTGCACCGACTGGAGAGGAAATTAATGATGATGATCAAGGTACTTCGGATCAAGTTGCTACTGAACTTCGTAGGTCCACAAGGACACGTTCCACGCCAGAGTGGTACGACAACCCCGTCCTGGAAATCATGTTGTTAGACAACGGTGAGCCTTCGAACTATGAAGAAGCGATGGCGGGCCCAGATTCCAACAAATGGCTTGAAGCCATGAAATCCGAGATAGAATCCATGTATGAAAACAAAGTATGGACTTTGACAGACTTGCCCGATGATCGGCGAGCAATAGAAAACAAATGGATCTTTAAGAAGAAGACAGACGCGGATGGTAATGTCACCATCTATAAAGCTTGACTTGTCGCTAAGGGTTATCGACAGGTTCAAGGGATTGACTACGACGAGACATTCTCTCCCGTAGCGAAGCTAAAGTCCGTCCGAATCATGTTAGCAATTGCCGCATACTATGATTATGAGATATGGCAGATGGACGTCAAAACAGCATTCCTTAACGGGCATCTTAAGGAAGAACTGTATATGATGCAGCTGGAAGGTTTTGTCGATCCTAAGAACGCTAACAAAGTATGCAAGCTCCAGCGATCCATTTATGGGCTGGTGCAAGCATCTCGGAGTTGGAATATTCGCTTTGATGAGATGATCAAAGCGTTTGGGTTTATGCAGACTTATGGAGAAGCCTGCGTTTACAAGAAAGTGAGTGGGAGCTCTGTAGCATTTCTCATATTATATGTAGATGACATACTCTTGATGGGAAATAATATAGAATTTCTGGACAGCATTAAGGCCTACTTGAATAAGTGTTTTTCAATGAAGAACCTTGGAGAAGCTGCTTACATATTAGGCATCAAGATCTATAGAGATAGATCGAGACGCCTCATAGGTCTTTCACAAAGCACATACCTTGATAAGATTTTGAAGAGGTTCAAAATGGATCAGTCCAAGAAGGGGTTCTTGCCTATGTTACAAGGTGTGAGATTGAGCTCGGCTCAGTCACCGACCACGGCAAAAGATAAAGAAGAGATGAGTGTCATCCCCTATGCTTCAGCCATAGGATCTATTATGTATGCCATGCTGTGTACCAGACCTGATGTAAACCTTGCCATGAGTTTGGTAGCTAGATACCAAAGTAATCCCGGCAAGGAACACTGGACAGCAGTCAAGAATATCTTGAAGTACCTGAAAAGGACAAAGGACAAGTTTCTCGTTTATGGAGGAGACGAAGAGCTTGTCGTAAAGGGTTACGTCGACGCTAGCTTCGACTCAGATCCGGATGACTCTAAGTCACAAACCGGATACGTGTATATGTTGAATGGTGGAGCAGTAAGCTGGTGCAGCTGCAAGCAGAGCGTCGTGGCAGGATCTACGTGTGAAGCGGAGTACATGGCAGCCTCGGAGGCAGCGCATGAAGAGATTTGGGTGAAGGAGTTCATCACCGACCTAGGAGTCATACCCAATGCGTCGGGGCCAATCAAACTCTTCTGTGACAACACTCGAGCTATTGCCCTTGCCAAGGAGCCCAGGTTTCACAAGAAGACCAGGCACATCAAGCGTCGTTTCAACTCCATCCGTGAAAATGTTCAAGATGGAGACATAGAAATTTGCAACGTACATACGGATCTGAATGTCGCAGATCCGTTGACTAAACCTCTCTCGCGAGCTAAACATGATCAACACCAGAACTCTATGGGTGTTCGATTCATCACAATGTAACTAGATTGGTGACTCTAGTGCAAGTGGGAGACTGTTGGAAATATGCCCTAGAGGCAATAATAAAAGTATTATTATATTTCATTGTTCATGATAATTGTCTTTTATTCATGCTATAATTGTATTATCCGGAAATCGTAATACACGTGCGAATACATAGACCTCAATATGTCCCTAGTGAGCCTCTAGTTGACTAGCTCGTTGTGATCAACAGATAGTCATGATTTCCTGGCTATGGACATTGGATGTCGTTGATAACGGGATCACATCATTAGGAGAATGATGTGATGGACAAGACCCAATCCTAAGCATAGCACAAAGGTCGTTTAGTTCGTTTGCTAGAGCTTTGCCAATGTCAAGTATCTCTTCCTTAGACCATGAGATCGTGTAACTCCCGGATACCGTAGGAGAGCCTTGGGTGTATCAAACGTCACAACGTAACTGGGTGACTATAAAGGTGCATTACAGGTATCTCCGAAAGTAGCTGTTGGGTTGACACGGATCGAGACTGGGATTTGTCACTCCGTATGACGGAGAGGTATCTCTGGGCCCACTCGGTAATGCATCATCATAATGAACTCAAGGTGACCAAAGTGTTGGCCACGAGATCATGCATTACGGTACGAGTAAAGTGACTTGCCGGTAACGAGACTGAACAAGGTATTGGGATACCGACGATCGAGTCTCGGGCAAGTAACGTACCAATTGACAAAGGGAATTGTATACAGGGTTTGATCGAATCCTCGACATCGTGGTTCATCCGATGACAACATCGAGAAGCATGTGGGAGCCAACATGGGTATCCAGATCCCGCTGTTGGTTATTGACCGGAGAACGTCTCGGTCATGTCTACATGTCTCCCGAACCCGTAGGGTCTACACACTTAAGGTTCGATGACGCTAGGGTTATAAAGGAAGTTTGTATGTGGTTACCGAATGTTGTTCGGAGTCCCGGATGAGATCCCGGACATCACGAGGAGTTCCGGAATGGTCCGGAGGTAAAGATTTATATATGGGAAGTCCTATTTTGGCCACCGGAAAATGTTCGGGATTTTTTGGTATTGTACCGGGAAGGTTCTAGAAGGTTCCAGAGTGGGGCCCACCTGCATGGGGGGACCCACATGAACGTGAGTAGTGGGGGAAAGGCCCCACACCCCTGGTCAAGGCGCACCAAGATCCCCCCTTAGAAGGAATAAGATCATATCCCGAAGGGATAGGATCAAGATCCCTAAAAAGGGGGGGATAACAATCGGTGGGGAAGGAAATGATGGGATTTCTTTCCTCCCACCTTGGCCAACGCCCCAATGGACTTGGAGGGCAAGAAACCAGCCCCTCCACCCCTATATATAGTGGGGAGGCGCATGGGAGCTTAACACAAGCCAAGGCGCAGCCCCTCCCCTCCCCAACACCTCTCCTCCTCCGTATATGCTTGGCGAAGCCCTGTCGGAGTACTGCTGCACCAACTACACCACGCCGTCATGCTGCCGTTGGAGCAATCTTCCTCAACCTCTCCTTCCCCCTTGCTGGATCAAGAAGGAGGAGACGTCTCCCGTCCCGTACGTGTGTTGAACGCGGAGGTGCTGTCCGTTCAGCACTTGGACATCGGTGATCCGAATCACGTTTGAGTACGACTCCATCATTACCATCCCCTTGGCTAGCTTCCGCTCGTGATCTACAAGTGGTATGTAGATGCAAACTCTCTCCCTTGACTCGTTGCTTAGATGAACTCATAGATGGATCTTGGTGAAACCGTAGGAAAAATTTTAATTTTCTGCAACGTTCCCCAACAATAATATGGTTTAGATTTAGATGCTGGTTTTCAGTAATGAAAATCGGAAAGGGGAAACCCTTCTTTGATTTAAAAAAAACTACTACCTCCATTCTAGTTTACTAGTCCCCATCGTATTTTGGGTCAAAGTTTGTCCACAAATTTTACTTGTAAAATGTGAATAGAAAACAAGATTTTGTTATACCCAAACAAAAAAAGGACTGGAGGGAGTGATTGCTCTGACACGGACGCGACCTCTCATAGCGCAGGCATTGAACCGGCGCGCCGGCCAAGAGGGCCCCACTTGCTGCAGGCCCGGCTGAGCATGCCTCCTCGCCGCGTGCAACCAGCTTAAGACTGCTTTGTCTGTTATTGTTTGGAAAGTAATTGTTGTTATTACATGACCCGAAAAATATATTTTGTGCCACATATGTAGATGCACGGACATCACAACAGGCATGCTGACTGGATAAACATTTGAACCTAGCTATTATGAAGGAAATTTTGTATTGACAACAGTTTTAGATAGCAGGAGACGCCTAGCCTGCTCTGCCTCTCCTAGCTTATTTCTGGCTTCTTCCATCTCCTCTTTGGCTTGGGTGAAGAGAGCATCTGATTGCTCTTTTCGCTTCTTCAGGAACTCAGCTACATTCTCAAGGGCTCCTGCACGCTTTCTTTCAGCCTTTACTAGAGTCACGAGGACATGAACAGCTGACGGCTCCACCTGGCTTGTGTGTAATCCAGCATCATCTGGGAATTTGCACCTTGTGTCTAATCCAGCATCATTAGGGAACTGGCACCTTGTGTGTAATCCGATCTCATTTTGGAAACATGATCTCGAGGTTGACCATACTTCCCTCCTCGCAAGAACTGCATCCTGACATGAAGTTACTTCTTTTTTAAATCAATACTCAGAGCAACCCAGATCCATTTAGTAGAAGCCAGATAAACAGAACTCGGAGAAGTGAATTCAAAAGAAAAAATTATAAAAATACACTAAAAGGTGAGAACACCCACTTCCTACATCAAGCTAAAAATGAAAGCATTAGGACGATTAAGACTCTTCTTATTACACATCGAAGAACACCAGGCTTAAGAGAAACAGAAACTACAACATATACACATCGAAGAACATGAGGCTAAATGAAAGTAATTGAAAGGGTGTTACTTACCAAAGCTCGTTTTACAGGTTCGGTGCAACTCCTCTTTAACTTGCCACGCTGTTTGAAGATGTCCCCAATATCCCGTGTTTGGTCTTCATTGCTACTCTGCATGTTCGCGCTCATGGTTTTAAACTCAACATGACAAGAAAAATATACTACTAGTAATACTCACGCATCTTGTGGGCAACATTAAAGCACTCGTCTTCCATCTTAGAGCATCTCCAACAGAATCGCAATGCGTGGTGCTTTAAAAAAGCATTTACAGTGTTGAGATCGAGAAGTAGAGAGACTAGAGAGTAGAGGATAGTTCTCAGCATTGATAGATAAAAAAATAGATAATTCAACTACTCCTCGTCGTCCGACTCCTCCACGGTGATGTCCTCCTCTGATGTCTGACTGTAGGCGTGAAGATACTGATCGTCGTCGGATTCCCAGGGCGACGCTGCTCCTAGCCTCATGTTGAATTGAGCGTCCTCTTTTTGCCTACGCTTGTCCTCTCGATAGGCGGCTCGCTCCGCCCTCCTCTTATCCCTCTCCGCCCTCCTTTGCGCGTAGAACTCGCGCTCGTTGATGATGTCCTACGGGAAGTGTTGGCGCCACAGCGCCATGGCTTCCTCGTCCATCTTGGTGATGCCGAGACGGTGCTCCCGCCTCCGGTTGTCGCGACGATCCTCGTCGGTGCTAAGCCGCGGCAGAGGCGCAAGCTCCTGCACCCGCTCCCACGTCGGCATGTTGGGGAAGTTCAATGTTTTATGAGGCCACCGGAGGCGCCACGCCATCGCGTCGTACGCGCGGGCGGCCTCGTTGGCGGTGTCTAAATTGCCGAGGCGGAGGCGCATCCCGAGGAACCGGATCTCGGCGGAGAAGCCGTCGGAGGGGCGCGCGCGGACGCCGCGGTATCCCCAAGTTTCCCGGCGATGCGTCGGCAAGGCGATAACGAGCGGGGAGAGAGCGGTGGCGAGGAACAGAGCGGGGATAGAGCGGTGGAAAGGCACAAAGCAGTGGGAGGGCGCGCTGGACGCCGCGCGCCAAAACTAGCGCACACCCGACCGCTTTTTCCCGCGCGCGCGCGATCCTTTCCCGATGTCTCTGCTATCTCTACTCTCTTCTCTATTGTTATATTTATTTTATATTTTAATATTTATCTCTACTTCTCTATTGTCTACTTTTTTTCTCTATACTTTTTTTCTCTTCTCTTATAAAAAATAGAGTTGGTGATGATGGTGTGCCTGCCATCCTGCAATATAAGTTGTCCGATTTATATCTGACGGATAGGAAGGAAACAATGGAAATTTCGCAAAACGATACCCACACCCCTCTGCACATTTGCAAATAAGGCCTTCCCTCGTTCATCCTTTTCTCCCACAAGATAAACTACTCATACAAATGCATCTTGATGCGTGCAACGCATGGGCATCTTGCTAGTTCTAAAAAACTTTCCATCATTTGCCACACTACTGGTTGCAAATGAAAAACCTACCCAAGCACAGCGCGATACAGGAGCGACGCATAATTACAAGCTGATATTCTGTTCGACAATGGAGGCTATAATCAATTACTTTTACGGGAACAATAGCACCCAGGAAATTTGAAGGGTAGGTATGAACAAAATTGGAACTGTAGACGTACTGCTAAGTGATTCAACACACACATTACCAATCGAGGAGGAGAACGATGGTCACGGTGGCCTCTGTGAGTCATGGTCGGCAACGGGAGTCAGTTCATTGTCCATGACGGTGGTGCTTCTGCGCTTGGCGTCGGCTTCCGGGAAGCAGATCCGAGACCGTGGAAGACGATGCCGGGGAAGAGGCTCCGTGTACGAAGACGACGGTGGACCAGCTCCAGTGCGGCGTACCAGGTCATCGATGAGGCAGATGCGCTACGGTGGACGAGTGCGCCGATGTAAAGGGGATGAGCACGAAGGCTGCGGTGCCGTGGAGAAGTCTATTTTGCGGTGGGGATAGAAAATGGGGAGAATTCAGGTGTAATACTCTGGGTGCCGGGGTGGGGTTGGCTAGGTAGGGTGAACCTGAATTTACAAAAACAGCCCCCTACTAAGAGTCATCCGTAGGCCTGTTCCGAAGGCTATGATGGTAACATCCCACTGCTCGAATCAGGGTCGCGGAAGATTTTCTCGCCGACCTCAAAATTTTGTGACACTGAGCTCCCATGTGGCGTGTTGAATGATTCGGCTAAGGGGGTGTTTGGTTCCAGAGACTTTTTTGTGTTGGGACTAAAAAAAGTCCCTAGCAAACCAAACAGGGGGGGGGGACTTTTTTGGGACTTTTTGCTAAAAGTCCTTAGAAGCACCTCCTTGAGAGTCTTTTTCAAAAAGTCCCAGGGACTAGAAAAAGTCTTAGGACTAGAGAA
Organism: Triticum dicoccoides; assembly: GCF_002162155.2. Taxonomy (NCBI): domain Eukaryota; kingdom Viridiplantae; phylum Streptophyta; class Magnoliopsida; order Poales; family Poaceae; genus Triticum; species Triticum dicoccoides. The sequence continues at coordinate 707,432,091 of NC_041393.1, forward strand.
CCAAACACCACCTAAGCAACTAGCGAGTAGTACTAGTAAACTCTGCATATTAGGTTTGACCGAAGTCAAACTTCGTAAAGTTTGACCAAGTTTATAGAAAAATATAAACATTTACCATAACAAATATGTATGATGTGAAAGTACATTCAATAATGAATCTAATGGTATTTATTAGTTATTGTATATGTTAATATGTTTAGTTATAAGCTTTCTAAGAGTTTACAAAACTTGACTTTGACCAATGCTAATACGCGGACTTAAGTAAAAATGGAGGGAGTACACATTTGTTTTCTTAGTTTGTAGTGAACTAATCATTTGTTGAAATTGTGAAATAATTATATTAGGCTATACAATTCAATAGTTACAATCATTGTCGAATGTCACGCCCAATATGCGATACTATCCTAAAGAGACACAAAGGTCCCACCAAGGATAGAACCACATATTGATGCACTTTTGCAAGGTGGATATCGTTACATCAACATAACATAATAGATGGGGATACATACAAAAGGCATACAATGCCACATGAATACAATATCACACTACATAAGAGCAATAACCGACTACGGATGAAACACAAACAGAAACTTGAACGACATCCACCCTGCTAGCCCAGGCTGCCGACCTGGAACCTATCCCCGGATCGAAGAAGAAGCAGAAGAAGAACTCCAAAACAAGCAAACATTGCTCTTGCATCATGATCATCGCATAACCTGTACCTGCAACTGTTGTTGTAGTAATCTGTGAGCCACGAGGACTCAGCAATCCCATTACCATGGGTATCAAGACTAGCAAAGCTTAAAGGGTAAGGAAGGGGTAAAGTGGTGAGATTGCAGCAGCGACTAAGCATGATATGGTGGCTAACATACGCAAATAAGAGCGAGAAGAGAAGCAAAGCAACAGTCGTGAAGCTAGCAATGATCAAGAAGTGATCCTGAACTCCTACTTACGTCAAACATAACCCAAAACCGTGTTCACTTCCCAGACTCCGCCGAAAAGAGACCATCACGGCTACACACACGGTTGATGCGTTTTAATTTCGAATCTGGTGTCAAGTTATCTACAACCGGACATTAACAAATTCCCATCTGCCACATAACCGCGGGCACGACTCTCAAAAGTTTATACCCTGCAGGGGTGTCCCAACTTAGCCCATTATAAGCTCTCGCGGTCAACAAAGGATATTCCTTCTCCCAAGAAGACCCGATTAGTCTCGGAATCCCGGTTTACAAGACATTTCGATAATGGTAAAACAAGTCCAGCAAAGCCGCCCGATGTGCCGACAATCCTGATAGGAGCTGCACATATCTCATTCTCAGGGCAACACCGGATGAGACTAGCTACGAGTAAAACCAGCCCTCAAGTTTCCCCGAGGTGGCCCCACAGGCAGCTCAGTTCGGACCAGCACTTAGAGAAGCACTGGCCCCGGGGGAGGGGGGGCTAAAATAAAGATGACCCTTGGGTTGGCTGACCCAAGGGAAGGGTATAGGTGGTAGTGAGGCAAATGGTAAAACCAAGGTTGGGCCTTGCTGGAGGAGTTTTATTCAAAGCGAACTGTCAAGGGGGTCCCATAAATCACCCAACCGCGTAAGGAACGCAAAATCAAGGATCATAACACCGGTATGACGGAAACTAGGGCGGCAAGAGTGGAACAAAACACCAGGCATAAGGCCGAGTGTTCCACCCTTTACCAAGTATATAGATGCAGTAATTAAATAAGAGATATTGTGATATCCCAACATAATCCTGTCCACCATGGAGCAAACTTCAACTTCACCTGCAACTAACACCGCTATAAGAGGAGCTGAGCAAAGCGGTAACATAGCCAAACAACGGTTTGCTAGGAAGGGTGAAAAAGGTTAGAAGCTGACATGGCAAATTGGGAGGCTTGAAGAACAAGTGATAGGTAGCGCAGCATAGCGATAGAACGAAGCAACTAGCATAGCAATGATAGTAGTGAGATCCAAGGTGATGGTCATCTTGCTTGAAATCCTGCTAGGAAGAAGAAGGAGTCCATGAAGAAGATGAAGCCACGAAGACGAACTAAGCATAGACGAAAGAATCCTCACGATCGCAATGAAACAGGAACTAACGAGAAGGGGCACAACCGGAAAGAAACAAACAACAAGGTAAACACACAACACATAGACATGGCATGATGCTCAACCAAGTATGATGCATGAAAAAGGCTACATGAAGCTACTGATGGCAGGAGATGATGCATACAAGATCAACACAACAAAGCAAGTTTCAATGAGGCCAGAAACAACATATAACTAATCTGGTAAGTCCTCGTATGCAAATTTCGAAGTTGGTACAGATCTGAATAAACCTTATGTTCAAGTTTTTAAACAGCAAGTTAAAATGCACCATGATGATCCACACGAAATTGTAGTCAAGTTGCATATGAAGTTCATTTAGTTCGGAGCTACGGCCTAGAAGATATGAGCAAAACAAGTCAAACATGCCATTGATGCAAAATGCATACAAACATCAAGCAAACACTCTCAAAACATGGATGCAACATGATAAGATGAAACTACATGCAATTCTAAGCAAGTTTCATATAGAGCATGCTCAAAACGGAGCAACGGTGCAACACACACATGAAACAAGTTTAAAGGACAAGTTGTCCAAAACAGCAACTAGGCATATTGCAAGCATCAAAACAACATGCTACAGCATGTTAACATGAAAACAAAAGGCATGGACATGATGTATAGGTAAATCATAACAAAACATGAACACTGAGCTATCTCCATAAATCACTAGAACATGCTCAAAAACACATGGCAAGATTGCAAACAATAATAGTTTACAGACTTAGCAGAAATAGCATCAAGTTGCAATGTTTAGAGCTATCAAAAAACATGATACATGAACTTATCATGGCAAACAAAGGCATGGCATGCTACTACTAAACAGAAAGAACAAACCTCCCTTACTGAACTAATTCCAAAGATCAACAGAAAAGATGGTGGCATCCATGCAAACATGGCAAGTGATATGACAGATTCAGACATGGCAGGAACAACAATAAGTAGGCATGTTGGTGAGCTTGTACCACTCACCACAGAGCAATACATGGCATTCAAATGTGACCAATAGTAAGAATACATGTTTATGAAGCTATACATGGCAAGAGAAAGTTCATAGGGTGCATGGATCACTAGCAAAACACATGGCAAAACTGAACTTAATGTTAACAGGCAGACAACAACATTATTTAGCAATTTGAGAGCAAGATTACAACAAGCTACAACAGGCTATAAATTCAACCAGGGGCATGGATGGATAGAGCATGACATGTATAACAAAACATCCTTATTGAACATCTCCAGATTATGCACAGAATGACTTGTAGCAGCAGGTTTACATAGCATGATAATATAGCAGATTCAGCCTAGCAAAACAGTAACAACAGGTAACCTATTTCATGAGCTTGATGCATTCACCACAAGACTCACAAAAATACATAGATTGCACCACTGTAAATATGGCATGACGTAGCTCAAAACTCATGTAGACATCAAGCTCATAGGATGCACACATCAAATGCAACAAAAATGACAAAGCACCAAGTTCTGTTAAGAGATAGCAGTTAACATCATATAGCACTCTTGCAATGATGATTTGGGCATCAAGATGAACTCAAACGAGCATGGCACGATGGAAAGAAATGAATAGCATCTCATGGAGAAAATTTTGATATATTACACGCACAAATTGGAGCAACATGCAAGGAGTTATGGTAGGTCAAACAAGTGCACATGAGTTAAAAATTTCTGGGACTTAGAAAAATTTTGGACCTCGATGGGGGTGGTCCAGGTCGGGGGTTGAAGAAGAGGAATGGCAGCGGGTGGCGAGCAGGGACTCGGGCGGGGCTTAGGACGCCCGTGAATGGATAGATCGGGCACGGGGCAACCCATTCCCGGTGATGGGGCGGCTTGGGGCGGCGCGAGTGCGTAGATCAGGGCAGCCGTGGTGGACTTGCAAGGTTCCACAGAGAGAGAGATCGAAGGTGAGAGGGAGAGGTAACAAGAGAGAGAGTAGAACAGGAGGAGAGCACGAGGGCCGGCTTGGGAGGTCCCCGCGGGGCTTGACGACGGCGAGGAGGGGAGTCGCCGGCGGCGGCTGCTGGTGGTGAGCTCCTGGATTGGGGCTGCTCGAGGGACTCCTCCCCTTGGGTGAGCTCGAGCGGGGGAGCGGGAGGCTCGGGCACGGAGTGGGCTCACGGCGGCGGCGGATCCGGGCCCGTGCGGGTCCGGGATGGGCTCCGCGGGCCGGCGGCGGTGGGAGGCGAGGGCAAGACAGGTGGCGGCTCGCGGTTGGCTGCAAAGTATTCAAGCCAAGGAGACAAGGCCCCGGCAAGAGGAGCTTGCCGGGAAGGCCAACCAAGGCATCTCAAGGAACTTGCCGCAATGCGCCATGCGTCCCAGCGAGGCCCGGTGAGCGACAAGCTTCCGGACGCGACAATACAACGACCGCGGCAAGGTGCTTGTCGCGGCAAGCTACCACTCTACACCCGCGCTCCAGCACATCCACCAACATGTCGCCATGGGACCTTTCCAGGCACGCGTGGCAAGAGGTTGTGCAGCCAGCGGTGCGCGGTGGCAAGCGGCGCTGACAAGGTTGCCATCGTGGCGAGCAGTGGCGTCCCTGATGGTCCCTTTTTGCACTATTTGGGCGACGTAGATGGGAATTTAATGCCTTTGTCCCCTGCCGTCAGGGTTAGGTATGATACACTGTAGAGGTAGTTGTACCAACCGCCATTCCTTTTCCATTTTTACCCTTGTCTACGTTGCCACCTATCAGAGACCCCTTTAGCATATAAAAGGAGGCCCATGCGCAACGTAGAGGCGGGTTCGAGGGGTTCGAAGGCAGAAAAACACTCACGCTCGGTCTCGTAAGCAGCTAGTGTGTACTGTAGCACTCAGCGCTCCCGAGCAAGAACTCAATACACTCAGACATGCAGCAGTAGGAGTATTATCTCTCCGAAGAGCTCCGAAGCTGGGTAAACTGCTCGTGTGCTTCGCCTCGATCCGCTCTTCGTGCGATCTCCGCCCCCTGCCGAACCGAAAGGGGCTCGGTCCGCCGGTCCCACAGGTGTTCGTGGATCAGCCTCCCCGACATCATGAAAATGAGGAAACTAACCTGGCCATTGATACACACTCATATTTAGTAGTAGTATATAGATTACTGTAAAATAAGGATAATATCCATATATTCCTAACCGTTTGATTATTCAGGGTACAAATTTGCTCTAATGACATGATCACAATCGCATGAATTAACTCATTCCAAATATAGCTGATTTACGGCGTCTCTAATATATTGCCATAGTTCTACTCAAATTCTGCTCAAATAGGGATATGTCAATCATCACAAAAAGTTCAAACAGTGTCATGGCGTCATCATTAACATGAGATGGAAACAACTTACACGCGCCGTCCCAGCAATACGTGGTGTCATCTGCTTTGTTGATCGCGTAGATGATGCCATTGTGTTCAATAGCATCACAGCAGTGTGTATCAGCTTTGACGATGATCCACTGCGAGCTGGGTTCTCTCCAGCTAAAGAAGGCACCGGCGCAAAGATAGGCGAGTCTGCGGTCGAACAAGGCAATTAGCTTGAAGTCTGCGTAATTCGCATGTCATGTGGGCACTTGGAATATTACAATCTTCTACAAAACAAGGTCCATCCAACTAACGTGGTAATCTAGATGAGTTGGACCGCGATGGTAATACTCTATATAATCCAACGGAGGAAGGATAATCTCATGGGAGGTCTGGAAGTTCACGAGCACCAACTTTTTACCGTCTTCTCTGAAGGCAGCCATCCAGTGGGAGTTCATGCCGACCCAGTACATACCTTCCAAGAAGTTTTGGGCGATGGTGATTGGATCGATGTCGAGGGAAATGATGTATGGCGACACACTACATGCCTGCAAAGAAGTTTCGGCTAATGGAGATCGGATTGAAGTCGAGGGGCATCATGCACGCCTCCGTATCATGGTGAGCCGATCTCGCAAGACCAGATAGCAGCAAGCAGGGTGTCTTGAAAAGCTTAGGCCTCTCTTCGACGATGGCCGTGTGCATGTCCATCGAGCATGCAGCCACCCGCAGGGGGTCAACATATCCATACACGAACAACAGAGGTCGAGGATGTCACTGGGGAGATTGCTCCAATCGCGGCTCATATGGATGCTGCGCGGTTCGCGTTCGGCCATGGTGGAGTTTGGAAGGGGGCTTGATTTATGAGGGAGAAGGATGTTGGTGCTGGAGCGGCTAGTGAGGGAATAGTGGTACTGGGGGAGGCGAGTGAGGCGACGGTACACAGGGGCACAGTGAGATGGAGACGGAGACGGAGACGGAGAAGGAGATGGAGATGGAGTGGTGCTATGGGAGCGGAGAGGGAGACGAGGCGAGGCGCCAATGTGCTGTACAGAGGCGGTGACAAACTGCAGAGTGCATAGGGTGAGGCTGACTTTGGTAACCCGAACACGCCACCTCGCCTGGACTAGTGTCAGGCGCAGGGTGTTGCCACTTCACTGTGAGGACCGGATGAATAGTATTTTGACCATCAAGTGTACCACAGTTGTACTACTACTACTAGTAGTAGTAGGAACATGAGAACTCCAGTATTGTATAGCGGAAATAGGTCTCCCGTGCTAGCATGCATGTTCACTTCATCGTTCAGGTATCATCCATAGTGCGAGCAGAACCAAATTCTCGTGCATGCCCAATCAATGCCCTGATGCTATGCACGCAGTGGTCGTTCTGGTGCATCAAGGACGGCATGCAGATCGTTCCACACTTGAGAAGAGGAAAAATGGAAAGGTAGAACATGGCAGCAGAGGAAGAGAACGCTGGCTAACGAGGCTGGGAGGGAATCGAGCAGGAAGTTAATGCTCCACGCCTAAAGGTTTTGGGAAAACCTGATTTTCATAAGGTGACTTATACTCACCTAAACGGAGGGAGTATTCCTTAACCAGAAAATGTTGTGTCTCCCACTCATGGGCTCAAAAAAAAAGCTACGACACATTTTTTTTATCTGTTTGCATAGGTCCCACCTATCAGGAAGGATGGGCACGTACACGAACAGGTATGACTCCTCAGTCTACCCGCATAGCCTTTTCGTTTAGTCTACCTAGCCGTCTAATCAACTGCCTGCACGCCACTTCTCCCATTTACTTCTCCATCGGGAACCGATTCGCCTCCGCTTCTTCACCTCCCCTTCGTCTTCATTTGCATCCAAACCCCAATGCGTTCACATTGTTTTAACCTCTTCAAATAATCATCTACTACTTCAGTTAGACTAGCCATCTAATCCTAATTCTCCAAACCATAGCCCTCCGCTCCAGCGGTTCCAAATGGAGAAAGAGATCGAGATGCATGTTTTTAGCATCCAACATGTCCTCGTCGAAGGCTCGATGCGCATAGTTGCCACCGTCACCGTCCACCCAAGGGTTGTTCGGCAGTGGATTAACAATGTATCCAACTCCCTCAAAAAGGTAGAGACGAGGGTCATCTGTCTCGACGGAGAGTACACGGAGCGTGCCCCTGGGAAGATCCAGCGCGCCGCCGTCCTTCAGCTGTGCCTCGAAGATGATGTTTTGGTGTACCACATCATACACTCGCCCTCCATACCAGGTGTCATAGAATTAAAACGTCAGATGTCCTTAGTGTGAGGACTTAGGTATATCCCCGACACCAGGTGAGCTTCACGATTTCTCGTCTCGGGAGGACGTATACTTCTGTGGGGCAGCCATCGAAGGGGAAAAAAGGAAGCTGGAGCCATACAACCTTGATTTGAAAAGCATCGCTGACCTACAAACCAGAATCAAAATTCCTGTAGAAGATGTGCTAAACAGACACCAACCCTATTCGACGTAGCAAATTTTGTGCTCGGTACAAATCTTTAGAAGGGTGACGAGACGGTGGCATTAAGGTCGTCTGGATGGGAGAATTATCCCTTGACGTACGAGCGGATAAAATATGCTGCCCTCGATGCCCGTGTGAGTTTCGAGATAGCTGCAAGGTCCAAAGAGCTTGTTGCGAAGCCGTCTCCCATAGAGAATGAGAACAAGAAGAAGAAGAATAAGAAGAATAAAATGCTGCACCAGCAGGAGGGCATTATGGATGGATGAACTATTTCCTCTCTTGTAAAAAAAATTATTCCCTCTCGGTGTATATTGATATAGATGGACTATTTCGATGGTGTGCATGTCTTTGGAACAGAGTAGTAGCGTGGGTCCGCTTGACTATAAGGAATTATTTATCCGCATATATAGCTTTCTCTGCTACTCCTTCCAGTGATCGATATACAGTGCATGTGTCCATAGACATGACAACTTGTCCATGGAAGTTCAACTACTACAACCATCACGTTTCATCTCGCGATTCCCACGACGCCTCTCCAACCCACGGCACCACGCCCCCCGACGTGCGCCTCACCCCTCTTGGCCGCACCGCCCCTCTGCCTTTGTGTGCATGACAGGTGGGCCACCTAAAATGCGGCGAGCATCAAGTTTCTACCACAGCCACCCTCGATTCCCACGACGCCGCTCGAATCCATGAAACCACACATCCCCCGACCAGCGGCTCACCCCTCTTGGCCCCACTGCCCCTCTGCCTTCGGGAGCATTACATGTGGACCAGTCACCTATCGGGTCCACATGTTATTGACTCAAAGGTAGGTGTAGTAAGGCGCTGAAGCTCAGTCCCGACGGCCCTGAGAGGGAAATGTAACTCCTGCGCCAGGGCTTGTGGTGCTCCCGCAGCACGAACTCGTGCCAAACTCGAGATTTATATCTTTACTATACATGCACGCAACGATTTAATGGACATTGTAATCTCAACATGTGATGGGGAGCTCTAAATTTGAATTTGAAACTTATAAAACGAAAAGATTCAAAACAAATAAACTGGGAGAGAGGGAGTATATCGTAGGATGTGTCCCATACAAAATAAGTCCCCTGGTTTGTCACCGCGAAGATGCGGTTAGAAAGGAGCACAGCGTCTTCCTACTCGTATGGCAACAAATTGGCCGCAGACAACATGGTCCGCCTTTGACCGCCATGTGCAAGGTTCGTGCTATCTTTTATTCAATCTCACTGTGGTTCCATCGTACCAATTCATGCGGTGGCCCGTTGCATGGCTGATCCCAATGTTGGACAAAGGTTCTACGGGAACGGCGTCACCATTGTAAATGTTGTGCAAATTGATGTTGGTACCCTCCCGTACATATGCAAGCCAATCTCCACTCGCACCGAGCCTAGCCTGTGAAACAGTGGGCAGGGGGAGAATTAGGAAATGGACACGGAAGTAGTCTTTAGAATACATTTACTACGTGATCAAACTCATCTTACCTGCTCATCAGAGGAAATACGTGTGCCACTCGACGTCGGCATATCAAGGGGCGTCAACTTGCAACTACAGCCACGCCGCGCTGGAGAGAACCCCAAGGAAACATCCTCGTGCATTCCACGGAACATCAAGATGCCTTTGTATGAGTAGTTTATCTTGTGAGAGAAAAGGATGAACAAGGGAAAGCCTCTAGAGATAGAGATGGACACTACTACTACCAATGTGCTGGCTCGTGCGTTGCAATGGATCCAAACTTGTAGAATAATACTTGTTCACGTGCTTGAAATATAAACACTCTTGTTTTGATATACATGTGTCAGCAAACACGACAGCTTATCCATGGAAGTTGAACCACGGCGACCATCACGTTTCTTGTTTCTACCACTGCCACACCCACACACGATTCCCACGACGCCGCTCCAACCCACGACACGACGTCCCCCGACGTGGACATGGATCCTCTGACGTGGCTATCACTGCCTTGCCCTGCCTTTCCTTCACTGACAGGTGGGACCCACGCTTATGGGTTCCACATGTCAGTGACAGAATTGTAGGATTGTTCGTGCCCCTCATCCCTCTCGGCCCCACCGCTCCTCTGCCTTTGTGTGCATGACACGCGGGCTAGCTGAACTGCGGCGACCATCAACTTTGTACCACAGACACACCCGATTGGACGCGGTTTGCCTGCTCCGCTGCTGTGCTCCGATCCATACTACCGCACCATCGAATTTTCATCCAGCGGCTGTGACACATTTCGTCCTAGGCATCAATCCTCAGCTAGAGTACTTATGTACTACAGGTAGTACCTGCCGGTGTGGCCATCTACGCCTCGTAACGCCCCGACGCCCAGCTGTGGTACCCTCTCCACGGCCACGCCACCACCGGCCGGTTCATCTCAAACGAGTGAGTCGCGAACCACGCCACCACCATGAGAATGACATGTGGGCCAGCCACATTTAAGGCCCACATGTCATTGACTCATAGTCCGGGCACTAAGACACTAAAGTTCGGTGCCGTGGGCCCCGAGAGGAAAATGTAACTCCTGCGGCGGGCCTTGTGATGCTCCTGCAGTACGAGCTCGTGCCAAAATTGGAATTTGTTTCTTACTACTACTAGTACTAGTAGGAAGGTACACATGCATTGCACGCATGAGATTCTAGTGGTTTGTGCATTATGCTTCTACATGTGGAGTTTTCTGGATTCTAACATGTGGCAAAATTTGGTGGAATGTAAGGTTAGGCAAGTTTGATTAACTTAGGTGAGTGTTTGGTTCAAGCCACACCTTAGGCAAGCCACACTGGCCCCACATGACATACACACAAAAAATGTGGCAAGATTCCCTTAGGCTTGCCAACTTGTGGCAAAATTTGGTGGAATGTAAGGCTAGGCAAGATTAACTTAGGTGAGTGTTTGGTTCAAGCCACACCTTAGGCAAGCCACACTGGGCCCACATGACATACACACAAAAAATGTGGCAAGATTCCCTTAGGCTTGCCAACTTGTGGATCTCATTTTGAAGAACTTATTAATAACTTTTCCTGAGCTTAGTTGTGGCAAAGTTAGTCATGAATTAAGTTCAACCATGGAGTCTTCTAGATTATACATGTGGCAGAATCTGGTGGATGATATCCAATGGCCAGTAGTGCTCGGATTTCCCATCTTTGTACCATTGGATTAGCTTCATCCAATGACCAACTTTCAAAGTTTTTCACACACTATATAGGGGTTATAGATATAGATGTGCCGGTCCGTTGCAATGGATCCAAAGTATATCTATTTAGTGGAGTGCACTCTAAACACATTATCTATTTATTTATCTCTAACCTTCCGTAGCCATGCAACCAAGCCACATAAGCTTCATGGGTGCCCCCCACATCATATTATTCATACTACATTGATTGAAAAAAAGATAAATCACCCAAAACAAGATCTTCCTGTTTTTTGTTCCTACGATGTTTTGCCTTGCACGTATCTACTAGTTGTATAGTGGTAGTACTAGTAATATAATAGTATTAGGAGTACAAACTTGGTAGGAGTGGTACTAATACGGAATGCTCCTACTCTATCAACGAGCCCCGTCTGACACAAAATTTCTTGGCTTCCGTGCTACAGCTAGATCTTCCCCTTGTTTCTATTTTCCAACCCGGCGGCGGGCGGGGTGTTGGTTTGCTCAACGGGCGGTCCCACATGAAAGTGAAAATGCTAGGCAGGCAACACGCCTTCCCTAAGCTATGTGTCGTGCCGGATGGGCCGTGTTGTACTCCCGATTCCCGAGCATGTGGGGGTGCGACGCGAACGTGGCAGGCCTTTTCCTTTTACTAGCAATGTGCCCGTGCGTTGCGACGGGTCCAATGTAGTAGAATAGTAGTATTTGTTCACAAACTTGAAAGAAATCACTATTGTTTCGATATACTCCTAATATATTACTCCCTCTGTACCTAAATATTTGTCTTTTTTGAGATTTCAAATGGACTATCACATACGGATTATATAGACATATTCTAGTGTTTCTAGCAAGATGCCCGCGCGTTGCACGAAGTTGATGGAAAAGGTAAGCACAACTTACAAATTGACGGATGGAGTACTAGTTACAGTGATGCATATAATTAAGCAAAGGGATCACACATGTCTGTATTGACTGGAACGAGAATGCAACAGCACAATAAGAATTAAGGCCACGATGATGCGATCACGGTGGTGGTTACAGAAGGCAAGAAGAAAGATGGATCCGCGAACGTACGACCTCCTCCTCCTCAACTTAGTGCGTCGGGCCACCGTACGGCGACTAAGGAGCAGCGGCTTTTGTGGCAAGGTCGAGGTGCTTCTCAACAAAGGCATCCAAGGCTTCCAGCCGGTTGAGGAAGGCCAACGTTGTAGCGTCCTCACTGGCCTTGTAGATACCTATGTACACGATTTGCTCGTACACGTGGATGTGTAGGTCGACGAATTCTTGCAGGGCGAGGCGCCTCGCAGCGAGCGCGACCTCCAGGTGGACATTCTTCGTGGCGTCGGCGGGCAGTCGCAGGGCCACCAGTGCTTGAAAGAGGTTCCGGCCATGGAGGCCGATTAGGGTGGCAGGCAATGAGGAGCCCAGGCGCGCGGGCTGGAGGAGTACGGCAATGTCGTCCGCGAGCTTCTTGAGGATGGTGAACTTGTTGCTGGTGGCAACGATCATCTGGTCCAACTGAGAGTCGTAGTTGGCGTTGACGGCGGCCATCCACCAGCCGGTCTCCAACACCGTCTGGAGACGATCCTCGACGCCATGCCGCAGGCCGGCATCGTGGACCATCTGGCGCAGCCGCTGGCCTCTCACGCGCATCGCCGCCATGGGTCTGGAGAGAGCTCTTTTGCGCTTAGTGTAGGTGCTTAGGCAAGTGCTTAGGTGCATATGATGTGGTAGATGCATTGGAATGGAGGAGGGGTGCCTTTATATGAGGGCAATGAGGGCAAACTGCGTTGCATTCACATCGTGCAGCCTCTTTTCCCGGACCTCGTCCCATTACTTCCCTCATGCATTAATTGAAGGAGGATGCATTGGCCATTCAACATATCGGGAACCGCTACTCCCTCCCTCGTCTGCATTAAAGGCGTATCGGGAACTGCCCCGCCCGCTGTCAAATCGAATACTCCCTCCGTCTAGGTGAGTATTATAAGTCATCTTACGAAAACCAAATACTAGTAAGACTAGCCACCCTGGGAGTAACTTCAGCAGTAACATCGAGTCCAACTCAGCAAATTTGCTTATGTGGCAATGAGTTAATGAGAGAGGTAGTTATAAGGCTGGTCGTAATAGTAGTATAATAGGTAGTATCATGCATGCCAACTAGGCAAATTTGATGAGGTGGCATAGAATTGAATGAAGAAAGAGAGAGTTGAATATCATATCATGATACCGTATTATATTAAATGGTGTGCCACTACGTGTCATGCATGGCAATAAATGAAGTTAGCTATGATACTAACTTATGATACCATGCACTACGGATGCAGTATCATACACTAGTATCATATGCATGATACTAGTATATGATACTCACCATTACGACTAGCCTAATAACTTAGCTAGTTACTGTAACATCACATGTCCCAATGCAATATGAGTCTATAACCTAATAAATGAAGCTTTGCATGTTACCACACTTATGTTACTACTATGAAGGTAGTAACATAGTCTAGGGATATGTGTATGTTACTAGTGTATGTTACTCACCATTGTGGCTAGTCTAACACATAGGCGTGGTGCATTAACTCTCACGTTGTTTCTTATTTTTTGACATAAATAGAGGAATCAACCAAGAAGAGATGTGGGGCTTGTATGCTTTTAATGACTTGAGACTATCAAACATGACATGCAGTGGTCAGTTCATTGCACAAGAACAAATACAACCCACGTCAGCACACACGCATCTTATAGCATCACATCCAATGGCTATAAAAGATGAATGAGACCAAATTATATCTCATCTAGATGAGTTCTAGCAAAACTGTATTAATAATACTTAGTACTCCTGCGCCATGTACCATATAAGTATCATGTAGTACTTTATTTATTGCCATGTATGACACATAGTTCACGAGCGCTCTCTATATGTACCACTTTTTTTTTAATTTCAAGTTTTGCTCCATGGCACAATCCATCGATACTACTACTGTACAAAAGTGGAGTATATACATTTTTTTAAAGGCTAGAGGGTGGGGCAGTCTAGCTCGGTCTGTTTCACGAGAGGCAAGGGCCTTTGTGATTTGACGGCTCATTAATGTTGTCAAATCGAATAGTACTGCGCCGCCCGCTGCACGCCCGGCGCCTCCATTAAACCCCTCCATTAAACCCGCATGCAAACCGAGAATCCTACTCCGGCCACACGTCCGTTCATGAGCGGGCCGGAATTAAACACAACACCGGCCGAGCTCCACCCGTCCGCCCTCAGTTTAAACGAGGCCAAACGCCGGCCAAGCTCCTACCGTCCACCCTCTATTTACACGAGGCCAGACAGACAGCGGGCAAGAATCACACCCCTCCGCCGCTCCCCCATCTCCTCCTTCACCATTCTCTCCACCCTTCCTATGGCTTCCGATGAGCCGTTCTCCGGCATATTACCCGGTTGGGTGGCCCGCCGAGCCCTCCAGATACGGGCAAGGCCGCTCGGTGCTTCACCAACCTCACTTGGCCCGACGGAGCCAGTTGCCGCCCCAAGCAGGTGCGTGGTTCAGCAACTCGCCGCTCCAGTTCAGCTCGATGAGGAGTGGCGAGTTGCTCCACGCTGGCATGGCGGCGAGCATGCCGGTACGGGCGCCGTCGCTGCCGCGTCGTACCGCGCCACCAGTGTCTGCGGTGGCCACGCCTCCCGTGTCTGTGGGCGCGCCTCCCATGCCTGCGGCAGCGCCATGCAGGCAGAGACAGAAGCCGGGTGCGTGGGGAGCGACCAGTCGGTGGCTAGCTTCTCCCTGTCCGCCACCATCATCGAGGAGAAGTAGAACACGGGAGGCCGCCGCCACTTGGGACCCATGAAGGCCACCGCCGAGGCGACGACCGCGGATTCAGGCGGTTTCTTTGCTGCTTCGTCTCTTTCGAGGACCTTCGTGGACCCCGCAAGTGTCTGACGGACATGAGGAAGGCAAAGGGATCTGCGGGCGGCCATTTAGAACTAAAATAAGTCTAGATATATCCATTTCTAGGACAAGTATTTCCGGACGGAGGGAGTATTAATTATACAAGAGAGCCGGATTGGCACCTCTTAGTTCATGTAAATGTAATGTAATCCATCATGTTTATATGAAGATTC
The DNA here is from genome assembly GCF_002162155.2 of Triticum dicoccoides. NCBI lineage: Eukaryota > Viridiplantae > Streptophyta > Magnoliopsida > Poales > Poaceae > Triticum > Triticum dicoccoides. The sequence goes on from NC_041393.1 coordinate 707,447,245, forward strand.
GGCTTTTTTATACGAAATCCTTCATGCTTATATGAAATCAGTTCGTGTTTGCACGAATTTCATCTGGTTGGTTAGAGTTGTAAAAATGTATGCCGCTGGCGTTTGATGTCGTCCTCCGCGGAAGGAAGCGGGAGGAAATTTGCCGGCTGCCATTAGAGATGCTCTTTATGCTGGAAATAATAGAGTGACATCCAATCCATTTGAGTTAATTGCCTGTATGATTGTCCCTCTATAAAAAGTTAATTGCATGTACAGTGTACACGTGACTTGCAGGGTGGCTACAGCTTCGTACAGAAAGTTAAAAAGAAACAAGTCCATCCTTAATATTCTAAGTACTCTGTGGGTTCCACTGTCAATACAGTAGCGAAAGAAGTATATATTACTCCCTCCTTTCCTAAACATTTGTCTTTTTAGAGATTTCAAATGGACTACTACATACAGATGTATATAGACATATTTTAGAGTGTAGATTCACTCATTTTGTTCCATATGTAGTCACTTGTTGAAATTTTTAGAAAGACAAATATTTAGGAATGGAGGGAGTAAATAAGTAGAGTAATATATAATATACAAATCTAAAGTTAAAAGACAGAATTCGAACTCATGTCATCGCGTTGCGAGCATCCGGCGCTAACAAGCCCAGCACATTTTTGATGTAGACCATGCTGGAGATATATCTCCATGTCTACTCTTATATATACTCCATTCATTCCTAAATATTTGTCTTTTTCAGATTTCAAATGGACTACCACATACGGATGTGTATGTAGACATATTTTAGAGTGTAGATTCACTCATTTTGCTATGTATGTCTTTTCAGGAAGGGGTCAGATTTGTCCTTGATTTATTTATGAGGTATCCAGATGGCACTGTACCGCCAAGAAAAGAGGGTAACATCAAAATTATGGACTACTTTTTTGAGTATGTTGGTAAGGTCCGGTCATAGTCACTTGTTGAAATCTCTAAAAAGACAAATACTCCCTCCGTCCGGAAATACTTGTCATCAAAATGGATAAAAGGAAATGTATCTAGATGTATTTTAGTTTTAGATACATCTATTTTTATCCATTTTTATCCATTTTCGGACGGAGGGAGTAGAAAACAGAGTTGGTGATGATGGTGTGCGTGCCGTCCTGCAATATAGGCCGTCGGATTTATATCTAATGGATAGGAAAGAAACTATGGCAATTTCGCAAAAATATACCCACACGTCTCTCCACGTTTGCAAATAAGGCCTTCCCTCGTTCAGCCTTCTCTCTCACAAGATAAACTACTCATACAAATGCATCTTGATGTTTCGTGCAACGCACGGGCAGCTAGCTAAATTCTTTTAAAGTAGTTGCTGTGATAATTGGGTTGAAGTGATATGTATTATGTCTGCCCCGAATGATTTCAGATTCACAAGTACTCCCTCCGTTCCAAAATAGATGACCCAACTTTATACTAAAGTTAGTACAAAGTTGAGTCATCTATTTTGGAACGGAGGGAGTAGTAACAAAGAAAAGGTTGCCTTGTTAATTAACAAAAAATAGGGTGAAAACTATCACATGAGGCCGGTAAAAACAAGGCACACTGGGTTCAGCGTCATTGTCACTGCAGTTGTGCGCGCGCGAGAAGTCTACATATCGAGGGGGCTACCGAGCGAGGCACCAAGACACAATGTTTGAGAGATAAACCAATTGACAGATTATGATCAGATCGAGATGTCACCCCTCTGCTGTCATTGCTGGGGGGAGCGAGAGAAAGACGCATTGAGAGTGTGCGCGGTAGGCACAGAGGCACAACTAGTGAGTGTGTGTGTGTGTGTTTGAAAGAGGAGTCGATAGATTATTATCAAGATCGATGTGCCACCCTACTCCTTCAGTGTCGGGTAGTGTGTGTGCGTGTGTATGTTTGGGAGAGAATCCAGTCGATAGATTAGTATCAAGATCGAGGTGTCACCCTACTCCTTCGGTGCCGGGTAGTGTGTGTGTGTGTATGTTTGAGAGAGAAGCCAGTCGATAGATTAGTATCAAGATCGAGGTGTCACCCTACTCCTTCGGTGTTGGGAAGTGTGTGTGGGGGGGAGGGGGCAGTGACACTCTCATATCTCTACTCTCATAAAAAAACAGAGTTGGTGATGATGGTGTTCCTGCCATCCTGCAATATAGGTCATCAGATTTATATCCGACGGACATGAAGGAAAATATGGCAATTTTGCAAAAATATACCCACACCCCTCTCCGCATTTGCAAATAAGGCATTCCCTCGTTTATCCTTTTCCCCCACAAGATAAACTTCTCATACAAATGCATCTTGATGTTCCGTGCAACGCACATGGGCATCTTGCTAGTAGGGAGAAGGAGTTTGTGTGACACATATCTAGCTATATTAAGGGATAGGTAGATAGCATATGTGTGAGAGACATTATTACACTTTGAGACATTAGTGGTTGTGGGTGGGCGGAATTAAAGGGGTGGGAGTGTTAGACATAGAGAGCGTGTGTGTTTCTATGTGAGTGACTTGTAGGACGGGGTAGAAAGACAAATTTAACCCTGACGGAGGGAGAGAAATACACGAAGTGTGCGTGTGTGATTCCGATGCCGACAGGGAAATGAGATATGTATGCGTGTGAGAGAGATTGCACAATTCATTCACGTATCACTATCTAGCGACCGTGGACGTGCATCGCTTGAACATAAGTCAATATCTACTTCGTGTCGGGGCCAAAGGTACAATATCGATTCAACGCTATATAGATTGGACACTCACATATCACATTTTTTTTCTATTTAAATAAACCTTTTTCAGTTGTGCATGCCAACGTTATAGTGATGTTTCTTCAAACAACCAATGTAGCTATCATGCACATGCACCATTGTTACTCTTGCATTCAAATTCATTAGTCTTGGATGATTTAAGTTTCTATTTTGAAGTAATATATATGTAATATTCATATATGAATTCAACGGTTATGCAATTTATGAAATGGAGGCTATGTAATCATATGAGGTAACACTTTTAAGTAGCTAACTACAATATCCATTTCTTTTTGTGCGCCTCTACACTAACACGTCAATGCATTATGTTTAAAGTAAATAACCAATGGCACTAAATTATATATTTACACGAGAAATACATAGGCTGAGTGTTTGATCCCTTTTTTTGTGAACGCGCCACTACACCCGTATGATTGGCCGCGCTCGTGTGAACGTCCAAGTTATCGGCGCATCATCCCGAGTTATTGTCTTTTTTTCTGGGGTGGACTTCACACCAGTTATTAACTACCGACGCGTGCCCCATGTACACAGTCTAGCATGACCTTCCCGCTAGCACAGTCCAAAATTAGTTGAAACTGGATACGAACGATCCCGCGGGCGGCAAAATCTCCCACCTCCTTCTAAAATTTCCGCCACCTTAGTCTTTAGCATGCGAAATCCCCCTTTTGTCCTTAGTGCACGGAGACCAACAGTTACAATACCGCCCTCATCTAGATGATAGGTTGGGGCTGCTTTGGTAACTTCCGGTTCCCCCCACTACACGCCACCCCCATTTCCTCTCCCCTCCTCCCGCAAAAACGACTAACTCCACAGCACCAGAGCATCTTACATCACGCCGTCTGTACTTCATCACCCTTTCTCCCCTCCCCTCTCGAAACCCTAGACTGCTCATCCACCGGCGTACCATAGCCCATTCAATGCCAGTGGCATCCACCTTGCCGAATCTGCTTCTGCGGCCGCATCTACCCCTCCCACCTCCCCTAGAAACAAGTAGATTGCTCATCCACCGCTGTACCACAGCCCATTCAGTGTCGGCCTTGTCCACGGCGCTGGATCTGCTTCGCTGGTACTCTCGTCAACCGTCGCGCATCTGCAGTGGCTCATTCGTACTCCCCACCGGAGACGCTTCGTCCACACCCCCCGGAGCCGCCCCACTGATGCCCCCGTCGACGGCCTCTGATCCTCTTCGCCAACACCTTCCTCAACCCTACCGGAGGCGCTTCGCTGACACCTTCCTCAACCCTACCGGAGCCGCTTCGCCGACACCAGCGTCAACCCTACCGGAGTAGCTTAGCCTATACCATTCTCAACCCTACCGGGGCCGCTTTGCCAACTCACAAGTCCACAGCCTCAGATCCGCTTCCTCGCACCCTCATCCAACCTACCGGAGCAGCTTCTGACACCCCATCCACGGCCGCAGATCCGCATCGTCGACACCACCCTTAACCCAACCACCGGAGCAGCTTCTGATGCCTCGTACACGGCCGCAAATCCGCATCGTCGACACCATCCTTAACCCAACCATCGGAGCAGCTTCTGACGCCCCGTCCACGGCCGCAGACCCGCGTCGTCGACACCATCCTTAACCCAACCACCAGAGCAGCTTCACCTACGCCCTCGTCCACGGCCACAGATCCGTTTCGCCCACACCGTAGTCCACCCTATCGGAGTAGCTCCACAAACACCCTACTTGACGGTTCTGGATCTCCTTGCCGGACCCCGACAGCCAGCGCAGTGTCATCACCCTCGACGTTTCTAACCTGATTCCCACCGCCTGGAGAGATGCCAAGCACCCCCCACGACCTAGGTACTTGTCACCTTTAAACCCGTCCAGCATCACCTGCCCGATGTACTTCAAATATACTAACCGGTCGCTGTTACCTGTTATGCAGCTGGCAAAAACTACAAGGACGATGTTTCTTCTGGATCTAACAGCTTGGCCAACCAAGATCCTGGACCGAGGCATTGCTATGATCTTGTAAGTGCGTCTCTCTCTCTCTCTTGTATTGTTCTGTGCCTGCCGGCGTGCTTTGCTAGGATTTTAGACCAGTAATCCCTTTGTGCAGACAATGATTTCTACTACTAGCTACTAAATTAGATATGTAGATGGCATACATGATACTACCTTGTACCTCTGTTCCTAAATATAAGTCTTTCTAGAGATTCCACTATAGGCTACATACGGAGCAAAATGAGTGAATCTACACTCGAAAATGCATCTATATACATCTGTATGTGGTCCATACTGGAATCTCTACAAAGACATATATTTAGGAACAGGGGCAATACATTACACAAAATCGTAGGTGCCATGTAGGAATTCCAGTGCACTACATTAGGCTCCCTTAGAGTGCCTGCCAGTCCAGCATACACAGTCATGGCTAGTTTACGGTACACACACAATCGTTAATTGGTGGTTTAAATATGCGCAAGGGATATGCAATGTAGTATCATGTAGAGATGTCTGAAATTAGCCGTGTCAACTTGCAGATAGGGTTACACAATGAAAAAGTACAAGATGTATGTGGCAATTTCATGGAACATCGCAAAAAAAGGAGAGGCAGCGGTGAGCCTATAGAGTGTGCTATGGTACGTCACTCCTCCATTGCAATCATCGTGACATGTTATTTGTATGCTAGTTCTATTAGCCAAGTTTCTAAGGGACAGTTATTACGAGTTATCCTAAGAAAATAAGCACCTGTGAATATAAGCTCCATGTAATACGCCAACCAGTTCTTTTCATTGCGTTTTCAACCTATCTTTGGTATGATCAGTGGAAAGTCTAGATTGCATTATA
>NC_041393.1:707452943-707469602 GCF_002162155.2 Triticum dicoccoides
ACCATCACTATTTGCTCAAAATGCAAATACAAAGATACCATCTACTTGGCACAATCTACTTTGGTCAATGTTTTCCATAGAGACCCCATTGCCTAATTTAAACGAAGAACGCATGACCCACATTTAAATGAAGAACAATTATTTGTTGAAATTCGATGGTCCAAGTGGCTGGTTATTATCATATAGCAGCAGTAGTAGCTCATAACAACTCATCATACAGCAGCAGCAGTCTGAAATTCATCATATACGAGCAGCAGCTCATAGCAATTCATCATATAGCAGCAGCAGGAGCAGCTCATAGCAATTCATCATATAGCAGCAGCAGGAGCAGCTTGTAGCAACTCATCATATAGCAGCAGCAGCAGCAGCTCATAGCAACTCATCATACAGCAGCAGCAGTCTGCAATTCATCATATACCAGCAATAGCTCATAGCAATTCATCATATAGCAGCAGCAGGAGCAGCTCATAGCAATTCATCATATAGCAGCAGCAGGAGCAGCTTGTAGCAACTCATCATTCCCCTTCCCTTTAATTTTTAGTGAGGTTCTACCCGAAACACCCCCCTCCAAAGCGAAATTAGTTAAGCCCAATCCCATAACTCAAAAATGACTTCTTTACATCTTTTATGGCTTATTTTGACAATATACCATGAAAAGGCGGAATCGAACTGGCCCTTATCCTGTAATTCAATTGTGCGTGCAATGATGAATCACTCCTGCCTGCTATCTGTACATTTAGGCATCATCATACATGGCATAACCTAATACATGTGCATTCCATTGTAGAATCTAGAAAATACAATGTTTATGTTAGTTCATACGTTGCACATGATGTTTAAATGCCCCTTAAATCTGGTCAGTCAAGTGATGGTCTTTAAGCCTCCTTCTTTGCTTCTTTTCTTGATATGTAAGATTTGCTCACACATCTGTTCAATTGCTTGTTTGCATCAGCCAGCCATACTAGGACTGTTTGCTTTGTTACTTGCTGTTCTTGACCTAACACTCTAACAGAGCTTGTCAACGACTTAAACACTAAGGGCTGCTATAGTGGGGCCTTGTCTAACTCATAAGTGAATAAAGGTTTGGTTGTACACTACAGTAGGCTCTCCAAGAGTGCCTGGAGATCCAGTTCGAAGGTATGCCTAGTTTTTACATAGTGCAGACATAGCAAATGCTCATTTCATTGTGTGCAAGTGCAAGAGATGCGGCATGTTTCATTATGTGGTGTTGTTTTGTTATAATCTCATCCTTTTGTGTTCACAGACTGGAAAGTATGCATATTTATCTTCCAAGCAGACGAGTAACTAGTTTGTGTCACCTTGCAAGGGGGTGCAATGAAGATAAGATTGAGGATTTCCAAGTACAAGATGTTAGGAAGGAGCCTTGCAAGAGAAGTAGGAGCTGCGCTGAGCCTCTTCAACCAGTTAAGGTAAGTCATTGTATCCAACTCAACGGTTCAATTCCTTGTTTGTTTCGGGCACAGTTAATTTTCTCTTTTTAGTTGCTTTATTTGTCCTAACTTAATGAGATGCCCAAATAATTATGTCTGATGTTCTGTACTTGTATCACTATTAGTTGACATAATTAAAGGCCTTACCATTTAATTACTCTGCCGAAGTGTGCCTGAAGCTTTGAAGTCTATTAACCAACTATTATTGCATGAGGCTCACAATCTAGTTTATACTATGATAATGATTGCATAGTTTTGCCAGCTGTAGTATGTTTGTATGAAACCCTCTGTTGTTCATTATGCTCCCTAAGACTTTAATTGAGGTACAGAATGGCCAACTGCTTGCTTACTTATACGCAACATGTTGTCTAAATTTGTAACTTGTCTGTGTTTTTGATTGGGCCCCAACATCATGCTCCTCTGGTGAGCTAAGAGGGATTTCTGTATGCAGGCTGCACATACTATCTTTTTTATAATTTTTAAAATATCACCTGCTTATGCTTCATGACGTGTAACATTTTTTTGTGAATGTGACGTGTAACATTATTGTTAGTCTTGTTTTGCCATGTAGTACAAAATAGTGTCTTGTTCGCTTCACTGTTGTAACTATAACTTTGCCCTAGTCATGTGTACTTACAGAAACATTTCAGGATGAAGTGACATCAACACAAAAATCTGCTAGCAGAGCGGCATGGCCGTTACCGAATGATTATGGATTGGAATTGGAATGTGCTGATGTTCTCGAGCATCAACTAGAGGTGGCAAGACAACGTGTACATGATTGTCAACGTATAATCAACAAGTTGAGACTAGACATGCAGGTATTAGATGCAGGAGTCAAAAAATGAAACAAGACACCAAGGTAACTATGAAGGAATTGGAGATTTTGCAGACTGAAATTTGTGCTATCTGAATCCGGCCAATCCTATTTTCTGAAGAGATTATAGTTCAAATGGAGTTAAGTTGATGCGCGTCCATGATGTATGAGCCGTATTTGCCCAATGTATGTAATTTGCTGTTTGTGTATGCTTTATTATCACCTGTGCCGTACCATAATGCCAAGTGGGTATAATCGGCTGTAATTTCTTTATTGTATAGTGTAGGGTTATTCTACCTTTCTATGCCTTGATCCCTTTGTTGTATAGTGTATGCTTTTTAGAGGTGATAGTATTGAGTAGGATAATTCTTTGAATATGCTATATCATTCAAATGGGGGCCAACTCACCCGACCATGGGCCTTCTACGTCTCGTAGGATCCATGGGCCTTCTATGTCTCGTAGGATCCATGGGCCTTCTACGTCTCGCAGGATCCATGGGCCTTCTACGTCTCGCAGTGTCCATGGGCCTTCTACATTTCGCAGGATCCATGGGCCTTCTACATCACGTAGGATCCATGGGCCGCCGACTCATTTATGGGTCTTGTACTGGCCTTTAATGGGCCGTAGACAGGCCTATAATGGAAATCGTACGTTTTATTGGCTGACCATAACGGGCCGTTAATAGGCCGTATTTGGTGATGCTATGAAAATGGCCCAACAGACTAATGGACCACAAACGGGCCGACCGTAACGACGGGCTGAATTTGGCCCACAAGCAGAAAATGACAGTATCGGGCCGTAAGTAACCGAATGCTGCAAATAAGCCCAAGAATAAATGGGCTTTGAGAAGGCCGAAAGATAACATGGGTTGTAAACGGCCCAACTGAATAACGGGCCCTTAATGGGTATAAAGCGACACACTGTTCATTACGGGCCTGTGTCACCATGGGCCATTAATGGGTCTAAAGTAATACACTGTTCATCGTGGGCCAGTTTCACCACGGGCCGTTAATAGGCCAAGAGTTACATAGGGCCTCATATGGGCTGAAAGACGTCATGGGCCATACATGGGCCAGAAGTGAAAATGGGCTGGAATCATATTGGATGGCCCAGATGACGCTACTGGGCCTAATTCGGATAGGGCGGCTTTGGGTTAGCGGGCTGTAAATGGGCTATATGCGAACAGGCCGTTAATAGGCTTTCCATGGGCCGGCCCGTCACCTTTTGACCAAGTCAAGAAGGCCAGCCTTTTCATAGGAATGGGCCTCTATTGGGCCGTGCCATGTGTCGACGTATCAAAGGCGCCTTCTGTCCAATGAGTGGATGACATCTGTCCCAACAATGAGCCGGCACGTGTTTCCTCCAGCCAATGATGATTTTACACATGGAAAATCCCCATTGGTCGGGGCTGTTAACGGGTTATCGGATCCAAAATCTGACCCGATAGCTTAACGGCGTTCCGTTACGGTGGATGCCACGTGTCGGTCACCCTTGACGAAAGCACTTCTGTGATGCGCGATTTATCGTCATGGAAGTGGACACTTTCGTGATGATAATTTTGCTAATGTCATCGAACACTTCTACGACAGCACAGGTATGACTATCTCAATTCTTTCATAAATTTGTCAAGGATGTACATGCATGACAAAAAACGCGACCTACTGTGACAAACATGTATCATCACGGAAGTGTATTTTTTTGTAGTGTACTCTAGCTAATTGCTCCCACTTTCAGTATGTATCCATATTGAGACTTAGAGTCATCTAGATTGGTGTAAAAGCTTGCATCAACATAACTCTTTATGACGAGCTCTCTTATCACCTCCATAATCGAGAAATATTTCCTTAGTCCTCACTAAGGATAATTTTGACCGCTGTCCAGTGATATACTCTTAGATCACTATTGTACCCCCTTGCCAAAACTCATGGCAAGGTACACAATAGGTCTAGTACACAGGACAACATACTTTATAGAACCTATGACTGTGGCATAGGGAATGACTTTCATTCTCTTTCTATTTTCTGTCGTGGTCGGGCTTTGAGTCTTACTCAACTTTACATCTTGTAATACATGCAATAACCCTTTCTTTAACTGATCCATTTTGAATATTTGGACACATACCGGGCAATATTCTTAAGAACCACGAGACACAAGTAAATGTATTTGAAACCAAACCAATATATTAGCATATCGATCTACATACCTTCCAGCATAACAACGACTGATCCAGTTGCCAAAAATGAACGACTACTACGCCTCCGGTGCAGAAGATCACTGGACTCAAAGAGAACAAGGAGGCAACCTCCAGAATCCCGTAAGCTATCTTCCGAAGTTGTAGATTCTTGTAAGTTATTTTCATTGAAGTACGTAGTTGTGTCCAATTGGTAGATGCTACAAGATTAACCATACTATTTTTCTAATAACTAATAATTCATAGTGTCTCTTTCAGAAAACAAGTACTTCAAGGTTTGGGAAAATTTCAACTACCATCCTATCTCCATGTGACCATGTCCACTTCACCAGAACAGTCAATTGAAGCTCACCGTTCACCATATGCAAGAAATCAGGCATTCTCTGAACATCGCTCTACCTTTCCACCCCTAGTTTTCTTTTGAGCAAAGGTAGCTGGGCTTTATTCATCAAGTCGATCATTAAAGGAATTACGGGGATGCCCCAACCAAATCTGCCTTTTTGGAGGAAGGTTAACCCCTAGCCTAGCTTACTTATGAGCCTCATAATCCGAAGCTCTACATTCATAAACAAAAGAATACGAACTAAAAGATTTCTCCTACTGTTCATTCTCTCTGACGATAGTTCCTTACAATCAGAGGCAATGTAAAGATCATTCGCCAAATTCAGAGCCTTTCCACCTTTAGTGCCAATGTATTACAAGAGGCAATGTAAGGGCGTTTTTGGTTGCCTGCATATGGCCCAGCCTAGCCCGTGCGGGAAAGATTGAGCCCGTTTAGTAGCCTGCATTCACTATGCGGCCCGCATCGTAGGGAACTTAAAGCACGTCCAGGCCAAGCCTAGGGGGAACGCCCGAATTGGCAGTAGCTCGTGAGCCTGGCTCGGGCGAGGCAGGGGAGGGCAACGCGCTTCTCACCTCGTGCGAGCAGGGAGATGGCGCGAGCTCGCCCACGTCGCCGAAAAATCGACGGGAGGATTTCGGCTCACCTCTCGCTAAGTCCACCCCTAGTTAGCCCCCTCCCTCACCGCCCCAACTCCCACCACCAATCGCCATCCGTTCGAGCTTTCCCGCCGATGCGCATCGGCACCGACGAGAAGGTAAGCGACGCATCTTCATCGGCCGGTGGTCCACGGCGTCGGCCCTCCTTCACCGGTCGGCGTTGATCTTCCATGACGGTCCCCCCTTGTCTTCGAGCTAAAGCCATGTCCTTTGTGAGTTCAATCCCCCTTTCTCTCTGTTTCTTCTAGATAGATCTGAGCTGCATCTAGGGTTTGATCTAGATGCATGGTTAATTAGTGGTCTAATCTATGAGCTGATATGGTTGATTGCTATGCTGCAGTTGCAATTTATGGTAGGGCTAGATGTTCAAGCGTGTGGTAGGCTAGATTAGTAGTAGAGTTTGAAGTTGAACCTTGTGCTTGTGTTGACTCGTGCTTAGATCTGTGATTTGTACCTATTGGTGGTCCATTTGTAGCATGTTGTTGAAGGAAATATGCCCTAGAGGCAATAATAAAGTTGTTATTTATTTCCTTGAATCATGATAAATGTTTATTATTCATTCTAGAATTGTATTAACCAGAAACTTAGTACATGTGTGAATACATAGACAAAACATATAGTCCCTAGTATGCCTCTACTTGACTAGGTCATTAATCAAAGATGGTTATGTTTCCTAACCATAGACATGTGTTTTCATTTGATGAACGAGATCACATCATTAGGAGAATGATGTGATGGACATGACCCATCTGTTAGCTTAGCATTATGATCGTGATAGTTTCATTGCTACTGCTTTCTTCATGACTTATACAAGTTCCTCAGACTATGAGATTATGCAACTCTCGAATACCAGAGGAACGCTTTGTGTGCTACCAAAAGTCACAACGTAAATGGGTGATTATAAATGTGCTCTACAGGTGTCTCCGAAGGTGTTTGTTGGGTTGGCATAGATCGAGATTAGGATTTGTCACTTCGTGTTTCGGAGAGGTATCTCTGGGCCCTCTCGGTAATACTCATCACTATAAGCATTGCAAGCATTGTAACTAATGAGTTAGTTGCGGGATCAAGTATTACGGAACAAGTAAAGAGACTTGCCGGTAACGAGATTGAACTAGGTATATGATGATACCGACGATCGAATCTCGGGCAAGTAACATACCGATGACAAAGGGAACAACGTATGTTGTTATGTGGTTTAACCGATAAAGATCTTCGTAAAATATGTAGGAACCAATACGAGCATCCAGGTTCCGCTATTGGTTGTTGACCGGAGACGTGTCTCGGTCATGTCTACATAGTTCTCGAACCCGTATGGTCCGCATGCTTAACGTTCGATGACGATTGGTATTATGAGTTTATGTGATATGATGTACCGAAGGTTGTTCAGAGTCCCAAATGTGATCACGGACATGACAAGGAGTCTCGAAATGGTCGAGACATAAAGATTGATATATTGGATGGCTATGTTCGGACACCGGAAGTGTTCCAGAGAAGTTTCGGATAAAACCGGGGTACCGGTGGGTTACCGGAACCCCCGGGGGGGTATTGGACCTCATGGGCCAAGTGGTGGAAGAGAGAAGGCAGGCCAAGGTGGGGCGCGCGCCCCCCTAGCCCAAACCGAATTGGACTAGCCCCCCCCCCCTTTCCTTCTCTCCTTCCCCTCCTTCCTTCCCCTCCTAGTTGGACTAGGAAAGGGGGAACCTACTCCTACTTGGAGTAGGATTCCCCCCCTTGGGGCGCACCCCTTGAGGCCGGCCGCCCCTCCCCCCCCTCCTTTATATACGAGGGAGGGGGGCACCCCATAGACACACAAATTGATCAAGTTGATCTTTTAGCCGTGTGCGGTGCCCCCCTCCACGGATTTCCACCTCGGTCATATCGTCGTAGTGCTTAGGCGAAGCCCTGCGCCGGTAAATTCATCATCACCGTCACCACACCATCGTGCTAACAAAACTCACCCTCGACCTCAGCTGGATCTAGAGTTCGTGGGACGTCACTGAGCTGAACGTGTGCAGATCGCGGAGGTGCCGTACCTTTGGTGCTAGGATCGGTCGGATCGTGAAGACGTATGACCACATCAACCGCGTTGTCATAACGCTTATGCTTTCAGCCTACGAGGGTACATAGACAACATTTTCCCCTCTCGTTGCTATGCATCACCTAGATAGATCTTGCGTGATCGTAGGATTTTTTTTGAAATTACTGCGTTCCCCAACAGCTGTTTGTTGTAGATGTATGTTCGTGCTCATAGGTTGTCCAGTATGCTTAGTATGATAGCGATGAACCATATGTGCTTAGTATGATAGTCATGAACCATGTACATGTATGCTGCCGCTTTCATGGATTGTCCGGTATATTGTGTGCTATGCTTATCGTCAATGCGTGCTATGATTGTAGGACATGACCATGCAGACGCAAGATCTTAGTCAGGCCCTTGTCCTGTCCGACAGCCAGTTTGCTCCATCGTTTGTCGAGGACTCGCAGCCTATGTCTGAGATGGCATCTGATTCAGAGGTGTTCGCGTCTGATTCCCTCTATGTGCCAGTAGTGCTCGTTGAGCCAACTCCTCCTGCTGCTACTGCCGCTGCACTCAAGGTAGCAGCAGCAAAGGCAAAGAAGGATGGTAGGTCGAACAACATGAAGTGGCAGCCGTTCATGTCCACGTTCGTGCTGAACAAGATGTGTGAGCTCATCTCTAGTGGAGTTAGGACTGACAAGGGCTTCAAGGAGGTGCACTTAAACATTGTTGCGAAGCAGGTGTTCGAGTTCTGTGGCCAGGAGGTGTCTGCCACCCAGGTGTACAACCACCTTAGGAAATGGTGAGGTCAATGGATCCAAGTGTCCAAGCTAAGAGACCTTAGCAGCACCTCATGGGATGAGAACACTTGCTCCATAGTTCTGGAGGCAGAGCACACGCCGGCCATGTCGCGGTTAGCTCACAACCCTCTTCCTTTTCATACTGTCCACCATTGCCTACTCCTAATCACAACTAACAACACTTGCGTTTCATTCTTAGGACCACCCAAGGAACGCTGAGTTCCTCAACACACACATACAAAACTATAACCAAATGCAACACATCTTCTCCTTCGGGCTGGCAATTGGAAAGCATGCCATGGGCTCGGGAGAGCCTCTTGGTTCTCCCATGCCAGACTTCCCTGGGACCGCGGATGTCGAGGTCCTTGGTGGCCCTGACAAGCTAGCTGCGAAGCCCTTCGACAAGCCATTGTACCCTGTCCATGATAGGAAGAGGAAGAGAGGAGGCCTGATGGAGGAGGAGATCAATGTCTTTTGCAGCATGACTGAGACGGTGAAGGAGGTGGCAACAACCTCAGGGAGTGCAAGCCCCTCGACGTCCACCCTGACCTGTACGGTGCTGTCATGACACAGGGTGGCTTCAGCGACGAGTCTCTCATGGCAGCTCTCAGCCACCTGCTTGACAACAAGGCCCAGGGTGTTGGGTTCGTTGCCATGGAAAACACTCACATGGGTCTTGTGGCTCTGGAGCTGGCTGGGCAAGCACTACTACTAGAGTAGTGCTGCCTGTGAGCATGCATGATCCCCGACGGCAGATGGCGGTGGCGACGACGACGATGATGATGATGACAACATACATTTTCTGTAGCTAGGGCTGAAAAACAATTTGATGGTCTGTATATTTTGGTGAGGTGGTATATACTAACCCCTCTCGTTGATGGTGAACTTGCGGTGGTAGGACGACACCCTCTTTTGGATGTGGTGGTAGGTTAACACCAATGTAGTGCTAGGCTGAACTTGCTATGCCGTATGATCATGCATGCTTTACTTCTCTTCTACTCCATTGTTATTTGTGTGCTACTTTGCTTGCTACTTGTGTGCTCCATTGATTTGCTGCTTCAACTCTTGCTCTTGTGCATTGCTAGGGCAAGTGGTATGCCGTGTTCATCGGTAAGGCTCCAGGGGTTTATAGTTCATGGGAAGAAGCCAATGCACAAGTGGCATCGTATAGCAACAACAGCTATAGAGGGTTCAAGATTAGGCAGGCAGCAGAATAAGCTTTACTCCGACTGGGTGCGAAAGCACGGAGGCAGCAATGTTGACAGTGGCAAGGTTGGAGGTGTCAAAGTGGAAGGTGCTAAGGTGGATCGTTAGTTTGGGCTGAAGCTGAAGAACTTCATCATCTTCGCCCAGTTCATCACCATTGTTGTGTTGTGGCATTGGTGTGCTAGGTGTGATCATTGTGGGTAAGCTCACCAACTTGGATACAAGGTAAGCACAACATGTACGCCGTATGCAACCAAACACCGTGTTCATGTGACGCTAGGGCCAATGCAGGCAACCAAACGAAGTGCACTTGCGTATTACCTAATGCAGGGACACTAGATGCAGGCAACCAAACAACTTGCAGATGGCGTATTAGGGCCTGTTTTTTGCTCAACCAGGCTGGGTTGAGAAGTGTATGCGACGCGAGAACTGTTCACAACGGCAACCAAGCACTAAGAGCATCTCCAATAGATGGTCCAAATTTTGACGGTCCAAAACCGGGGATGTAAATTTTGGACCGCCAAAAAGTGCCTTTTGGAGCTCCGAAAAAAGGCCAACTCCAACAGATGGTCCAAATTCATGGTCCAAAAGAGCAACTCCAATAGATGGTCCAAATGCATGGTCCAAAACCGACCAGCAGCCGCCCAGCTGCTGTCCAGCCACTGTACAGCCGCAAATATTTGAAAATAACATAAAAAAAATTCATGTCCACAATATCAAATTATTACATGGTTCTTCAGATCTAGGAGATGCAATGCAACACAAATATAACATAGTTTTGCACAATACAACATAGTTTTGCGGCCATTTCCAATGCATGCAATCCACAGACCCGAGCATACCTGGAACCCTCGATCTTTGTTCATCTCCAAAAGCCTCTGAGTGTCCTGAGCATTGGGTGCTCTCAAATACTGTGGACCGAACACTTCTACCATAGTTATTGCAATTTGCTTGACATAGAAGATAGAAGTGCTCTCTGCCATCGCCAAGTTGTCATCAATGTAATCTGCCGGAACACCATATGCCATAATGCGCAAAGCGGCAGTGACCTTCTGCTCAATGCTATGGCCAAGCAACCCGGCACAGTTCCTTCTCTGCTCGAAGACTGGGTTATGCTGCTTCACATCATTGCAAATGCGAAAGAACAAGTCTTTCGACATTCTGAAACAGCATCGAAAGTAATTCTCCGGAAAAACAGGTGATGATGCAAAGTAGTTGCGCACCAACCGTTTGTGCGCATCAATCCGTTCTCTCCGAATGAACGCACGACCATAAACGGAACCACCGTGCTTCGGTTTATTCCTCTTGGGCATGACCACTAGCATAGCAATTTCCTCTTCTTCATGCAAATCGAATTCCTCGTCCGACGATGAATCATCCACAAAAGAGGAGTCAACCGAACTCATCTACAATGCACACAACTACCGTCAAACATACTATCCAATCCCAAGTTAAATCATCAAGTTTTGTCATTTTTTTACCTTGGGGAATTCCGTCGAACACCTTGTGCGCGCGGTGGAAGAAGATGGCCGCCGGTTGGATTGGCTGCTGCTGACGGCTGCGGACGGCTGCGGTCGGCTCCGGACGGCGGCGGTGATAAGAAATGAGGTTGGAGGCTAGCCAAGCTGAGCTCGGCGGGCGGCGAAGACTAGTTCGGCTGTCGGGCGGAGGGCGGCGGGGAGGCGGTCGTGCGGCCGGCGCAACAGCCGTGGACAGGCTCACGGCGGACAGGAGGAGGTCGGCGGCAGCCTAAGACCCGGCGGAGGCCTACCACGGCAGCCGGACCGCCGGAGGGGCCGAATCCCGCGCCGGCTGCCACCCGATTCAGCGGTGTCCGGGCGGCGGCGGGGAGGCGACGGGGGCGACGGGGGCGGAGGGCGGTGGAGGGGATGTGGGGTGGTGGCGGCGCCGACGGTAAGGTTTTGGGCGGTCGCTGCGGTGGATTCCGGCCGGCTGTTCTTCGGGCGGGCGGACGGACGCGGGCGGGAACGGAAATGAAGTGGCGGTTGGGCGTTCGCGGACGGCAGCTGGTTTTGGACCAGATGCATCTCGTGATGTATATTTGCATCGTGAGGTGTTGCATTTTACATCATGAGATGGCCGCAGTCCAATTTATTTTTACATATGGACCGTCTGCTGGAGCAGCGTTTTTTGCCCCAAACAATCTAAAAGTTAGTCATTTTTACATTTGGACCATCTATTGGAGATGCCTCTAAGGCTGGTCATAGTGGGAGTAACTTAGCAAGTAACATAGCACATTTCAAGACAGGTTTGCTTATGTGGCATAGAGTTAATGAGGAAAGAGGTGTTTGGAGTAACATAATATGTTACTGTAACGTAACGCAACCCAAAGCAAAATGAGTCTATAATGTAATAAATGCTATCATCTATGATACTACTTGTATGTTACTTTGCACTATGGAGGTAGTAACAATGACTAGTGTCATATGCATGACACTAGTCTAAGTTACTCCCCACTATGACTAGCCTAAATGAGCCGCACTTGGAACTGCAAACAGCAACACATAAATGTCATAAGGTAGGTAGACCCGGTCTTGCGCTCGTCCGGTTAAGTGGCACATTGTGCTAAGTGCTCGAACCGTTGGCTGATATCAGCTGTATCGCCTCATACAAATTAGTTAAGCGAGAAAACAAACGGCTACATAGGAGCTCTATGGTGGACCACCAGCAGGAAGATCGAATGGCTTAGCGCATCCTGCGCCTACTGGACCTGACTTGGTAGATGAGGCACGCACGGCAGGGTACCGCGTCCCAGACCACTCGAGAAAACCCTCGCCGCCGCACACTCACGGGCTCACTCATCATTAGTTTAAGTGTGAGGCCGCCGCGTGCGCCAGCGGCGGAGGTGGCCGCTCACCCCGCCGCTCCGCCTGTCCCGCTTGCCGCTGCCGATGACCGCACCACCTGAGACCGCGGCCACCCGAACAAAACAGCGGCAATGAGGAGGCCCGCCCCTTGGCGCAGACTTGTGATCCCGAGCGGCGGCAACGTCGGACCCCTCCGCCTCGCGGGGCCAGCCCTCCCGTCCGTGCCGCGCCGCGACTCCGCCGGCTTGGAGGCCCGTGCTCGGGCAGCCGCCGCGAGTCGTCGGTGCCGGATGCGGTGGCAGGGCCTCCGGGGACCGCGTGGCGAGGGACCGTCGCGGCTTCCGGTCGTGGGTTACGGCGACGCCAAGCCGTAGATCTGAGCCGCCATCTCCACTTCGTTTCCTCCGTGTTTCGATCCGGTACATCCACCCCTCACCACCTCTCTCCCTCTCGCCCGCTCGCCGCGCGAGCGTGTGTGTGCGTGTGCAAGTGCAGTGCTTGGTTTGGTCGGTCGCTGGCTCCAAATCTCACCTCTGCGGGGCCCCCCTCCGCCGAGCAGTTGGTCCATTGGTCGCCGGGTAACCGCAGGGTGTAGGGGCGTACCCAGCGATGCGAGGAACCGAGCGGTGGCGGTGCAGAATCTTTGAAAGTACTCCGGTGACCAGGTGGTGATCGACGGATATTTTGGTTTTGTACGCCGGGGATCACCACCGGCACCACTGTCAGTGGCGGAGCTTTACAAACAAATATTGGATGCTTGTCAGCATCATCATCTTCCTATAGACCGAGGGTTTGATCGGTTTCTGGTTCCAGATCCCACCTCCACGGGAGCCGCCTCCTCCGACCAGTTGGTCCGTTGGGTGCTGGGAACCCATAGGGGGTAGGGACGGACCTAGCGATGCGAGGAATGGAGCAGTGGCTTGTCAGAATCTTTGCAAATACCCTGGAGTCTGGATATTGGTATATCCAAAACATCTTATACTCCCTCCGTTCCTAAATATAAGTCTTTTTAGAGATTACAATACAGACTACATACGGAGCAAAATGGGTGAATCTACATTCTAAAATGCGTCTATATACACTGTATGTAGTTCTTATTGAAATCTCTAAAATCCCCTCACAATCATTATCATCATCATGATCATCTCCCTTGCTGTCACAATCAGCTTGGTCCTCTTTGATTCACAAGATTCTACAAAAGAAAGAGAGGAATATGTGATAGTCCTAAAGAATTCCTTTGAATCAAAGAGCCCCCCAACTTGTTGTTGCTGCTGTTGTTGGTGGTGCAAGCTAGCGCGAAGTTCATATGAACTTCCTTTGAATCAAAGAGGCCCTAAGGCTGTCGCACCTTTTGTTTGTGAATGATGCATGGCTTTATGATCAACCGGGCCTAGGCCATTCTTGCTAGGGCGGTGATGATTGACCATGGCTGAAATAGTGTGTCTTTGAGCAATCGAGGCACCTGTGGGTATCAACTTGGATCCTCCCTCTTGTCTCTACACTAGTAGAAAAACACCCATTAGTCCCGGTTCGTAAGGGCATTTAGTCCCGGTTCATGAACCGGGACTAATGGGTCGTTACTAATACCTCCACCCATTAGTCCCGGTTCAAACACGAACCGGGACAGATGGGCCTCCACGTGGTCGGTCGGCCGAGCCCAGTCAGGGGGGCTTTGGTCCCGGTTGGTGGCTCCAACCGGGACCAAAAGTTCATGTTTTTTTTACAAATGTGGCTGCTTTAGGGGTTTTGGGGGTTATTTTTAGGTTGTTATTAGCTAGCTAATAGAGAGAAGTGTCCTCTCTTATATCAACGCTACTGCTATGTTCATTTCACCCGCTGATATAACATGCTCATGCATGCGCATCATACATCATCATATATAATAACAAGTCCTATGCATCATCATACAACTTCTACTCGTTATCAATAATAAGTCATACGATCATCCTCATAGTCATCGAACCCAAGCCTACATAATTGTTCTTAGCACATGATCATCAGTATCAGGTAGGACCTAAACACCCTTAAGGTAAAATAGCATAAAACAATATAGACCCTGACTCTCCATTATGAAGAACGGCGATCATCCTGTCTCCAATTCTTGCCCTTCGCTGGTTGTTGCTTCCAAGAAGCTCCTTACGACTGTCCATACATTTTTTCCATTCTTTGATTGTTATGTCTCCACTTCTTTTAGAAACCCGGTATGGACAGTTGAGATTCGTAGGACGACCTGGTTGTATGTTCAAAACATGAAGGCTACCATGCGTATACATCAGATGAGGCACACAATCATTCGAGATTATCTATTGAAAAACATAGTAATAACTTCATAGTTAGCAATGATGTACTAGTTTTAGAAGTGTGCAAAAAGATCATGGATGTCGTAATAGTAAAAAAATCTTACCAGGGTATCTCCATGGTAGTTACCGTAGTTCAACACGTGCACTAGTGGCACGTATTGACCATAATGTTGAGGAGTTTGATTGTAGATATTGTAATTCTCAAGATCAGTACAAAATGCGACCAGATGAGTTTTCTCCTGATAAGTTAATTCGGAGCCTTCAATGTAGTAGGTTCTGTCTACCATCTTCCGCACATTCTTTGAAGAATGAAAATAAGCTGTCAATGGAGATAAGTTGTCAACTATTTTGAAATAAACAATATAAATTACTTAATAACTATGTTAAGCTCACATGGGGGAAGAATTGGAGGTGTATCCACAAGGACCCAAATCGAAGGTCTCTCGTGCTCGATTGTAGGATCACCAAGATCCATGGTGACAAACATACCCTCATCAAGACCATACATCTTGCAAAGTGCTTCCCAATTTTTGCAACCAAAATGGGTTACACTCTGAGCATTGTACAGTTTTACTTGAAAATCCACACCATGATGGGTACTTAGGATAATTTTTTTGGTTTCGAAACATTCATGGTCTTCAAAACCCATCCTCTCCAAGACATAGCGTCTTACAAAGCATGGGATAAGCTAGTCGAATTGGAAAAGATGAAAAATATTGTCATGATTAAAATAGTTGAAGTCATGAGTAATTACGAAAAAAAATTGTCGTCGGTTGCGTACCGTATGAACATCGAAGGTCTCCTCGAGCTTAATGCTGAAGCGACGATCTTCGTCCAGCTCAATGAACCTGTCGAAGATACCTCGGTCGTCGTGGCACCAGTCGCACTCCCCCGGGCGGTTTTCGTCGTCCGAGTACGACATTTCCGGCCTATGTTCTTAATTCAAATATTAAACTAGATTATTAATCACGGGTTGACTATCGGTGATGTACGTAGCTCCTCCTTTCATTCCCGAGTGCATTATTACATCAAATTGTCTAGCACACGGGAATGAAGGAGAACTTATCCAATATGAGCATTCAATAAGCAAAACCAAATCATAAAATAAGCAAAACCAAATCATAAAATAAAGTAGTATTCAAATTAGCATGCATTCAATAATTATAAGCAGAAGTACATCATTTCTTGGTGTCCGTACATCGTCGAATATTATCACTAATATAGCATCACTAATACAACTAGAACCGTAGCGCCTGACGGGTATCGACGCGGGTGGTGGACACCCAAAGATAAGGAACCATCACAGGATCATAGCTCCAGTGAGATCCCTGAAGAACCTGCCCGGTATTGTCGAACCTGCCCTCCAATGCAACCATGTAGCGACGGACGTGCTCGTCCTCCTCGCTGACACGGTGACGTACCACCTCCGCGGTGTCCGGAAGCCTCGGCACCGTCACTGGCCCACGCGACCGCCACCAAACAAGGATCGGGTCAACAATGAGCTGCCTCCTCACCAACCTACGTCCCCCGGAAGGTAGCACCTCCCAATACCAGCCCGATGGAGCCCAGTCCTGAACATGGCCCTGATCAAGCAAGCCTCCACCGCCGAGTCGACGACGACGAGGATGCGGGATAGGCATCGCCGACGTCGATGCGGGAACTACTTCTATATATAGTTAAATAAAGTAGTTTTATTAATTAAATTAACTAGCTAGTTCAACTACTAAACACTTACTATAAATAAATAAAGTAGTACTTACTAAAAACAAACTACTTCTATATCTAGTAAAATAAAGGAGTTTATTAAATCAACTAGCTAGTTCAACTATATATGAAGTTCTTACTATAAATAAAATAAAGTAGTACTTACTAAAAATAAACTAGTATTTTTCTAACTAATTATATTAAACACTTTCTCTTCTTATTTTTTTCATTTTTCTAACTAGTATTTTTCTAACTAGTTTTTTTCTAAAAATAAAGTAGTTTCATTTTTCTAACTAGTATTTTTCTAACTAATTATATTAAACACTTTCTCTTCTTATTTTTTTC
>NC_041393.1:707470698-707471406 GCF_002162155.2 Triticum dicoccoides
CGCCAACCGGTACCAATGCCCTGGTACCAAAGAGGGGCATTGGTACCGGTTGGCGCCACCAACCGGTACCAATGGATTCGTCTAATTTTTTATTTTCTGCAACTGTTTTTTAGTGAATTCTTTCTGCAGCTGTTTTTTTAGTCCCACCTCACCAAGGGAGAGGCACTCGCAGCTGTTTATAAGCCCTGAGTGCAGAGACGATGAAGAAGAGGCTCAATTCTCACCTGCACGTTGGTTAGCTTCAAGCCTTGAGGAATAGGGTAGACTGCATAGAGCTATGTGCAGTGCAGTTGACACTATTCCGAAAGGCTTGAAGCAAATTAACGAGCATTGCACCTCTTTTTTATTTTTAATGACTTATTTTTAATAGTTGTGATTAACTTAACTAAAAAATGAGCATAGATGCTTATTTTTAATGACTTATTACAACTCAGAAATAAAAAGAAAAAATAAATATAGCAGAAAAGAAAAAAACTATATAAAAACTACTCAAAAGTAAATAGAAGCAAAAATAGTTGTGATTAACTTTACTAAAAAAATAAGCTTAGATGCCTATTTTTAATGACTTATTACAATTCAAAAATAAATAGAAGAAAAAATAGTTGTGATTAACTTAACTAAAAAATGAGCATAGATGCTTATTTTTAATGACTTATTACAATTCAGAAATAAATAGAAGAAAAAATAGTTGTGATTAACTTAACTAAA
>NC_041393.1:707471595-707485154 GCF_002162155.2 Triticum dicoccoides
TTAATACAACTCAGAAATAAAATGAAAAAAATAAATATAGCAGAAAAGAAAAAAAACTATATAATAAACTACTCAGAAATGAGCATAGATGCAAAAATAGTTGTGATTAACTTTACTAAAAAAATGAGCTTAGATGCTTATTTTTAATGACTTATTACAATTCAGAAATAAATAGAAGAAAAAATAGTTGTGATTAACTTAACTAAAAAATGAGCATAGATGCTTATTTTTAATGACTTATTACAATTCAGAAATAAATAGAAGAAAAAATAGTGGTGATTAACTTAACAAAAAATGAGCATAGATGCTTATTTTTAATGACTTATTACAACTTAGAAATAGAAAGAAAAAAATAAATATAGCAGAAAAGAAAAAAAACTATATAAAAAACTACTCAGAAATGAGCATAGATGCGCTTATAGAGAAAATTATACCTAAATTCATAATAAATTTCTACTAACTTCAGAGAAATTTAATATGAATTTAGGTCAAATTTGCTGTATAAGGGCATCTATTTTCACTTTGAGAGCAGCTCAACAAGGCAGAGAGGGAGGGGCTTATAAACCGGTGTGAGCCCCTTTCGGTTGGCGAGGTGGGACTAAACTCTCGCCGCAACGAGGACCAACACTTTAGTCCCGGTTGGTGGTATGAACCGGGACTAATGGGAAGCCTTTGGTCCCGGTTCGAGCCACCAACCGGGACCAATGGTGGTGGCCCAGGAGCGAGGCGCACTGGTCCTGGTTCGTCCCACCAACCGGAACCAATAGATCCAGACGAACCGGGACCAATGGCCCACGTGGCCCGGCCGGCCCCCGGGGCTAACGAACCGGGTCCAATGCCCCCATTGGTCCCGGTTCTGGATTGAACCGGGACTAATGGGCTGACCTGGCCTGGACCATTGCCCCCTTTTCTACTAGTGCTAGAATCCTTTTTGATCATGTGATATTGATGGCTCTATCCTTGGACGGTCATTCTTCTTGAGTGACAACCAGGGCAGCTCCACAGTATAAACTGGTTGATCTGGTTATAGCAGATGATGTGGGTAGGTTATATGATTGAGCAAAGGCGAATCTGAGCCCACTATGCAATAAGCTCCATTGTTTATATCTGTCTTGTGTAAAGATTTCTTCTCTATACCTTCATTGCATAAGTTTTGCTTGACCTTTTTTTGTTCGCCGTTGCTCCTTAATTTAATCGGGTTAAGAGTAAGTTGCACTTTGTTATGTTAAGAAGACTTGCTCCCAACAAATTATCGGTTGAATGGCTTGTTTTAATCAGTTGTCATACTATTACTTCTATTTTTCCGCAAGTTACCAGTTGCAGCTATTTGTTCTTACATGCTACAAATAATAATGCAACTGGATTGTTTTGGAGAGAATGCTGGACTTTTCATGTAAAGAGTGACCGAGGCAGAATGTCACATGTTACTGTCTGTAGCCATAAGCAATTTTTCAACTGCTTTGATTAAGTTGCTAGGTTAATCTGAGTCATTGAGCGGTCATTTTCTTTTGTTTTCTTTAGTTTGGTCTGAAGCTTTCCCCAATTCTGTCTGTGGCCACTACATTTTTTTGAATCATCCACCAGACTAAACGTAGCTGAACTTCAAAGGATGTGTGTTTTGTTAGTGTCTTAACTTGTTTCCTTGCTAAGTCTTCTAGGTTATGTTGTTCTGGTGCTGCCTTCTTTATACATATATTTTTTGCATCGCTTTGTCTTGCACTCTTCTTGGCAAGCTTATAACGATGATGACCTTTGTCCATTTAGACATAGCAACGCGCGCTCTGCACTTGACATGTGGAGAAGGCACGCTGTCTCAAAAAAAAGTCGAGAAGGCACGCTGTCTCAAAAAAAGGTGGAGAAGGCACGCATGGTACCGCTCGACAAAACCCTCGCCGTCGCACTCTCTCACATGCTCACTAATCATTAGTTTTAAGTGTGAGACCACTGTGGCCACTTGGAAAATGGTGGCGATGAGGAGGCCCGACCACTCAAAAAACGGTGGCGATGAGGAGGCCCGGCCCTTGTCGGCGACCTGTCCCTCTGAACGGCGGCAACGTCGGATCTTTGCCTCGCGGGCCAGCTCACCCTTCTGCTCCGTGCCGCAAAGCCGCCAGCACGGCGGCCCTTGCGCTGGGCAGCTGCTGCGGCATCGTCGGCGTCAAGTGCGACGGTGGGGGTCGTGGGGACCGCGGGGCGGGGGACTGGCATAATTTCCTATTGTGGGTTCTGACGACATCAAGCTGTAGATCTGAGCCGCCGCCATGTCCACTTCATTTCTTCCATGTTTCGATTTGGTAACCCACCCCACTTCCTCCCCCTCGCTCGCTGTGCGATGTGAGCGCGTCCATTTATAAGGAGGTGCTTATGTGTTCTACATGTGCGAGTCTCGGCGTTTTGGTGAAGGTGGAGTTGTGCAAGTGTTTGGTTGGTCGCTGGTTCCAGATCCCACCTCTATGGGGGCTGCCTCTGTTGGATGCTGGGAAATCTTAGTGGGTAGGGACGGACCCAGCCAGTGATGGCACTGCCACAACCTTTGCAAGTAATTTGGCGACCACCACTGTCAGTGGCTTAGCTTTGCCAATAAATATTGGAACCTCGTCAGCATCATTATCTTGGTCGCTGTCTCAATCACCTTGGTACTCTTTGGTTGACAGGATTCTAGAAATGTGGGAATATGAAGGAATATGTGATAGAATCATCCAAAATTCCTTTGAATCAAAGAGGCCTCAAACTTGCTGCTGCTGGTGGTGGTGATGCTG
Source organism: Triticum dicoccoides (assembly GCF_002162155.2). Classification (NCBI taxonomy): domain Eukaryota; kingdom Viridiplantae; phylum Streptophyta; class Magnoliopsida; order Poales; family Poaceae; genus Triticum; species Triticum dicoccoides. The sequence continues at coordinate 707,474,355 of NC_041393.1, forward strand.
GTGCTGGTGCAAGCTCCTCTCTCTCTCTACTGCAAAGTTCCTATGAACTTCCTTTGATCAAAGAGGCCCTAAGCTGTCACACTTCTTGTTTGTGTATGGTGCATGGCTTTATGATTAACCTCAGTGTCTGGTTGCTGAACTGTGCCGTGCTGAATGGACTTTCCATTCTGGCAAGTCTGCTATAGTTGCTCTTAGCTGGCGTGGGGCTATGATGATTAATTATGGCTGATATAAGCATGCTCTCGAGCAATCGAGGCACTTGCGGGTATTAAGTTGGATCCCCCCTCGTTTCTTTGAGCCATTTTGATCATGTGCTTATTTTAGTGGCTCTGTCCTTGGATGGTCATTCGATTTTTCTCTTCTTTTAGTTGTACTTGTTCTTTACTGTTTGGGATTTTCTTGCTTTCAGGAGATAACTTCTTCTCGGTTGCTTCTTCAGTGTTGTAATCCATGATCATTTTGCTGCTCTCAGTAGATAGCATATTCTTGGTTGGTCCACCAGTCATCAGATAATTTTGCATGTAGGCATTGCTATTGATGATGTTCCACAAGATTCTGGATCCTCCTAACTGCGAAGGATGTTTGTTTTGTTAGCTTCTTAACTTTCTTTTCCTTGCTAAGCAAGCCTTTGGGGTAATTCTATGTTGTTGCTGCCTTCTTTTTATATATAGTTTTGCATCGCTTTGCTTTGCACTCTTCCTGGCATGCTTATAACAGAGACCTTTGTCCATTAGACATAGTAACTGTTTGAATAATCAAAATGCGCTACCATTTGGTCACCGCCAGAAGTTTTTTAGTTGACAAAACATGGTCCAGGAAGGTATTTTGTCTTCTATATGTTTTTTGAAATAGAATTCTGATTTGGGGCAATGATGATTGACCAATGCTGATATAAGCATGCTCTTGAGCAATCGAGTAAGCTGTGCGTATTCAGCTGGATCCTCCCTCGTCTCTTGGAGCCGTTTCAACCATGACAAGAATTATGGAACGGAGGGAGTACTAAGAGCAACTTTAACAGATTTGCTATATTTTTGGTGGCTGTCCTTGGAAGGTCATCTTGATGAGTGATAACCAGGGCAGCTCCACACTATAAACGGGTTGATCTGGTGACAATAGATGATGAGGTAGGTTATATGATCGAGCAAAGGCAAATCTGAGCCCCCTCAAATGCAATTCTAGTGCTCTTTCAGCATAATGTGCTACACTGTTTCTCTTTTTTTTATCTGTATTTGAAGGTGTCGCTTATTTATGCAACTGTGTTTATAGCTGTCCTGTGTACATATTTCTTCCCTCATACCTTTATTGCGCAAGTTGTTCTTGCCTTTTTTTTCTGGTTCTTGCATCTGTCTGCACTATAGTACATCAAGTATTAGCCAAGAAAAAATTGTACTTTGATGCTACATATGCAGTTTTCAACTTAAATGGATTGCTGTGGCCCCCGGCATACTATATTTTGTGGTTGCACACATGCACAGCAAAATACTCCAAATCTGCTGTGTTCTAATGATGCTCTATCATGTACTGTATTTTAATAAGCATGCCTTAGAGCAAGCTTCTATATCACAGCCCTTCTCCGCAGAAGCAAGTTCAAGTCATAAGCCAGTGTTGGTGGTGCTGTAATTCGTATGGTTAATCAGATAATCAGTGCAACATGCTTGTCATATACCTTTGGGATGCAACTGAGAGTGCATGTGCACATTAAATGCTGTGAATCAAAGCTTGTGTGCTTGGTCAGTAATTTTGATATGTGAGCCCTCGATTGGCTATGTATCAAAATGATAATGTTCAGTGAAATTTTTCAATATCAAACAAATTTGTTTTACAGAGTGTTTTTAGTTCTCTTGAATTTCCCATGAGTTTGTATACCGGTACGATTGTGTCTCTTCATGAATGCGGTCTTGCTGAGCAAGCTTGAGAAGCCCTTGTACTAATAGTTTGTGTATATGAGCAGTTTCTTCCTTTCAACTGTGATGATGTGTGCAATTTCATCTAGATTGTAGAGTTTCCTTTCTACTTGAGGTTAGATCGAGGTCAGTAGGCATCAGGAGGATTACATAGCCCAATATCCTCCCTTGCCACATAATTTTGCAAGCTATTGGTGACCATGAATTTTTACGGGTTCTGTATGCTAAACAATGCTCTCTGTTTAATGCAAAATATTTTGTTTGTATTGTATTGCTATTGCACAAGATTTCTGGTTCCTCCTAATTTTGAGGCACTATTTGGTTTTGCTTGACAGTAATTTTGGCACTTTACATTTCAACTAGAATGCAGGCAGGACATGTTGTTTGGTCATTTGATCTTTTTCTTCTCTCCTATGTCTACTTGTTTTTTATTTGTTTCTGATCATTTTGCTGCTCTCAAGAGATGCTTACAATATTGTCGCTTGGTTCATCAGTGACCTCATCCATTTGGTTTGGTGCCGAAAGAGAAAGGGTCTCCCAACCATGTTTCATGTTGATCTTGTAGATATAGCTGTGATCTTGTAGATATAGCTGCGTGTGGAACATATTTTAGCTTCTCCTAAGTTGGGTTCTAGGGTGGTTGCACTCTGTTATACCAAGGTAGACTTGCTGGCTTGTTTTTAAATGGTTGTCATACCAGCATTGTTTTCTCCCAGCAAAAGCAAATTACCAGCTGCAGCATTTTTTGTTCTTACATGCGACAGAGAACGAGTATTGCATGCTGCTGTCTGTAACCATAAGCAAATTTTTGACTGCTGTGACTGATTGAGTTGCTGGGTTTAGCTGAGCCACTGAGGTGATGTTTTGACTGCTGTTACTGTTTCCTCGAGTGCCAGTTCGGGTGTTCGACGCATACGGTCTGTTCGAAGTGCTGCGGTTTTGTCGTGTTACCCCTTGACAGGTTTCTTCAATGTTAAGCATCATTTAGCATGTTATTGCTTTCTCAAACCCCGTTTGTCTCCATCTCTTGGACCTGGTTTGATAATCATACACTTTTGGACACCAGTGCAGGGCTGTATGCAGGCTGGCTGAGAGCTCTAGCACACCCGCGCCTTCTTAAATCCCACACCTCATGGGCAGTGACGCCGGCGAGCTGCAGGGAGTGACGGGCAGAAATGGCGGCCTCCTCCCTCGTCGCCGCCATCCCGGCGCTGCTGTTGCTCCTCCTTGTGGCATTCACGCCCGCACCGGCAGCAGCAGTGAGCCCCTCCAAGCGCCCCACCCATCAGCCTCCCTCTTTCCCCGCAGGAATCTCTACCCTGCGGCAGCGGGCTGCAAGCTCGAGCGGCGGGTATGCCACTGCGGCAAAGCCGTACACGGCGCACTACTTCCCGCAGGAGCTGGACCACTTCACCTTCACGCCCAACTCCTCTCACATCTTCTCCCAGAAGTACCTCCTCAACGACACCTTCTGGCGGCGGAAGCCCACCGTCGGGCCGCTGTTCGTGTACATGGGTGGCGAGGCCGACATCGAGTGGTTGGCCACCACCACCGGCTTCATGTTCGACATCGCGCCAGAGTTCGGGGCTCTCATCGTCTTCATCGAGGTACCCTTCTTTGCCACATCCTTCATGGTACTTTCAGCTAATCATCATATCATCGGTGGCCACGCCTTGGTCCAAATTTTGGTTGTCGTGTTGCACACCATTTTGTATCTAATTAAGCATATTAATAATAATACTATTAAGAGGTAAACGGGCCAACAAATGCATCTATATAGACTGAATAATCTGTTCCTTGATTATACATTAGAATCTATTTATAATGATCAAAATCAAAAGAATGTTAATAATAATAATATATGCGCATCACAGCCACTCGTGACGGGTCGGCGCTCCGGGTCGGGTGCAGTCCGATTGAAACAAAGAGAGCAATCCTGATGACATCACTGCCGATGTCAGCACTCAGGCAATTAACCAAGTTGCTTTACTTCACGTGTGCTCGCTAGGTTTACTGGAATTTCATTGCCACGTGTGCTCGCTAAGAATATGACTAGATCGATCGAGACACATACAATTATTTTCTGTTAGTTGGATCAAGATCAAAATTCCCGCAAAAAAATCAGAGCACATGTATCAACTAAATATTTTTTCCATCCGTACTCCACATGGTTCATAGATGTAAATAACAGTAGAATTCTGAAATATATATAAAAACACATTTCAAAATGTTAAAAAATTCTGAACAATAATTTCGTGTGTACATCCGGACATTCTATGTTAGCACACAAAATTTCGCAAATATATATAAAAAATTTGTGGCATGTATAAAAAGGAAAAAAAATGTCTCATGAATAGTTGTAATCAAGCACCGAAAATTGTATTTTTTACACAAGCCACAAAAAATGTCCCTTTTCATCGAAACTTTGTGCGTGAACATATAATGTCCGGATGTACACACGGGGTTTTTTCTCGAATTTTTTGAATTTTTAAAAATATGTATTTAGACAATGGGTGCAATACACCTATGAACCAAAGTGAATTTCCGCTACATATACGGATGTATATAGACATATTTAGAGTGTAGATTCGCTCGTTTTACTTCGTATGTTGTTCATATTGAAATCTTTGAAAGGACTTATATTTAGGAATGAAGGGAGTAGGACATTAACTAGCCCAATTTCAGGCTTGATAAGATATAAGATAATAACATGCGGATTATGTTATAGAAATCAAACTAATATAATTGGATTTGTAATATAAATCTCTTTTCTTCACTTATCATTTGATTATTTTTATCTTAACTGCAAATGAAATATTGATTATATAGTTTAAAATTGAAAAAATATGTGCCTTGCATTTGTTATGGAGGGACCATGCAATAAGTTATTTTGGTCACGCTAAAAACATGACATACTTACATGACATGGTGGATGAGAGAGAGAGAGAAGTCTGAAATAACAATTGACGGAGCGATACAAAGAAAAGTTCATGTCTACAAGGTATGCAAGAGTTGGTGGTAGCTAGGAAGATAATACAGATAATGTTTTCACAATTATCGTTAAATATGAACACATTACATTAGTAGGCATGGAACAAAGGCAATTAGAGTAAGGCGCATGTGTGGAAGCATGTCGATGCATGTCATATCCCTAATTGAACCTAACTGCAATACCACTAATGACGAGAAAGGGAAGAAAAAAGGCCCAACGATATTATGTTTCGATCATTTCTTATTTAAAGCTCCTGTTCAAGATAAAGAAGCATCATAATGTGGTGTTAATTTTTGGTGTCTAATTTCTCAAGGCCAATGAACCAGATTGAGAAGAAATAAACAAACATGCTATTACCATTTAACAACGAGCGACAAATCTAACCATGCAAATGCATGGGTCATTGCGCTAGTTGGTACTTAAGCTTCATTAATGGTACTAAATACTATCAATATTCACTTGTTCAAATTGCAACTTGTTTGAAATTTGTGTGTCGGAGTGCAGCATCGGTTCTACGGGGAGTCAAAGCTGTTTGGCAATGACTCGTACAAGTCAGTTGACATGCTGGGCTACTTGACGTCCACACAGGCGCTCGCCGACTTTGCCATCCTCATCACGAGCCTTAAGCAGAACATGTCCATTGTTGACGCCCCCGTCGTCGTCTTCGGCGGCTCTTACGGCGGTAGTAAGTCTATCACTAACGTGTTTCCTTATATTATATCCGTTCATGCATTAGTCTGAATCTCCTTAAGTTTATTATTATTTTTAGGAGGGCTTGCCGCCTCCCGGCTCGTTTTGTTTTTAGGAATCACCGGGCTTGGAGAGAGAGAGAGAGAGAGAGAGAGAGAGAGAGAGAGGGAGGGGGGGTAGTGTCACCAAGACAATGCGACAACATTACCAACCGGCTCCTTAAACCGCTGAGATCAAATGTTTGAAGTCCAAAAGATGTTTATAATGGTAACTACACACCAAGGAGATCATGGTTTCTGAAAATCTTGCTGTTACCGAAGTCCCAAATGTTTCAAATATAAACAACAGCCTCAACAGGATTTCTGCCCAGATGTCATTATCTAGGTGAGCCGGAGTAGGGGAGCACCAAAGATCCTACACCACATGAGGTGATGTCGAGGTGACTCCAAATCCGTATGGAGCTCAGAGAGTTGATGAAAATGTGGTGGGTGTCTTACAAATGTGCACTAAGGGCAGGAGCCAGTGGAGGAGATGTTTGTGGAATAGATTTCCTCTGGTATCCAGACATGCACGACAAAGAGTAGCTAGCCGAAGACCTTGATCTTGTCAGGGTCGCAGAAGAGCCATATGAGATCAGTGTGATCGTATCCCCATACTCATGATTGAGAAGGTTGTAGACAACATGGGTGGGAGAATTCATTGGAATAACAAAGACAAAGCGGCCAATTCTTTCGAAGCAACATTGGCAAGACCATTTCGTACATTCGCATGCAATCCATCTTGCATGGTTTATAGAGTAGGATGTTGGTTTTTTCCGGTCGACAGTGGCGGCGGCCGCGGGCGTCGTTTCCTTCATGAAGGCTCCGTTGTGGTGTTCCCTTTCCTTCATGTTGCTCTGGGTGAAAACTCGATCTTCGAGGTCGGGCGGTGGCGACAATCCGATGTCATGCCCTTCGTGAAGGCTTCATTTCTTCTCGGTGGCTAGTTCTCGGGAGGTCCTCGTTGGCTACAAGTGGTTCTTTTTGGCTCATCTGTAGTGCTTGGTGGTTGATTGGGTAGTGTAGCGGTGCGTCGACACCCTTGTATCTTGCCTTGGGTGAGTGTGGTGTGTGTGTTGATGGCTTGTTGCATCTGGATGTGTATCTCTGGTCGTTGCTTTATATATAAAGTGGGGCAAAAACCTTTTTCGGTATTAAGTGGGTGTGGAGGCTGGGAATGTGGTGGCCAGGGGTTGCTGTAAGCCAAACAGAAGTGAAGTTGTTTCTCAAACAAAAGAGAGTTGTTGCAGTTGTAGTAGCTTTATTATTTTGCGAAGAAGGGTCCATATATATTATAAATTTCACCAGTAGTACAAAGCACTCCCAACATAGTAAAAATAACATTGAGGTCCTCGGACCACTACCGCCAGCAGAACAAGCCATCCACGTGCTCCTGTCGCTCTTCCTCTATCGGTGTCGGCCTGACCTTTTCGATGACAGTTGGGAAGTCTTCGTGCATGTGTCCCTAAGTACCAGCAGTCGTTGTTGTTGAACCCATGAATCGGTCCGAAGTGCTTGACACCATATGTCGTTGTAAAGAATGTGAGGCAAGAAACCTAACCTCGCCACTCCAAGGAGATGGCAAGACAGGAACTTTGTCGAATCTGCCCTGATGGCTAGGTTAGAATGGAAGAATGGTCAATAGACATGACTGATGGAGCCAGGGTGCTGGGATTGGTAGTTTTGTGGAGATCAAGATGAGCTAATATACACTAATGTTGCCATGTCGATATTACAAAATAAAGTAATGATGTCTTATGGTCTGTGGCTTTGGCTGTTGCTTCTAGTGTTGGCTTCATGGTTCAGGTTAAAGTATCCCCATGTTGCCATCGGAGCCATGGCGTCCTCTGCACCCATCCTGCACTTCGACGACATCACCCCGTGGTCAAGCTTCCATGATACCGTCTCACAGGACTTCAAGGTAATTTTCTATATCTAAATAACTAGCTGTCACTAACTATTTAAAAAAACATGCAGCTATGCTATTGCTACCTCATTATCCTAATAAGTTCTAGAAATTAATTGCATGCATGTGTCCTTCGCACCAAGTTTTCTTCTCCACATTTATGCGGGGTTTTTCTTCTTCTGAATTCCCTACTCGTAAGTGAGTGCACATATGATGCGATCAAGATATACAATATTATAATTAAAATACTCATATTGATACAATAAAATCACATGGAAATATATTGCAACCAATTCCTGCGGCAATGCGCGGGGTGTCATCTAGTATAATTAATTACCACTCCATAGTAACAAGAAAAAGAAAGTTGGCCTAATTATTGGTCTTGAGAACGCACGACAGGTCGACATGAACGTCTTCTGCAAAATGATCGATGGTGTCGGCTCTGGAAATTATTAGTACTGCTACTGATTGCACTTGTCACTTGTTGTCCGGTAGCATGTCTCTCTTCCTCTCATCCTCTGGTGTTATCAATACTATCATATTGGTTTTCAGTTCTGGATTATGAATTAGTGAATGGTGATGGCGGCTAGCCCTTGCACTTTCCATAATTTATTTGATTGAATGTTACCTTCCAGCCAATGATCTAGATGTCTAGGTGAGGTCTTGATTATGAGTTCATCATGGCTATTCAGTTGTTGATTAGCTTGGTTGCGATGCTCAACCGCATCAAGAGACTATTTTTTCGAACCATGACTGCACGTGAACTAAATAAATAGCACTGAAGGACTATCAATAGGTGGTTGGGAGTAAGGTCCTCATTTGGCCAAAGATATGCAGATTGATGCATTATGATGATGACGCATCTGTTGCTAATAACATAGGGATAGGATATAACATGGAAATGGAATGATAAGTAACTAGCTAGTGACATCTTTGTCTGACTGGTGCTTGATTAGTCCTTCTCCCCAGATCAAGTTTCCATGGAAACCCACGTGTTTAGTCAGCTGATTGTAACATCCAACTATTTTGCAGTCCGAGAGCCTGAATTGCTTCAGTGTCATCAAGGCAGTCTGGGATGTGCTAGATAACAGGGGATCCAATCCAACGATAAAGGGCTCTTGGAGCTCAGCAAAACCTTCAGGGCCTGCAAGTAAGCTTTGCTTAACACAATTACTCAATCTTTTCATGAAGGGAGAAAATGATTTTTTTTACTTTACTCATAACTGTATAGGACACCGGCTGCATGGAATAAAACTTATTGATATAGAGAGAAAAACAAGAGATTAAGACTGCAAGTGTTCTTTTCTATCTGTAAAGTGTAAGTAAAGTAAACAAATAGTCAAACCTTGTAGCAAGAAATACATGAAAAAAATGACATGCAGCCCCAAACAAGGTACATTAAGTTCAATGATAAATCGATGGACATGTAAATCTAATCTTGCCATGTTAACTGGAGTGGTGAACTAATGAAGGATTTCATACTTTGAGCAAATCGACAACAAATGACACTGGTTCATGGCGTGCTTTATCCTTTGAATCTTAGGACCGTGCAGTTCATTTATTCGCTGAGCAGCTGGCTACAGACAGCGTTCATCCACACAGCCACGATGGACTATCCAACCCCAGCAAATTTCTTGATGAATCTGCCTGCTTACCCAGTCAAGGAGGTTAGCCACTTGTAACCTAATTTACAACTATTATTCTCGCCTGCATTACATCAAATGAATGAGAGTAACTTGAGTTTCAGAGTTACCAAACCGAGTCATGCAAAAAGAGGACCTGTTCTTTTTTCTCCTCTGCTATGCATGTAATTCTTCTGACATTTCTGCAGATGTGCAAGATCATTGATTCTTTTCCTGCGGGAGCAGACGTCATCGACAAGGCTTTCGCTGCGGCGAGCTTGTACTACAATTACACAGGCGACCAGAAATGCTTCCAGGTGGAGGGTGGCGATGACCCTCATGGCTTCAAAGGGTGGGGCTGGCAGGTACAAGCCTGACTCACATACATGTGTATGTGGTGTACTGAACTACTGATAACGCATGAAGACTGAGAAGATCATATATGTGTTTTACGAAACAAACTCTTGTGCAGGCCTGCACAGAGATGGTCATGCCAATGACGGTGTCGAACGAGAGCATGTTCCGACCATCTAGCTTCAGTTACGAGAAGATGTCCGAGAGCTGCCTTGCGGGCTACAGAGTTCGTCCAAGGATGCACTGGATCACTTCTGAATATGGTGGCCATGTAAGTTTTTGTTCAGATTTTTAGTGTTTGGACACGACCGTCAGTAGCAGCATTTCTTTGGGTGACATGTGCTCAACTGGTACTGCATTGCACAACCCACTACAGAAAATTGACAAGGTTCTCGAGAGGTTTGGGAGCAACATCATCTTCTCCAACGGGATGCGACACCCGTGGAGTGGAGGCGGTAGGAGTTAATCTATTCATGTTGATAGTTTCAACCATTTAGGTAGCAATTTTACTATAGTAAACAATAGTAATAGTTTTCCTTCCGAACTGCTACCAGGGTACTCAAGAACATATCATCCACCATCATTGCTCTTGTCACGGAGAAAGGTAAACTTTAAGCTGTAGAAAATATGTAAGGTCAAAAGTATTCTGAACTTAAGAGTGGCTACTTGTGATGATGTTCAGGGGCCCATCATTTGGACTTGAGATCTGCAACCAAGGATGATCCAGATTGGATTGTAGAACAAAGGAAACAGGAAGTTGGAATCATACATGGATGGATAGATCAGTATAACAAGGACATTGCACAGATGTAGCAGTAAGAAAGCGCCATTGACTTTCAGTCATGGAAAATAAATATGGCTTGGTAGCTTTATTATCTAATAAAGTCGGGCAAGCACCATTCTATCTAAATAAATAAGTAAATATGGCTACATGCAAAGTGTAAGGATTTTTCTTTCTTCACCGAAAAAGGCTTTCACCCTGTTTTATATATAAAGCAAACCATACATTACAACCGGCCATGCAACAAGAAACGGAAAATAAAACGACATGATACACAAGCCACACTTGGAGCCCACGACTGCGACAAGTTGGCAAGCATGGCCTCAACATCCGAGTCGTTCGAATCGGACGAATGGGTGAGCAAGAACTTCTTGCACGGGCTCAAATCCATCTACATGCACACCATCGCGTCAATGAACTACAACGCTCGCTCGCAAAGATCATAAAATACACACTAACCGGTGGAGGATGCGGTGGGTGATCCCGGGCAGCGACGAGGGTGCTCTTCTCGCC
>NC_041393.1:707485369-707511288 GCF_002162155.2 Triticum dicoccoides
GGCCCCGCGGCGCGTTTCTACCCGTAGATTTGGCGGAATCGCTGGCGGCGGAGGGGTGGAAGCAAAGGCGGGCGGCAGCAGAAGAGGATGGGGAAAATGCGTGCGGGCTGAAATGTCCCTCCCGCCAACTACTTCTCTGTGATGTAGGGCACCGCGACGGGGAAACCCGCGTATTCGCGGGTTGGGGCCGAGATTTTGCCACGTCCCCTAAAATTTTTTGCCGGTAAGGGCGGGATGCGGGGTCTGATCGGGCAGGTTTTTCGGCCCCGACCCGCATTTTGACGGTTATTTTTCGGGTCGGGACGGGATGCTGGGTCTGCTAGAGTTGCTCTCAGTGTTGTACGACCATCTTGTCTCGTCTGCGTTCTTAAACCCCACAGAACACTTTATACAAAGAAAATGAACCCCACACGATACGAACACTGACATGAGCGACCTGGAGTGAGAGCTCTAGCGACGGGCAAAAATGGCGGCCTCCTCCTCGCTCCTCGCCGTCGTCCCGGTGCTGCTCCTCCTCTTCTTTGCGGCGTTCGCGCCCTGTTGTTGTCGAAATCGCTACAGTAGCCGCTAATCTGAAGAAGTTCAGAGAGAGGCAGAAGGAAGAAGACAGTAGTTTTTGTGCCGCACCACAAGCTGCAGCGTTTTCTGTTATTCCCATCTGCTATATCTCTTGTTACAGCAGTTGTCAACTCGCTAGCTACCTCCCGATCCGCTGGCCATGATCCGATTCTGCCGTGCCATCCCACGGCCTCGTCACACAGCTATTGCGGATCGGGAGAACAGGTAAACCGCGGGATCGTGTGCAGAGTGCAGCACGCCCGTCCTAGCTACTTGCACGCGCCACATGCGGCCATGCATTATTAACAGAAAACAAAGCTAACTATCGTGACAATAGAGATTACAGAAAGCTAACATTTCACCCCCTTAATCTCTTTGTCCATCTCCAATCTTAGCCACTCCCAGACGCTGCCGCAGCTCGATGAACTGCACCCTGCCCAACGCCTTCGTCAGAAGATCAGCTAGTTGGTCCTTGGTGCCCACATGATCAATTTGCACTTTTCCGGCATCCATACAGTCACGGATATAGTGAAACTTGATGTCAATGTGCTTGCTGCGGTCATGGTGAACAGGGTTTTTGCTTAGCTCAATCGCTGATTTATTGTCCACCATCAGTTTGAAGCTCTTCGGTGTTTCTCCCTTCATGTCTGCTAGCAGACTGTTGAGCCATACACCCTGACAAGTAGCTGCGCATGCTGCCACATATTCTGCTTCACAAGAGGAGAGAGCGACAATTCTCTGTTTCTGGGAGCTCCATGTGATTAGATTCTTACCGAGGAAGAAGACCTGACCTGAAGTGCTCTTCCGATCTCCAACATCTCCCCCGTGATCAGAATCACTGAACCCAAGCAAGTGTGCATCGCCATTTCCTGCTCTGTAGGTACAGCCATAGCTCATTGTGCCCTTTATGTAACGCAGAATTTGTTTGACGGCTGCCCAATGATGAGTACTTGGCTTCTCCATGAAACGGCTGACAATCCCAACTGCATGAGCTATGTCAGGACGGGTATTTACCAGGTAGCGAAGACTGCCAATAACTCTGCGATACAGTGTTGCATCTGCAGGTTTACCCCCGTCTTCCTTGATCAGCTTCAGTCTGCACTCCATGGGAGTGGTGCAGCTGTTGCAATCACTCATACCGGCCACTTCCAGGATCTTTCCGGCGTAGCTCTGCTGTTTGAGTGTGATCACCCCATCTCCTTGTTCCACTTCTATGCCCAGATAGTAACTGAGACGGCCAAGATCGCTCATCTGAAATAACTGGCACATCTGTCGCTTGAATTCCTCGATCTCTGTCAGGCTTGTCCCTGTGATGACAAGATCATCTACATAGACACCCACCAGCAAGAAGGATTGCTTGTCACCGCGGCGATACACTGCATGCTCGAGAGGGCTGCGAGTAAAACCCAATGACGCCATGGAATCATCAAACTTTGCATACCATGCTCGTGGAGCCTGTCGCAGGCCATACAGTGCCTTCCGCAACTTCAACACACTCTGCTCCCTGCCAGCGATGACGTATCCCGGCGGTTGTGCCACGTAAACCTCTTCACTGAGCTCGCCATTCAGAAATGCCGACCTTACGTCCATGTGATGAACTTCCCAACCAGAGTGCGCGGCGAGCGCGAGCAGCAGTCTGACAGTTTCCATCCGTGCCACGGGAGCGAAAACTTCCTCAAAGTCCACCCCCTGACGCTGTACATATCCCTTGGCGACAAGGCGGGCTTTGTGCTTGACGATGTTGCCCGCCGGATCGCGCTTGACTCGGTACACCCACTTGAGCCCGATTGCTTTGTGTCCGGCAGGCAGCGAGACAAGCTCCCAGGTGTTGTTGTCATTGATGGACTGCATCTCGCTGTCCATGGCGTCCTTCCATGCCTGGTCCGTGAGGGCCTCGTCCACATCCCGCGGCTCCTCGGCACTGAACAAGCAGCGCACGAGCAAGCAGCAGTCGAACTGGTCGTAGACGGCCTCCTCCTCCGTGTCTGCCATCACCTCGGACGTCCGCCGGTAGCGGCGTGGTTGCCCACTCTCCACGTCACACCCGTCGTCGTGTGTGAGTGGCGTGACCCACTTTGCATCTCGAGTCGCCACGGGTGTGTTCAACTCTGGCGAATTTGGCTCCGCCGCTGGAGTGGAGGGCCCGGCGTCATGCGTGCCCGGAGTGCGCGACACCGGCGTCGCGGGCGCCGCGGTCGTCACGGAGCGCGGCGTGCAGGTGAACGTCTCTCCCGTGTCGACCTCCGTGGTGCCGTACTCGGTGATGTACTCGACGGTGAATGTGCGCGGCGCGCTGACCACGCTCGGCGCGCTGTGAGCCTCCCAGTTCCACGGCCTGCTCTCCTCGAACAGCACATCACGCGTCACCTGCACCTTGTTAGTACTGGGATCATACACCCTGTACCCTTTTGTGCCTTCTTTGTAGCCAACAAACACCATGGGCGTTGAGCGATCGGAGAGCTTTGTGATGCCGGGGCCGGTTCTCTTGACATGCACCGTGCAGCCAAATGTGCGCATGTGCTGCACCGTGGGCGGTCGTCCGCGCCATGCTTCATATGGCGTCACTCCGGTGAGGCTTCTCGTTGGCGTCCTGTTGAGGATGTACACGGCCGTCCTCACCGCCTCCGCCCAGAAGAGCGCCGGCATGGCCATGCTCTTTAGCATGCACCGTGCCATCTCGACGACGGTTTGGTTGCGGCGTTCGACAACCCCATTTTGTTGGGGCGTGTACGGGGCCGTGGTGAAGTGCTTGACGCCGTGGTTGATGCAGAACTCCGCAAACTCGCCGGAGTTGAACTCGCCGCCCCGGTCCGACCGGAACGCGCGCAGTTTGCACTGCCCCTCCGCCTCGGCTATGGCCTTGATCCGTTTGAAACGGTCGAACGCTTCATCCTTCGACTTCAGAAGCTCCACCCACATATAGCGGCTGTGATCGTCAATGACGAGGATAAAATACTTGTTACCTCTCGGCGTCGCCGGCGATATCGGACCGCACAAGTCGGTGTGGACGAGCTCTAGGCCTTTTTCCGCTCGGTACTCCGTGGCCCGCAGGAACGACGATCTGTGCTGCTTCCCGAGCATGCAACCATCGCAGTACTCTGCCACGCGGTCGATCTCCGGCATGCCCTTGACCATGCCCTTGGTGGACATGGCACGCAGCGCCCGGAAGTGAAGATGACCCAGGCGTGCATGCCACCGCCAGGTCACGTTGTTGCTCTTCGAGAGCAAACAGGTGGGCGTGTCGATCGTGAGTACGCCGGTGTACAGGCGCGTCGCCGTGCGCTTGACGCGGGCTAGGACGCGCCGCGCTGAATCCTGGATCGTCATGATGCCGTCCTTGATGTCGACCGTGCACCCGCCCTCATCGAGCTGACCCACGGAGAGTATGTTACTCCGCAGGCTCGGGATGTAGAACACCCCAGTGAGTGCCCGCTGGTCACCACTCTGGCTGCGGAACACGACGGAGCCACGTCCGCGTATCGCCACGGTCGATCCGTCCCCGAACTTGACAGTGCCATGCACGGTCTCGTCCAGCGTCGCGAACACGTGCCGCTCGCCAGTCATGTGGCTGCTCGCCCCTGTGTAAAAGTACCACACGCCCTCCGCCGATGGCACGGGGACGAGCTTCTCCTCGTTGAGGTAGACGGCCTGCGGCGCGACGACGTGGGTGGTGCTGATGCCGGTGACCATGGCCATGAACAGGCCCTGGTCGTGTTCGTCGCCGGCGCGCACTAAGTTGGCCTGTTCTCGCTTGCCCGCTTGTTCCTGCTCCCGCAGCCAGGTCCTGCACTCCTTCTTCCAGTGCCCTGGGATGCCACAATGGTGGCACTTTCCTTTCTTTTTCTTGCCGCCGGATCCGCCAAAGCCGCCTGACCCGGCATTGCCCGGTGTGCTCTTGCCAGCGCCCTGGGCCTTGGCCTTGCCGGTCGCCTTGCTCTTGCTGGTGTTGCCGCCGCCACCGCTTGACGACGAGCCTCCGCCGCCGCCCGCCTTCTCACGGGCCAGCCACTCCTCATGAGTGAGCAAGAGACGCCCGGCGTTCTGCGCTCCATCGTCGAGGTCGTAGTGGTCCTCGCAGGCGGAGAGGCGGCCGACGAGCTCCTCGATGGTCATGGTTTTCAGATCGATCAGGGACTCGATCGCCATGGCCATCGGGCGGTACCTCCGCGGCACCACGCGAAGAAATTTCTGCACCGCCTTGTGTTCGGAGACCGTGTCGCCGTACAGCTCCAGATCGGCGACAAGGGCCGAAAGCCGCAGCCCGAAGTCCTCGACGGACTCGCCGTCCTTGAACCTGAGATCTTCGAACTCCCGCCGGCGCACCTGCGCCTTGGCCTCGCGGGCGCGCTCGCTGCCCATGCGCATGGTCTTGATTGTCTCCCATGCCTTCTTCGCTGTGTCCTTGGCGGCCAGCACGCGCAGCATCTCCGGCGGGACGCCGGTAAGAAGGATCTGCAGCGCGCGCCGATCATCATTCTCGTCGGCGGCGTCGCCGGTCACCGCAGGCCAGACGCGGGCGACCTGCAGCTTTACCTGCATCACCAGCGCCCATTCCTGGTAGTTGGTGCGCGTCAGCATCATCGACGTCCCCGTCTCCTCGCGCACGACGCGCTCCACCACGCGGACCTCGCCGCTGCCGCTGCCGGTGAGGCGCGCGAGCGGCGCCTTGGACGACGGTGACTTGCTCTTCTTCTCCTCCGTTTCCGAGTCCGACATGACCGCAGTGGATCAAACACCACTCGATCAACCAGGCGCAAGATCAAACACCTGCTGCTCTGATGCCAACTGTTGTTGTCGAAATCGCTACAGTAGCCGCTAATCTGAAGAAGTTCAGAGAGAGGCAGAAGGAAGAAGACAGTAGTTTTTGTGCCGCACCACAAGCTGCAGCGTTTTCTGTTATTCCCATCTGCTATATCTCTTGTTACAGCAGTTGTCAACTCGCTAGCTACCTCCCGATCCGCTGGCCATGATCCGATTCTGCCGTGCCATCCCACGGCCTCGTCACACAGCTATTGCGGATCGGGAGAACAGGTAAACCGCGGGATCGTGTGCAGAGTGCAGCACGCCCGTCCTAGCTACTTGCACGCGCCACATGCGGCCATGCATTATTAACAGAAAACAAAGCTAACTATCGTGACAATAGAGATTACAGAAAGCTAACACGCCCGCACCACTGGCAGCAGCAGCGACCTCCTCCAAGCTTCCCAGCCAGCCTCCTCCTTTCCCTGCTGGACTCGCTCCTCTGCAGCAGCACCGGGCGGCAAGCTCGAGCGGCAGGTACACCACCGCCGCCACGGCCCCCGCGAAGCCGTTCACGGCGCACTACTTCCCGCAGGAGCTGGACCACTTCACCTTCACGCCCAACTCCTCCCGCGTCTTCTCCCAGAAGTACCTCCTCAACGACACCTTCTGGCGGCGGAAACCCACCGCCGGGCCGCTGTTCGTGTACACCGGCAACGAGGGCGACATCGAATTGTTCGCCGCCAACACCGGCTTCATGTTCGACATCGCGCCCAACTTCGGCGCCCTCCTCGTCTTCATCGAGGTACCCTTTTGGCCACATCCTCTGCCATGGCTGATGTCGTCGGTGACCGCACGCGCCCTGGTCCAAAATTTGGTTATCCTACTGATTCTCTCGAGACAAGACACCCATTTTTGCTGTTGTTTAAGCATCCATAGCAATCACTTGTTTAAATTTTGTTGTTGTCATGCCAATTAGCATCCATAGTAATTACACTCTATTTTCCTTCTCACAATGAAAAGATACGCAAGCTTTATGTATTCACGGAAAAAAGAAAAATACTAATTAGTACTAACTGTAAACTTGTTCAACTAGTATAATAGTACTAACTTGTTTGAAATTTGTGTGCAGCATCGGTACACGTCGGCCGACATGCTGGGTTACCTGATGTCCACGCGGGCGCTCGCCGACTTCGCCATCCTCATCACCAGCCTCAAGCAGAACCTTTCTCCCGTCGATGCCCCTGTCGTTGTCTTCGGCGGCTCCTATGGTGGCAGTAAGTCCATCACCGACGCGTCTCCCCATATCGCCAATTAAATCCATGTGTGCGACAATCTTTTTTGAGAGAAAATTAGGATGAGCTAATCTACAATAATAATGTAGTCAGTGTGGATGCATCTTCCAAAAATAAAGTACAGTAAATGATTTTATGCCTGTCGTTTCTAGTGCTGGCTTCATGGTTCAGGCTCAAGTATCCCCATGTCGCCATAGGAGCACTGGCATCCTCTGCTCCGATCCTGCAGTTCTACGACATCACCCCATGGTCTAGCTTCAACGACGTTGTCTCGCAGGACTTCAAGGTAATAATGGGAATTAATCACTACTACTGCATAACATCATCGTGCTTTAACTTCCTCAAAAGTAGGTCAACTAATTTCTGGATGGATGGCCCAGTGTCACTGGTCAAATTATTGGTGATGATAACGCATGGCAGATCAACATGCTCTGCTCTGGATACTGAATTTCACTTGTTGCCACGCCGTGTCGGCTCTGAATTACTATTAGTAGTGAATTTCACTTGTTGTCGTGTTATCAGTACCCTAGCGGCACATTAGTGGTTTTCAGTTGTGAATTATGAATTGGTGGTGGCCCTTTTCTTCATGAGGATGTAGCTTAACAGATACGTTTGATTGGAATTTTCCAAGAAAAGAACACATGGAATTTAAAGTGCGTGATTGAAATGGCTAATGATGTGGATGTCTAGGTGATCAGGACTTACCTTAATGAGTTCACCAGGTCTAATGGTTCATTTTTGGATTAGCCTGATTGCGACGCTCAACCGCGCAGAAGGGCTATCAATAGGCGGTTGCAAATAAGGTCCTCACTTGTCCAAAGATATGCAAGTTGATGATGCCCGGTGACACAACTATTACGTACTAATACGGCAGAGACAAGATATAACAAGGAAAGGGAATGATGATTCACTTGCTAGTGACATCTTTGTCTTATTGATGCTTGATTAGTAGCTGTCCCAAGTCAAGTTTCCAAAAAGATAAATGTGTTTAATCAGCTTATTCTAAGTTTGTAACATCCAACTAATTTTGCAGTCTGAGAGCCTGAATTGCTTCAGTGTCATCAAGGCAGTTTGGGATGTGCTAGATGAGAGGGGATCAAACGAGACAGGGCTCTTGGAGCTCAGCAAAAACTTCAGGACCTGCAAGTAAGCTTTGTCCAACTGATATTGTTTTGGACATGCAAATCTCATCTTGTCAACGAAGGATATGGACATCATACTTTGGCGAATCGACAACGATGACTCAGGTTGGTGACATTGCTCTATCTCATGTATTTTAGGACAGTGCATTCCGTTTCTCGTCTGGGGTTGTGGCTAAGGGCAGCATTCACCACCACTGCCATGGTGGACTATCCAACCCCAGCCAATTTCATGATGAATCTGCCTGCTTATCCTGTGAAGGAGGTTAGCCTCAAGCAGAACCTCTCCGCCGTCAACGCTCCCGTCATCGTCTTTGGTGGCTCCTATGGCGGCAGTATGTCCATCACCGACACGTCTCCCCATATCGCCAATTATATCCATGCGTGTGATAATTTTTTTGAGAGAAAATTAGGATGAGCTAATCTACACTAATAATGTTGTCAGTGTGGATGGATCTTCCAAAAATAAAGTACAATCAATGATTTTATGCCTGTTATTTCTAGTGCTGGCTTCATGGTTCAGGCTCAAGTATCCCCATGTCGCCATAGGAGCACTGGCATCCTCTGCTCCGATCCTGCAGTTCGACGACATCACCCCATGGTCTAGCTTCAACGACGTTGTCTCGCAGGACTTCAAGGTAATAATGGGAATTAATCACTACTACTGCATAACATCATCGTGCTTTAACTTCCTCAAAAGTAGGTCAAATAATTTCTGGATGGATGGCCCAGTGTCACTGGTCAAATTATTGGTGATGATAACGCATGGCAGATCAACATGCTCTGCTCTGGATACAGAATTTCACTTGTTGTCACGCCGTGTCGGCTCTGAATTACTATTAGTAGTGAATTTCACTTGTTGTCGTGTTATCAGTACCCTAGCGGCACATTAGTGGTTTTCAGTTGTGAATTATGAATTGGTGGGGGCCCTTTTCTTCATGAGGATGTAGCTTAACAGATACGTTTGATTGGAATTTTCCAAGAAAAGAACACATGGAATTTAAAGTGCGTGATTGAAATGGCTAATGATGTGGATGTCTAGGTGATCAGGACTTACCTTAATGAGTTCACCACGTCTAATGGTTCATTTTTGGATTAGCCTGATTGCGACGCTCAACCGCGCAGAAGGGCTATCAATAGGCGGTTGCAAATAAGGTCCTCACTTGTCCAAAGATATGCAAGTTGATGATGCCCGGTGACACAGCTATTACGTACTAATACGGCAGAGACAAGATATAACAAGGAAAGGGAATGATGATTCACTTGCTAGTGACATCTTTGTCTTATTGATGCTTGATTAGTAGCTGTCCCAAGTCAAGTTTCCAAAAAGATAAATGTGTTTAATCAGCTTATTCTATGTTTGTAACATCCAACTAATTTTGCAGTCTGAGAGCCTGAATTGCTTCAGTGTCATCAAGGCAGTTTGGGATGTGCTAGATGAGAGGGGATCAAACGAGACAGGCCTCTTGGAGCTCAGCAAAACCTTCAGGACCTGCAAGTAAGCTTTGTCCAACTGATATTGTTTTGGACATGCAAATCTCATCTTGTCAACGGAGGATATGGACATCATACTTTGGCGAATCGACAACGATGACTCGGGTTGGTGACATTGCTCTATCTCATGTATTTTAGGACAGTGCATTCCGTTTCTCGTCTGGGATTGTGGCTAAGGGCAGCATTCACCACCACTGCCATGGTGGACTATCCAACCCCAGCCAATTTCATGATGAATCTGCCTGCTTATCCTGTGAAGGAGGTTAGCCACTTGCAACCTAATTTACAACCCTTACTCTCGACTGCATTACTACATCAAATGAATCACGAATGAGGAGAGAAACATGGGTTTCAGAGCTACCAAACTGAGTCTGAGGACCTGTTTTTATTCTTTTCTGCTGAGCATGTAATTCTCCTGACTTTCTGCAGATGTGCAAGATCATTGATACTTTTCCCCCCGGAGCAGACGTCATCGACAAAGCTTTTGCTGCGGCGAGCCTATACTACAATTACACAGGCGACCAGAAGTGCTTCGAGGTGGAGGGTGGTGATGACCCTCATGCCCTCCACGGCTGGGGCTGGCAGGTACAAGCCTGACTCACATACATGTGTATGTTGTGTACTGATAACATGAAGCCTGAGAAGATCATATATGTGTTTTCTGAAACAAACTCTTTTGCAGGCCTGCACTGAGATGTTCATGCCGATGACAGTGTCGAACGAGAGCATGTTCCCACCGTCCAGCTTCATGCCTGAGAAGAGGTCCGAGGGCTGCTTTATGTTCTACGGAGTTCGTCCAAGGATGCACTGGATCACTACTCAATATGGTGGCCATGTAAGTTTTTTTTCTTCCGATTTTCAGTGTTTACATATCAGTAGCAGCATCTCTTTAGGTGGCATGTGTGCTCACCAGGTACTGCATTGCACGACCCACTGCAGAAAATTGACAAGGTTCTCAAGAGGTTTGGGAGCAACATCATCTTATCCAACGGGATGCGAGACCCGTGGAGTGGAGGCGGGTAGGAGTAAAAGATTTCTCACCATCTGATCTATTCATGTTGATAGTTTCAACCATTTAGGTAGCAATTTTACCACAGTAAAAAATATTAATAGTATTCCTGTCAAACTGCTATCAGGGTGCTCAAGAAAATATCATCCAGCATCATTGCTCTCGTCACAGAGAAAGGTAAACATGAAGTTGCAGAAAATATGCAAGGTCAAAAGTATTCTGAAACTTACTTACGATGACTACTTTTGTTGTGGTGATGTTCAGGGGCCCATCATTTGGACCTCAGATCTGCAACCAAGGATGATCCAGACTGGGTTGTAGAACAAAGGAGACAGGAAGTTGAGATCATACATGGATGGATAGATCAGTATAACAAGGACATTGCACGGATGTAGTAGTAAGAAGGCGCCATTGATTTTCACAGTCAAGGAAAATAAATGTAGCTACATGCAAAATGTAAGGACTTTGCTTTCTTCTACAGGACGATAAGCACAAAAACTTGAGATATACTCCCCTGTCCCATAATATAAGATCTTATTACATCTAGTATATGAGTATATTGGATGTAATAAAATGTGGGACGGAGGGAGTAATACATGAGAGTGGTTTTTCTACACCCAGCTCGGTGCACCCCCGCTATACCTCTGCAAGAAAACATAGCAAAACATTTCAAAATAAATCTGAAACTTTGTGGGAATGACTATGAACAAATGTTATAGAATCTTGCAAAGTTTGGTGGTCAAATGATATTCAAGGAGCTCTATACGAAAAAAATGAAAGTGCTGAAAGTTACTCAAAAAGTATGTGTACTGTGTGCGATTGGCAGAAACGTCTTACCCTAGCCTGGGCGACGTGTTGCATGTTATATAGCAGGGCCGCAATAACCCTGATGACAGCGCATACATGATTCAATTGAGAAGATAGAGATACATCTTGAGGAGAAAGAAAAGAGAAGATAAGTTTAGTTACAACAGAAAAGATATAGCCTCAACTACCTTCTAGACTATCTCATGTATATATATCTCTGCGTTACACCACGTGATGTATATCTATCTCTACGTTACACCACGTGACAAGGTTACAATGTGCTGGTTTAACACCCTCCCGTAATCACAACTTGGTCAACTTGAGATTAGATCTGAAGTTTTAAAAACTTCATACAGGCAATGCCTTTGTGAACCCATCGGCAAGTTGATCTTTGGAGTGTACAAACCGAATGTCAAGTTGATTCTGAGAAACTCTTTCTCTGACAAAATGAAAATCAATTTCAATATGCTTCATTCTAGCATGGAAGACTGGATTTGCAGATAGGTTAGTTGCACCAAGATTGTCACACCATAGGCAGGGAGCTTGTTTGATTTTCACACCAAGCTCCTTTAACATGGACTGAGCCCATATGATCTCTGCTGTAGCATTTGCTAATGCCTTGTATTCTGCCTCTGTGCTTGACCTAGAGACAATAGCTTGTTTTCGTGCACACCATGATATCAAATTAGGTCCAAAGAAAACTGCAAATCCACCAGTTGATCTTCTGTCATCCAGACATCCTGCCCAGTCAGAGTCAGAGAAAGCACCGACAAGAGTAGAGGGTGATCTGTTGAAGTTTAGACCAACACCCAAAGTGTTCTTGACATATCTAACTATACGTTTTGCAGCAGTCGAATGAACAGTAGTTGGTGCATGAAGAAACTGACATACTTTATTGACAACAAAGGAAATGTCAGGTCTGGTAAGAGTGAGATACTGCGAAGCTCCTACTAGACTTCTATATTTTGTGATGCCCTCTTGATTCAAGGGTGTTCCTTCTGTAAGAGACAATTTTTCTAAACTGGATAAAGGAGTGGGTGAGGGTTTACAGCCTTGCAGGCCAACCTTTTTTTACCAGATCAGTTGCATATTTTTCATGAGAGAGATGAAGTCCATCCTTGTGTCTCTTCACCTCAATTCCAAGGAAAAAGTGCAAGTCTCCAAGATCCTTCAAGGCAAAATCTGCATCCAAGTCCCTTAGGAGTCCTATGATTGCTTCATTAGATGAGCATGTCACAATAATGTCATCAACATAAATGAGAACAAATATGCATGTGTTGGAATTCTTGTTAATAAATAATGAGGTGTCAGACTTGGAGGGAACAAAGCCAAGTGCCCGCATTTTGTGACAGAGACGGGAATACCATGTTCTTGGAGCTTGCTTCAACCCATATAATGCTTTATCAAGTTTGCAGACATGAGAAGCATCACTTTTACTTTCAAACCCAGGAGGTTGTTTCATATACACCTCCCCGTTTAGAACACCATGGAGGAGCGCATTCTGCACATCTAGCTTTCTGAGACTCCAACCTCTGGATACAACAATGGACAAGACAAGACGGATAGTGACAGCTTTTACAACTGGACTAAAGGTGTCTTCGTAATCTATACCATACCGCTGTTTGAAGCCTTTTGTAACAAGCCTAGCCTTATAACGATCAATGGTTCCATAGGATTTTCTTTTAATCCTAAACTCTCACTTGCAATCAATCAAATTTTTACCTTTCTGTGGAGGAACCGAATGCCATGTGTTATTTTTCTTGAGTGCTATGTACTCTTCATTCATAGCTTTCTTCCATTTTTCATCACCAAGAGCCTCTTCAACTGTAGTAGGTTCACCTGTAGAGCAAATCATACCATATTTGGTTATATGTTTGTAATTTACAGGTTTTGTTACCCCTTTCTATAGACGTGTATGCCGAGGTGATGAAGCCATCAATTCTGTGGCCACAGAGGATCCTGTGGGCTGCACAGAGATGTCAGCCACAGCAGATCCCAAGGAGAGATCCTCTGCCACAGCAGCGTTTGGATTTTCTGTGGCCGATAACCGCGCCTCGGTACTTGCTGGATCCACAGAAGAAACTGGCCTGTGGGCCGGCCCATCATTCTCCAATGATGGCGCATCTGCTAGGGAGTCCGCGCCTGTCGGTTGCTCAGGAGGATCGACACTGGATCCCACTCCTGCGCCGAAACCCACACCGATTGGGCGGTCTGGAGCCCGCCGCTTGAAGCACACGTGTTGGTTCTGAACCGGGCATTGCCTGTGCCAGCTGCATGCTGCCAAGTGGCAGGTGATGATTGGCGTGGAGCTGGGGACGTGCCGCGGCTAGTGGGAGGAAGCCGCGTGTCGCCCGTGGGATCGGACGCATCTGCGCGTGCGCTTGCGCCTGGTCCGTCTGTGGCAATGGATCCCAAGGAGGATCTGATCCTCTGCCCTAGAACTGATCCGGAGGGCGATCTGTCTCTTGTTTCAGGACACATAAAATGAGGCCCAAACTTTGCACCATTTTTGTGATTTTGGGCTACATTTTCTTCATTTTCTTTGTTGTTTACTCCTGTTTCATCACCATCACAATGCTCATGCATGCTATTAGTAGCATTAGTCAATAGTTGATCATCAATATTGTTTCCCCCTTGAGCCGCTACTCTGACTCCCCCTGCTCGCACGCCAGCCACAACTCCAGTGCGACTTGGTCGCCTTGTAGCCCTTGCTAGCTACATCACAGGACCACCCTTGCCAGGTTGGAAACGAATATGTATGTTTTGATCTGGTTTATCGATTCTATGCACTATGGTTAGGAGGAGCCTAGGGCAAAGTGGATGACATGGATTTGTAAGGCTATATATATGTATGAGTACATAGATACATATACATCCATGTGTCTACGTTCACATGTAAAGTATTAATAATTATCTTCCAATCACACATTCATACTTTGAGATGTCTAATAATGATATTAGTGGAGCAATGTCGTATTACCACAAGTAGATTGAACTCCTTGGTATTTTGGGGAACTGTCACTCCGCTCTTGTAATCTTACAAAATTGTTAGGCAATCGATCTCGATCTAGAATTTATCACTCACAAGGTAGCTTACAGAGATACAACGAGTCTGTGGGGAAGAAAGGAGAAAGTGAAAGGAGAGCCGTGCCGTTGTCTGATCCCACTGGATGCCGTTCGCCTTACTCTGCCTGGCTTAAGAAGGGTTCCCCCACTCCGGGCCCATGAACCTACGGTTCGGGTGTTTGATCCTAGGTGTCTTGGCGATGACGCGCTCTTGTCCCTGATTGGTCGAAGATCGAGTCCCTGCTGCCACGTTGGCTCCCTTGACTGTTCTGGCAGTATTCTAGTTGCTGCTGTTCGTCTCTGAACCTGGGATGCTGACATCCCCTGCTCCTTGAGAGCATGCTTATCCCCAAGCTGCCATAGACGGGTAGCGACCCTTGAGCACAAGCGCGTCCTCCCACGATGCGTCCAATAACTCAGAATCTGACCAGCGCAACAAGTATTGCTCGTGCCGGCCAGACAAGGTTTGCCCCAACGCTTGTCCAGCAGCTCGACAGGCAACCGTTCAGAAGAATGTGGAACTGGCAGGGTGGTTGATGCAGAGGTACCTGGCGAGAGCGTTTGCCGCAGTTGAGAGACGTGGACGACATGATGTATTCGTGATTCCTGAGGTAGCTCTAGTTCATACGCCACAGGATTGATCCGGCGTAACACCTTGAATGGACCAAAGTACTTGAACGCCAGTTTGTGGTTGGCTCGGCAATGTACTAACGACTGCACATACGGTTGTAACTTGAAAAATACAGAATCCCCCACAGCGAACTCCCACTCTGATCACTTTTTGTTTGCCTGGACCTTCATAATGTGCCAGGTGCGGTGCAGGTGCTGCTTGAGTACTTATTGCATAGTCTTTCTTTCTTCTAGCCAATCTTTAATCTCTGGTATTTTGCACACGGCTGCTGCTTCAATCCCCCAGTGCCGTGGTTCATGCCCATACAATGCTTGGAAAGGTGACATGTCCAGGGCTGAGTAGTAGCTGGAGTTGTACCAGAATTCGGCAAGGGAGGGGAATTGGCTCTAGTGATTGGGACACGCATGAATGAAGCACCTCAAATAGATTTCAAGACATTGATTGACCCTCTCCGATTTCCCATCAGTTTATGGGTGATATGGAGTGCTCATCTGGAGTTTAGTCCCAATGTTGGCAAACAACTCACGCTAGAATTTGCTCGTGAAAACTAGATCTCTGTCCCAGATGATGGCTTTTGGTAATCCATGGAGTCTGTAGACATTATCCAGATAAGCCCTTGCCACTCGGGCTGCAGTGAATGGATGCCGAAGAGGCAGAAAGTTAGTGTAGCGTGTGAATTTATCCATGAATACCAAGATGCAGTTTGCCTTTCCCGACTGCGGGAGGCCGTCAATGAAATCCATCGTCACGACTTTCCAGGCTCCTTCTGGCAGCAGGATTGGTTCGAGTAAACCTGGGTATTTAACCTGCTTTGGCTTAGCTTGTTGGCAGACCGCACATCCCTGCACATACTGTCCAATCTGCTGCTTCATTTTGGACCATGCGAACAGCTTGCAGAGACGCTGATATGTCACTGGAAAACAAGAGTGACCCCCACCATGCTGTCGTGGAAAGCACGCAACACCGATTGCTAAATTGTAGGCGAACCTCCCAGCCACCGTCTTTTGTCGAAAGTACATCAGACCATCGGCGGCAGAGAAACGACCCTTCGGGTCTGGCTGTTGCGAGAACTGCTCCAGTAACTTGCGAGCATTTGGGTGATGACCCACAAGTGTAGGGGATCTATCGTAGTCCTTTCGATAAGTAAGAGTGTCGAACCCAACGAGGAGCACAAGGAAATGATAAGCGGTTTTTAGTAAGGTTTTCTCTGCAAGCACTGAAAGAGTAGGTGATAGATAGTTTTCTGATAAGATAAATAGTAACAAGCAAAAGTAAATAAAGTCAATAAGGTGCAGCAAGGTGTCCCAATCCTTTATGTAGCAAAGGATAAGCCTGGAAAAATTCTAATAATAATGAAGGAGCTCCCGAGGACACATTGGGAATTATCGTCAAGCTAGTTTCATCACGTTCATAAGATTCACATTCGGTACTTTGATAATTTGATATGTGGGTGGACCGACACTTGGGTACTGCCCTAACTTGGACAAGCATCCCACTTATGATTAACCCCTATTGCAAGCATCCGCAACTACAAAAAGGAGTATTAAGGTAAACCTAACCACATCATTAAACATATGGGTCCATATCAACCCCTAACGAAGCAACGCATAAACTAGGGTTTAAGCTTCTGTCACTCTAGCAACCCATCATCTACTTATTACTTCCCTATGCCTTCCTCTAGGCCCAAATAATGGTGAAGTGTCATATAATCGATGTTCACATAACACCACTAGAGGAGAGACAACATCCATCTCATCAAAAATATCGAACGAATACCAAATTCACATGACTACTAATAGAAATACTTCACCCATGTCCTCAGGAAATAAAGTAACTACTCACAAAGCATAATCATGTTCAAAATCAGAGGTGTAATAATATGCATTAAGGATCTGAACATATAATCTTCCACCAAGTAAACCAATAAGTATCAACTACAAGGAGTAATCAACACTACTAGCAACCCAAAGCTACCAATTTGTGGTTTTGGATACAAGATTGGATAGAAGCGATGAACTAGGGTTTGAGAGGAGATGGTACTGGTGAAGATGTTCATGGAGATTGACCCCCTCCCGATGAGAGGATCGTTGGTGATGACATTGGTGATGATTTCCTCCTTCCGGAGGGAAGTGTCCCCGACAGAACAGCTCCGCCAGAGCCCTAGATTGTGTAACATCCCAAATTTCCGATTTGGCATGTTATACATAGGTCATCCATGCATATCATATTTTATTGCTTTTTCGTTTGCAATCCTCGAAATCCTAAGCAACTCAAGGACCTTCGGAGAGAGTTGGGGATTTTCCAATTTTCATATTTGAAATTTTTATCAAATAGTGAGGACGAGTATTTTGATTTTAATTATTTTTCTCCGGAAAATATTTCATTTTAAAATAATAAATGAGGGAAGATAATATGACTTCTTCAAAACAATTGAAATATCGGAGGAAAAATGTTAAAATCATTATTTGGATTTTATTTGAGTTTATTCAGAATTTTATTTGCCTAGAAAAATTTGCATGTTTTAAAAATTGCATTTTAGGGGCCAAGAAAAGTTCATCTTGTTCTAAATATTTTATTTAGACGGAGAAAACTTGTTTTGGAATTTTTAGATTTTTATTTATATTTTTCTAGGATTTTTCTAGCCGGCGGAATGTTAAAAAAATAAAAATAAAAATAAAACCCCGCGCCCGATCGGGCCAAGGGCCCAGCCAGGCCGGCCCGCCTCGCCGCCGCCTCCCCGCGCGCGCCTCCTTGCGCCGCACTGACGCCGAGGGGAGTCCGAGCCGGACTCCTCCTCGGGCGCCCCCTTCCCCAAGCCGGAGCCCCCCCTCCTTAAATACCCTGCCCCGCCGCCCTCACCACCACCCCGCCACCACCCGCCACCACCGCCGCCGCCGAGCTGAGCCCGAGCCGCGCCACCGCCGCCTGCGCTGCCCGAGCCGCCGCCGCTGCCCTTCGCGCCACCCCGCACCTCGTCGGGCCCCGCCGCCCCTCGCCAAGCCCTGCCGGAGCCGCCCGCCCTGCCGGACGACCTTGCCGGAGGTAGCCACCCCGCCGCCGTTTTTTTTGAGAAAAACCCCGTTCGTTTTTTTTGAGAAAAACCCTAGTTCGTTTTTTTATTATTATTATTTTAGATCGGTTTTATTCTTCGGTTTATTTACTTAGCGAGCGTTCGCTTGTTCGTTCGTTTTAACGAATGTGTTCGTCGTTTAGTCTCTGCTAACGAACGTTCGTTCGTTTAGCCATTCGTCGTTTTTCTTTTTATCGGATTTATTCCGCGATTATTCTGATTGCGATTTCTGATCCGATGTTCGAACCTGTTTATCTTTTCGCTTGTTTATCGGAATCAGGCGATTCAAGCGCCTGGAGTTTCATCTCGAAACCTTCTTTCCGAATGATCAACTCAAACAAGTTTTTATCTCTGTAAAATTTTACCCTAGTTCAGATTAGTTAACGGATCTTGTTTATTTTGCCGTTTGAGTTTCGTTGCTCCGTTTGATTTGATTCTTTTTGCAAACCGGAGTTCTTAAGTTGAACTCTCCGGTCAAACTCTTTTATTTGGAGTTCTACTTGTGCATCTTTGATTGTTGCTTATGTATGTTATTGTTTGCTTGCGATAGAATTCCCGGAGTGCGAAGCGTGTTACTACGAGTCTCTAGGATTCACGGATCGTCAGCAAGGCAAGTAACATATTGATCATACTTTTTTTTCATACCCAGTTTTTATGCATTAGTTTCAATCCTTAAACATTGCATGACTAGGATGCCTTTAATATGTGGGTTTTGGGAAGTAGTTGCTGAGGTAGAACCTATTGCCCTGTTTATTATCAAACCCTTGGGAGTTACTTCTACGCGTTGTTTATTTTTCCATGCTATGCTTGTAGACGTGGATTGGGTTTGAGTGATTTCCATGACAGATGTGAGATTGTTAAACTAATGGTTTACTTAAGGTGGCAACTTTAATACACATCTGGGTGGATTGAGGCACTTGGGGTATCCAGTGATTGCCTGTTTTATTTTTGGAAATCCCGGGGTTACCGTGTGATTCTCCTATGGACCGCCACCCAGGCTCAAAGGGAAGTGAGTCTATTCATGCTAGAAACTTCCGTGTGCAGCCGCAAGCTATTATGGGCTCTAGCATAGTTGAGTAAG
Source organism: Triticum dicoccoides (assembly GCF_002162155.2). Taxonomy (NCBI): domain Eukaryota; kingdom Viridiplantae; phylum Streptophyta; class Magnoliopsida; order Poales; family Poaceae; genus Triticum; species Triticum dicoccoides. Next base: position 707,504,260 of record NC_041393.1, read on the forward strand.
TTACGTGAAGCTCTTGAAGAGGTGGATCAGCAGGTAGTGGGTTTGTAGGTTTGGTATGGTCTGCCCGGAGTAGAGAGTTAATGTTTCTGAAAGACTGTGTCTCGGTCATTCGTTTCTCAAACACCATGTAGTGCGAGAAATCCAACGGAGGCAATCGAGTCTTGCGGGGAAAAGTGCGCAAACCTCTGCAGAGTGTACAATCTAATCATGGTTAGCCGTGTCCCCGGTTATGGAAAATTCTGAGTATCTAGTACTTGAGTATTCACATGTATCTCAACACTTCTAATTAATCTTGTTGGGTTGTTAACTATTTTAATTGGGATCATTGAGTTGGGGTTACCTTCTCAAATGATGTTTCAACCACCATGATAGTTAAATTAAATCTTATTCCTTTGTAGTAGGAAAAAATTGGCTTTTCGCAAAACTGTAACCATAGAGCTTTCCACCAGCCAAATATGCATGTAGTGGTAGTATTATTCTGTTATTGCTCTTTTGTGTTACAATTCCAGCATATTCCATGTGCTGACCCGTTCTCGGGCTGCAACGTATTATGTTGCAGACTTTTCAGACGAGGAGTAAGGTTCGTAGGTCGTTGCCGTGCAGCTCAGCTATGCAGTTGGAGTTGATGGACTCACTTTATCTTCCAAGCCTTCCGCTGTTATCGCATTAGATGGCCTTAAGCCATATTATTGTAATAAGTTCTCTTTTGAGACATTCAATGTAATAAGTGTGTGATTGCTACTCTGTTATAAATCCTTCGAGTACTGTGTGTGTCAGCATTACCGATCCAGGGATGACACGGAAGCACAGAGACTTGACTATCTGAGGTCGGGTCGCTACAAGATGGTATCAGAGCACACGCTGAGTGTAGGACACGAACACTAAGATAAACCATAGGTCACTCTTCTCTTCTCATTTCTGACTCCTCTTCTTTTTCCACTCTTTAGGATGAAGGAGATGAAGAACAAGTTTGCACAACCAGATGAAGACTCACCTTTTGGACGCCACTTGAAGGAAGTCACTAGGTACTTGAATATTGGAATACCAAGCTTCACCGGACGTACAACGCCATTCTACCAGAAGAAGAGCGCTGAATGATTCAAGTACGAGTTCCAGGAAGAACGTTCTCGCCAAATTCTAAACCCATAGAGTTTTCTTTCGAAGCACCCACTTGGAGCCTTGGTAAGAGTATGGCAACTCATATTACCATGGGACGCATTGGAGAAATCTACAACAAGGACCTTGAGGACACCACCTGCCAAATATGTGGGCGCCGAGATGAACAATGGGAGATGATCAGCACTAGGAAGGATAGATCTGTCGCAGCCTTTATCCAGGAGCAAAACCAGCACATTCGACGACAGGAGAACCAAATGTGTGCAGACATGATCGAGTCGAAGAAGGCGAAAACTAGGATCATCGAGCTGGAGGAGGAACTTAAGTTGACACGCGATGGATATGAGGAGGAAATCAAGACCCTATTGGAGAAGAATGACGACCTAGTCAAGAAGATCAGAATTTTCATGGGAGGACCAGTTCTGAGAGAAGATGACGGAGACCCCATTTGTCCGGACAACTACATCATCATCGACGACACCGATTCAGATTCAAGTGATGATGACTACGAAGATGAAGCTGGAGCAGACATCATGGAGTCTTCCACCGATCAAAATTTCTAGATGACCACAATATAATAATAGTATTCCCCCATGTAACTAGTAGTAGTGAGCACTTTTGCGATAGTCCTAGACCATTTTGTATGCCCTTGCTTGATTGATTGAATGAATGCTTGTGTTTGCCTCATATACATATGGGTAGTGTTTCTCCCCTAGATCCCTTTCTATTCTAATCTCTTCCATCTAAACCCATCAGATGCCTCCGAGAAGAGACCCCGATTTTGTTTTCCCACCGGAGATCACGCAGTTGATCCAGCAGCAGAATGCCTTGATGCAATTGCTAGTTCGGAACCAGGGTAATGCCAATAACAACAATGCCAACAACAACCTGCCGCTAGTGGATAACCTCACCCGTTTCTTAAGGTTACAGCCGCCGGTGTTCTCCAGTAGCATCGAGCCAATAGTTGCAGATGATTGTCTACATCGTATTGGAAAGGGGTTAACCACCGCAGGATGCACAGATGCTGAGAAGGTGCATTTTGCCGCACACCAACTGGATGGACCTGCAGCAGCATGGTGGGAGAATTTCACAGCCACCTATCCTATCGACACTGTCACATGGGCTCAGTTTCAGCAGGCTTTTCGTACTGCCCATGTCTCGACTGGAGCTATGCAGATGAAGAAACGTGAGTTTCACAATCTACGCCAGGGGAACCGTACTATTAGCCAGTACATGGATGAGTTTAGCAAGTTATCACGTTATGCCCCTGATGATGTGGCCACAGATGCCGCGAAGCAGGAGAAGTTTATGGAAGGGCTGAATGATGAGATGAGTATGCAGTTGATGGTAGCAACCTTCAACAACTACCAGGAGTTGGTAGATAAGGACCTAATGATTGAAGGAAAGCAGCAGCAGATTGAGAATCGTAAGAGGAAGTATGGACAAGGGAAATACAACTCAGGAGCTCACCAGAAGCCTCGTTTAACCCCGAACTCGGGAGGACTTGTTCATAACCATGGAGGTCATAACCATGCTGGAGGAGGATCGCATAACCATAATGGTGCGAAGAACGGGAATGGGAATGGAGCCAACAATAATCAGAATCGCTCTAACCCATTTACACCCGCAAAGAGGGACTTAAGTCAAGTTGTTTGCTACAAGTGCGGGAAGACCGGGCACTATGCCAATGACTGATCTGAAGAAAAGAATGGAAACGGAAACGGGAGCGCTGGGAAGAAGCCCAATCCATTCAACAAAGGACAAGTGAACCACATTAACGTGGAGGAAGTTGAAGAGCAGCCGGACGCGGTAATAGGTAAGTTTTTGGTTCAGTCATTTACCGCAATTGCTCTTTTCGATACTGGTGCATCGCATTCATACATATCAAGGGGATTTGTGGAAAAGTTCAAGTTACCAACCCAAACCCTTAGGACACCCCTTTTAGTGAGCTCGCCTGGAGCAGAGTACATGGCTAGCAGATGGTGCACCCAGATACCCCTAATCATTGGCACACATGTATTTCCGTCTGGCCTAATTATCTTGGAGTCGCAAGGATTGGATGTGATATTAGGAATGGACTGGATGTCGAAGTATGGAGGAAGTATTGACTGTGCTAGTAAGTCAATTTACCTTACCACCCCGGAGGGAAAAAGGATTAAGTATGTATCTAGGCATGTGCCTAGGAGGAGCCAAGTAAACGCCCTCACGGGAGTTGTACAGGAGGAAGTACCTGTGGTAAAGGATTTTCCGGATGTTTTCCCCCAAGAGTTACCAGGTATGCCACCAGATAGAGACATCGAGTTTTTGATAGAGCTATTGCCAGGTACAGGGCCGATATCCAAGAGACCCTATCAGATGCCAGCAAATGACCTGGAGGAAATTAATAAGTAGATCAAAGAGTTGTTGGAGAAAGGTTACATTCGTAGAAGTTCATCACCTTGGGGAGCCCCAGTACTTTTGGTGGAGAAGAAGGATAAATCCCTGAGGATGGTCGTTGATTACCGAGCTCTGAATGAAGTAACGATAAAGAACAAGTATCCCTTACCGATGATTAATGATCTGTTTGATCAGTTACAAGGAGCTAAGGTGTTTTCAAAGATTGATCTATGATCAGGATACCATCAATTGAAGATCCGAGAGAAGGATATACCAAAGACAACGTTTATCACGCGGTATGGATTATATGAGTACACGGTCATGTCATTTGGACTGACTAACGCCCCTGCCTATTTCATGAGTATGATGAACAAGGTGTTCATGGAGTATTTGGACAAGTTTGTTGTGGTATATATTGATGATATTATGATATACTCGAAGAACGAAGAGGAGCATGCGGAACACTTGCGTTTGGTTCTCGAGAAACTCAGGGAACACCAGTTATACGCAAAATTCAGCAAGTGTGAGTTTTGGTTGAAAGAAGTTGGATTTCTTGGGCATGTTATATCAGGAGATGGTATAGCAGTGGATCCCAGTAAGGTTCAGTCGGTCACTGAATGGTTGGCACCCACTTCAGTTGGCGAGATCCGCAGTTTCCTTGGACTCGCAGGATATTATCGGAGAGTCATTGAGAATTTTTCCAAGATTGCTAAACCAATGACTGAATTGTTAAAGAAGGATACTAAGTTCAAATGGACAGAGGATTGCGAGACAAGTTTTCAAGAGCTGAAGGAACGATTGACTACAGCCCCAGTGCTGACCTTGCCAGATATACGTAGGGAGTTTCAAGTGTATTGTGACGCCTCTCGCTTGGGACTTGGATGTGTGCTTATGCAGGAAGGAAAAGTTGTTTCGTATGCCTCACGACAACTGAAGCCGCACGAGTTGAACTATGCCACACATGATCTGGAGTTAGCAGCCGTAGTGCATGCGCTGAAGACCTGGAGACATTATCTTATTGGAAACCGTTGTGATGTGTACACGGATCATAAGAGCTTGAAGTACATTTTCACCCAGAAGGAGTTGAACCTCAGATAGAGGAGATGGTTGGAACTTACAAAGGATTATGATATGAAGCTACACTATCATCCAGGAAAAGCCAACGTCGTAGCAGACGCTTTGAGCCAGAAAAGTTATGCTAATGTTCTTGTGAGCAAAGGAATGCCAAAAGAGTTAGCTGCGGAGATCATGGAACTTCGGTTGGAGATTGTTCCAAAAGGCTTTCTTGCAGAATGGAAGTTCAGTCGACACTGTTGGACAAGATTCGAGAAGCTCAGAAGGAGGACAAAGAGATTGTTGAGATAAGAGAGAGGATGGGCAAAGGTAAAGCCAAAGGTTTTCGCGAGGATGAGCACGATACCTTGTGGTTTGAGGACCGGATTTATGTGCCCAACAATCCGGAGATCAGGAAGTTGATACTTCAGGAGGCCCATGACTCACCATACTCGATTCATCCCGGAAACACCAAGATGTATTTGGACTTGAAGGAACGTTTCTGGTGGACTGGTATGAAGAAGGATATTGCCGAGTATGTAGCCGTATGTGATGTATGTCAAAGAGTGAAGGCAGAGCATCAGAAACCAGTAGGACTATTACAGCCTATGCCAATACCCGAATGGAAGTGGGACAAACTTGGTATGAACTTTATTACCGGATTACCCAGAACAAAGACAGGATATGATTCTATATGGGTAGTTGTGGATCGATTAACTAAATTAGCTCACTTCATCCTGGTGAAAACAACGTATACAAGTGCAAAGTTGGCCAAGATATATATGACCAGGATCATATGTTTACATGGAGTTCCGAGGAGCATCGTATCAGATAGAGGAACCCAATTTACTTCAAAGTTTTGGCATCAGTTACACCAGACTTTGGGTACCCGATTGGAATTCAGTACCGCTTTTCACCCTCAGACAGATGGACAGACAGAAAGAGTCAATCAGATTCTAGAGGACATGCTAAGAGCATGTGCGCTAGATTATGGATCTAGTTGGGATGACAATTTACCATACACGGAGTTCTCGTATAACAACAACTACCAGGCCAGTTTGAAGATGGCACCGTTCGAAGCTCTGTATGGACGCAGATGTAGAACACCATTGATGTGGGATGAGGTTGGAGACCGTCAATTGTTTGGACCAGATTTGATCAAGGAATCAGAAGAGAAGGTTAAACTAATCAGAGACAGACTAAAGATCGCTCAGTCCAGACAGAAGAGTTATGCAGATTCGAAACGCAAGGAAGTAACCTATGAAATTGGAGACAGAGCTTATTTATGAGTATCACCTTTGAGGGGAGTAAAACGTTTTGGAGTTAAGGGAAAGTTAGCCCCGAGATTTGTAGGACCGTATCGTATTTTGGGACGGATGGGAGAAGTTGCCTACAAGCTGGAGTTACCTGAAGGGCTGTCAGGAGTTCACGATGTGTTTCACGTATCACAGCTGAAGAAGTGCCATGCTGAGATGGCGATATACCATTGAATGATACAGTACCTTTGGAGGCGATTCAGCTGGATAATAATCTGACCTATGAGGAGAAGCTAGTGAAGATTCTTGAGTTTGATAGTCGAGTCACTCGCAACAAGGTGATCAAGTTTTGCAAAGTTCAGTGGAGTCGTCATACTGAGGAGGAAGCCACCTGGGAGCGAGAAGAGGATATTCGCAAGGACCACCCGCACCTATTTTCTAGCCAACCCGAATCTCGAGGGCGAGATTCATCATAAGGGGGGTAGGTTTGTAACATCCCAAATTTCCAATTTGGCATGTTATACATAGGTCATCCATGCATATCATATTTTATTGCTTTTTCGTTTGCAATCCTCAAAATCCTAAGCAACTCAAGGACCTTCGGAGAGAGTTGGGGATTTTCCAATTTTCATATTTGAAATTTTTATCAAATAGTGAAGACGAGGATTTTGATTTTAATTATTTTTCTCCGAAAAATATTTCATTTTAAAGTAATAAATGAGGGGAGATAATATGACTTCTCCAAAACAATTGAAATATCGGAGGAAAAATGTTAAAATCATTATTTGGATTTTATTTGAGTTTATTCGGAATTTTATTTGCCTAGAAAAATTTGCATGTTTTAAAAATTGCATTTTAGGGGCCAAGAAAAGTTCATCTTGTTCTAAATATTTTATTTAGACGGAGAAAACTTGTTTTGGAATTTTTAGATTTTTATTTATATTTTTCTAGGATTTTTCTAGCCGGCGGAATGTTTTAAAAAAAAACCCGCGCCCGACCGGGCCAAGGGCCCAGCCAGGCCGGCCCGCCTCGCCGCCGCCTCCCTGCGCGCGCCGCCTTGCGCCGCACAGACGCCGAGGGGAGTCCGAGCCGGACTCCTCCCCGGGCGCCCCCTTCCCCAAGTCGGAGCCGCCCCCCTCCTTAAATACCCCGCCCCGCCGCCCTCACCACCACCCCGCCACCACCCGCCACCACCGCCGCCGCCGAGCCGAGCCCGAGCCGCGCCACC
>NC_041393.1:707511963-707565810 GCF_002162155.2 Triticum dicoccoides
CCGAGCCCCGCCGGAGCCGCCCGCCCTGCCGGACGACCTCGCCGGTGGTAGCCGCCCCGCCGCCGTTTTTTTTGAGAAAAACCCCCTTCGGTTTTTTTTGAGAAACACCCTAGTTCGTTTTATTATTATTATTTTAGATTGGTTTTATTCTTCGGTTTATTTACTTAGCGAGCGTTCGCTCGTTCGTTCGTTTTAACGAATGTGTTCGTCGTTTAGTCTCTGCTAACGAACTTTCGTTCGTTTAGCCGTTCGTCGTTTTTCTTTTTATCGGATTTATTCCGCGATTATTCTGATCGCGATTTCTGATCCGATGTTCGAACCTATTTATCTTTTTGCTCGTTTATCGGAATCAGGGGATTCAAGCGCCTGGAGTTTCATCTCGAAACCTTCTTTCCGAATAATCAACTCAAACAAGTTTTGATCTCTGTAAAATTTTACCCTAGTTCAGATTAGTTAACGGATCTTGTTTCTTTTGCCATTTGAGTTTCGTTGCTCCATTTGATTTGATTCTTTTTGCAAATCGGAGTTCTTAAGTTGAGCTCTCCGGTCAAACTCTTTTATTTGGAGTGCTGCTTGTGCATCTTTGATTGTTGCTTATGTATGTTATTGTTTGCTTGCGATAGAATTCCCGGAGTGCGAAGCGTGTTACTATGAGTCTCTAGGATTCACGGATCGTCAGCAAGGCAAGTAACATATTGATCATACTTTTTTTCATACCCAGGTTTTATGCATTAGTTTCAATCCTCAAACATTGCATGACTAGGATGCCTTTAATAGGTGGGTTTTGGGAAGTAGTTGCTGAGGTAGAACCTATTGCCCTTTTATTATCAAACCCTTGGGAGTTACTTCTATGCGTTGTTTATTTTGCCATGCTATGCTCGTAGATGTGGATTGGGTTTGAGTGATTTCCATGACAGATGTGAGATTGTTAAACTAATGGTTTACTTAAGGTGGCAACTTTAATACACATCTGGGTGGATTGAGGCACCTGGGGTATCCAGTGATTGCCTGTTTTATTTTTGGAAATCCCGGGGTTACCGTGTGATTCTCCTATGGACCGCCACCCAGGCTCAAAGGGAAGTGAGTCTATTCATGCTAGAAACTTCCGTGTGTAGCCGCAAGCTATTATGGGCTCTAGCATAGTTGAGTAAGTTATGTGAAGCTCTTGAAGAGGTGGATCAGCAGGTAGTGGGTTTGTAGGTTTGGTATGGTCTGCCCGGAGTAGAGAGTTAATGTTTCTGAAAAACTGTGTCTCGGTCATCCATTTCTCAAACACCATGTAGTGCGAGAAATCCAACGGAGGCGATCGAGTCTTGCGGGGAAAAGTGCGCAAACCTCTGCAGAGTGTACAATCTAATCATGGTTTGCCGTGTCCCCGGTTATGGACAATTCTGAGTATCTAGTACTTGAGTATTCGCATGTATCTCAACACTTCTAATTAATCTTGCTGGGTTGTTAACTATTTTAATTGGGATCATTGAGTTGGGGTTACCTTCTCAATTGATTCCGCCAAGGTTCCGCCTCGTGGCTGCGGAGTTTCATCCTGTAAGCTTGCCCACAAATTTTTCCAGGACAAAACCCTTCATATGGCAGAAGATGGTCGCCGGAAGCCCACCAGGGGGCCCAGGAGATAGGGGGGCGTGCCCTATGGGGGGGGAGTCTTGTCTCCTGGACAGGGTGTGGCCCCCCTGGCCTATTTCTTTCGCTCATAAATTCTTAATAAATCCAAAAAGTGGTTTCGTGGAGTTTCAGGACTTTTGGAGTTGTGCAGAATAGGTTTCCAACGTTTGCTCCTTTTGCAGCCAGAATTCCAGCTGCCGGCATTCCCCCTCTTCATGGTAAACCTTGTAAAATAAGAGAGAATAGCCATAAGTAATGTAATGTGTAATAACAACCCATAATGCAATAAATATTGATATAAAAGCATGATGCAAAATGGACGTATCAACTCCCCCAAGCTTAGACCCCGCTTGTCCTCAAGCGGAAACCGAGATCGAGAAATATGTCCACATGTTTAGAGATAGAGGTGTCGATAAAAATAAAATACAGACATGAGGGCATCATGATCATTCTAATAACAGCAACATATATATAGATTTTGTCATATGATTTCCTATGTTCAAGTAATAAGCAATTCACAATGTCAAGTATGGTTCATAAATTTCATTGGGAACTAACAAACTATAATCTCAGTCATTGAAGCAATTGCAATTTATCGTAACATCAGAAAGAGTCAATAATAGAGCTTTTCAGCAAGATCACATACTCAACTATCTCGTAGTCCCCCATAATTGTTAACACTCACGCAATACTTGTGGTTATAGAGTTTCAGCCGGACACTGAGAAAGATAGGGGCTTATTGTGTTGCCTCCCAACATCTTCACCTTTAGGTGATGTCAACAATAATAGCCTATGCCAACTTACATTCAATTTGATATATGTATCATGACCTTTCAAACACGAGGAGCTTGCCAAAGGATAAAATGAAAAAGTGGAAAGTTGAGGATCACCTTGACTCAAGCATAAAGTAAAAACATAAAGTAAAAGATAGGCCCTTCGCAGAGGGAAGCAGAGGTTGTCATGCGCTTTTAGGGTTGGATACACAAAATCTTAATGCAAAAGAATATCACTTTGTATTGCCCCTTGTATGTGGACCTTTATTATGCACTCCGTCGCTTTTATTACTTCCACAACAAGTTCGTACAAAGCTTATTTTCTCTGCACTAATAAGTCATGCATATTTAGAGAGCAATTTTTATTGGTTGCACTGATGACAACTTACTTGAAGGATCTTACTCAATCAATAGGTAGGTATGGTGGACTCTCATGGAAAAACTGGGTTTAAGGAAGTTTGGAAGCACAAGTAGTATCTCTACTTGGTGCAAGGAGTTTTGGCTAGCATGAGGGGGGGGGGGAGGCAAGCTCAACGTGTTCAGAAGGTCACTGACAATATACTTTAACTGAGATGTCGGAAAACATAAACCATTACGTTGTCTTCCTTGTCCAACATCAACTCTTTTAGCATGTCATACTTAATGAGTGCTTCACAATCATAAAAGATGTACAAGATAATATATCTATATGTGAACCCCTCTTTCCTTACCACTTCCTATTAATTGCAACGATGACCAAGGCCACGTTCATCAACTCTCAACAATTTTTATGCCTCATACTTTCTATGTGTGAAGTTATCACTATCGATAAGATCAATATGAACTCTTTTGTTCTTTCTACTTTCTCAAGATCATAGCAACATAGAAAAGCCCTTGACTCAACACTAATCTTTATTATAGATAGCACACAGACTCGCTTACAAAAAGAGATCACAACGAAAACTCAAAACTACTTGATATCAAAACTTCGAACTAATAGATCAAGATACTACTAAAAGGACCGAACTAATTAAAGCGGTAAAGATAGGAGTGTGATGGTGATACAATACCGGGGCACCTCCCCCAAGCTTGGCAGTTGCCAAGGGGAGTGCCCATACCCATGTGATTATTTCTTCGGAGGTGGTGAAGTAGGAGTTGTTGATGAAGTAGGCTTGTCGTCCATCTTCGAAGGAATAGGCTCTCCGTCATAAAAGGACGATCGAGTCTCCGGGGTCCTTAAATCTGTAGGCAAACTCATTCGCTTGAATCTATATTCATACTCACAGTTCTGGTTTTGCAGGTCATAAATCTGGGCTTGGAGGTGCTCGATTTTCTCTTGAAGCTTGAAGATGGTCTCCCCAATGTCTTTGGCATCCAGCTTGTGGTTGTTGGTGAACTCCGTGATCATCATTTGGTTGGCATTGAGTCCACGCTCCACCATCCCTTGGCACTTGAAAACTTCTTGTTCCATGGCTTCGAGCTTTGTCTCTATGCTCCCGGTACGCCTTGGTCCTTCCACATCGCGGATGTGCAACAGCCCCTCACGCACCTCAATGGTTTGAGGGTGATGCAGCACCTCCGCAAGATAGGGGTTGATAACCCTCTCGAAAAACTTTTCCTTGGAAGCGCTTGAAGACGACATGATGCTCTAGATCTGAAACAAAAACAGCTCGAAATGAAAACAGAGGATATTTGCGTGATACGGTGGCCAAAACCTTCGGGAGTATATATAATGAATTTTTACCGACAAAAATACGTAACATACAAGAAAACGGAGTCCGGGAGGCACACGAGGTGCCCACAACACAGGGGGCGCGCCCTATAGGGGGGGAGGGCGCCCTCCTCTCTCGTGGGAGCCTCGTGTCCCTTTCGGACTACTTCTTTCTTCCTAAAATTATTAAATAATCCAAAACTGATGAAAATTGCCATTAGAGTTGTTTTGGAGTCAGTATACTTACCGTACCACGTACCTATGCCTTTTCGGAGTCTGGAACGTTCTAGAAAGTGTCTCTTATGACTCCTCTAGGGTTATGGTTTCAATAATATTAGTTTCAACATTGATAGGATTACGTGAAATATAATGCTTGATTCTTTGACCATTAACCACCCTCAGATTTGTGCCTCCAAAGTTGTTAATTTTTATAGCACCGAAACGGTAGACCTCCTCGATAACATAGGGACCTTATTTTGAGAGAAGTTTTCCTGCAAAAAATCTTAAACGAGAGTTGAATAATAACACATAATCTCCTACGTTAAACTCACGCTTTTGTATCCTCTTATCATGCCAGCGTTTGACTTTTTCCTTGAAGAGCTTGGCGTTCTCATAAGCTTGGGTTCTCCATTCATCAAGTGAGCTTATATCAAATAACCTTTTCTCACCGGCAAGTTTGAAGTCATAATTGAGCTCTTTAATAGCCCAATATGCTTTATGTTCAAGTTCAAGAGGTAAATGAAATGCTTTTCCATAAACCATCTTATATGGAGACATACCCATAGGATTTTGTATGCAGTTCTATAGGACCATAATGCATCATCAAGTTTTTTGGACCAATTCTTTCTAGATCTATTCACAGTCATTTGCCAAATTAATTTGAGCTCTCTATTGCTCAACTCTACTTGACCACTAGACTGCGGGTGATAAGGAGATGCAATTCTATGATTGACATCGTACTTAGCTAGCATCTTACGGAAGGCACCATGAATAAAGTGTGAACCACCATCAGTCATAAGATATCTAGGGACTCCAAACCTCGGAAAAATAACTTCTTTAAGCATTTTAATAGAAGTGTTATGATCAGCACTACTAGTTGGAATAGCTTCTACCCACTTAGTAACGTAATCAACATCAACTAAGATATGTGTATAACCATTGGAGGCAGGAAAAGGTCCCATATAATCAAAGCCCCAAACATCAAATGGTTCAATAACAAGAGAATAATTCATAGGCATTTCTTGACGTCTACTGATGTTACCTATTCTTTGACATTCATCACAAGATACGACAAACTTACGAGCATCTTTGAAAAGAGTAGGCCAATAAAAACCAGATTGTAGTACCTTGTGTGCAGTTCTATCTTCAGCGTGGTGTCCTCCATAGGATTCAGAGTGACACTTGCGTAGGATTTGTTCTTGTTCATGCTCAGGCACACAACGTCTAATAATACCATCTACTCCTTCTTTATAAAGGTGTGGATCATCCCAGAAGTAATGTCTTAAATCATAGAAGAACTTTTTCTTTTGCTGGTATGTGAAACTAGGTGGTATATATTTAGCAACAATGTAATTAGCATAGTCAGCATACCAAGGAGCAGTACAAGAAGCATTGACAACCGCTAATTGTTCATCAGGAAAACTATCATTAATAGGCAGTGGGTCATCAAGATCATTCTCTAACCTAGACAAGTTGTCTGCAACGGGGTTCTCAGCTCCCTTTCTATCAATAATATGCAAGTCAAATTCTTGGAGTAAGAGAACCCATCTAATGAGTCTAGGCTTAGCATCTTTCTTTTCTATAACATATTTAATAGCAGCATGATCAGTGTGAATAGTAACTTTGGAATCAACAATATAAGGTCTAAACTTATCACATGCAAACACAACTGCTAAGAATTCTTTTTCAGTGGTGGCATAATTTCTTTGGGCTTTATCAAGAGTCTTACTAGCATAATGGATAACATTAAATTTCTTATCGACTCTTTGCCCTAGAACAGCACCTACAACATAATCGCTAGCATCACACATAATTTCAAAAGGCAAATTCCAATCAGGTGGCTGAACAATAGGTGCTGTGATCAAAGCCTTCTTAAGTGTTTCAAATGCTTCTACACAATCATCATCAAAGACAAAAGGAATATCTTTTTGCAATAAATTAGTCAGAGGCCTAGAGATTTTAGAAAAGTCCTTAATGAACCTCCTATAAAAACCGGCATGACCAAGGAAACTTCTTATACCTTTTATTTCCTTGGGACATGACATCTTTTCAATAGCATCAACTTTGGCTTTATCAACTTCAATACCCCTCTCGGAGATCTTGTGCCCCAAGACAATGCCTTCATTAACCATAAAGTGACACTTTTCCCAATTTAGGACGAGGCTAGTGTCTTCGCATCTCTGCAAAACTCGATCAAGGCTGCTCAAACAATCATCAAAAGAGGATCCATAGACGGAGAAGTCATCCATGAATACCTCACAAATCTTTTCACAAAAATCATAAAATATAGCCATCATGCATCTTTGAAAGGTAGCAGGTGAATTACATAAACCAAAAGGCATACGTCTATAAGCAAAAGTACCAAAAGGGCAAGTAAAAGTAGTTTTAGATTGATCCCCCGCTGATACATGTATTTGAGAGAAACCAGAATAACCATCTAGAAAGCAAAAATGTGTGTGTTTGGATAGCCTTTCTAGCATTTGATCAATAAAAGGTAAAGGGTAATGATCTTTCTTAGTAGCTTTATTTAACTTACATAAATCAATTACCATCCTATAGCCTGTAATAATTCTTTGCGGGATCAATTCATCTTTATCATTAGGAACAACGGTAATACCTCCCTTTTTAGGGACACAATGGACAGGGCTTACCCATTCACTATCAGCAACGGCATAAATAATACCTGCCACATTGAGTTTTAGAATCTCCTTTCTTACCACTTCCTTCATTTTGGGGTTTAATCGTCTTTGAGGATCTCTAACAGGTTTGGCATCTTTCTCCACTGAAATTTTGTGTTGATATAATGTGGGACTAATGCCCTTAAGATCATCCAGAGTATATCCAATAGCAGCTCGATGCTTCTTCAGAGTTTTCAATAATCTTTCTTCTTCTTTCTCTGAAAGGTTAGCACTAACAATAACAGGATATATTTCTTTTTCATCAAGATAAGCATACTTGAGATTATCAGGTAAGGGTTTGAGTTCAAACACGGGATCACCCTTGGGTGGAGGGGGATCCCCAAGAATTTCAACGGGAAGATTATGTTTTAGCATAGGTTCTTGTTTAAGGAACACTTCATCTATTTCTTCCCTTTCCTTCATAAACATATCGTTTTCATGGTCTAAGAAATATTGTTCTAACGGATCAGTTGGAGGAACAACAATAGAAGCAAGACCAATAATCTCATCCTTACTAGATGGTTCGTTTTCACGAGGTTGTCTACTAAACTTAGCGAAATTAAACTCATGAGACATACCATCTATACCAACAGTGAAAATATTCTTTTCACAATCAATCTTAGCACTAGCAGTATGCAAGAAAGGTCTACCAAAAATAATGGGACAAAAATTATCTTGTGGGGAAGCAAGAACAAGAAAATCAGCAGGGTATTTAATCTTTCCACACAAGACTTCAACATCTCTAACAATCCCAATAGGTTTAATGGTGTCCCTATTAGCAAGCTTAATAGTAACATCAATGTCTTCTAATTCAGCAGGTGCAATATCATGCATAATTTCTTTATAAAGATCGTAAGGTATAGCATTAGCACTAGCACCCATATCACATAAGCCATGATAACAATGATCTCCTATTTTAACAGAAATAACAGGCGTGCCTACAACAGGTCTACGTGTCTTAATATCGGGTCTAGCAATATTAGCAGTTTCACCCACGAAAGAAATAACATGCCCATCTAAGTCTTCATCCAGGAGATCTTTAATCAAGCAATACTAGGTTCAACATTAATTTGCTCAGGAGGTGTATAAGTCCTAGTATTACTCTTACGAACAACAGTCGAAGCTTTAACATGATCTTTTATCCTAACAGGAAAAGGAGGTTTTTCAACATAAGTAGTAGGAATAATAGGATCACTATATGTAATAGTGTTTTCTTCGACTGTAATAGGTGCAACTACTTTCACTTCAACAGGAGGATTATATTTAAACCACTTCTCTTTAGGGAGATCAACGTGAGCAGCAAAAGTTTCACAAAAAGTAGCTACTATCTCAGAGTCAAGTCCATACTTAGAGCTAAATCCACAGAAAGCATCGGTATCCATAAAAGATTTAACACAATCAAACTTATGTGTCATACCTGACTCCTTACCATCGTCGGAACCCCAATCTTCAGAGTTGCGTTTAATTCTTTCCAATAAGTCCCATTTGAAATCAATAGTCTTCAGCATATAGGAACCAGCATAGGAAGTATCGAGCAGGTTGCGATTATCAAGAGAAAGCCGAGCATAAAAATTCTGAATAATCATTTTCCGAGAGAGCTCATGATTGGGGCATGAATATAACATTGACTTAAGCCTACCCCAATCTTGAGCAATGCTTTCTCCTTCGCAAGGCCAGAAATTATATATGTAATTATGATCACGATGAACAAGATGCATAGGATAGAACTTCTGGTGAAATTCCAATTTCAATCGCTTATAATTCCAAGATCTCGTGTCATTACATAGCCTGTACCATGTCATTGCATCTCCCTTCAAAGATAAAGGGAAGACCTTCCTTTTGACAACATCATCGGGAATACCTGCAAGCTTGAATAATCCACAAACTTCATCCACAAAGATAAGGTGTAAGTCGGGATGCAAAGTTCCGTCTCCTCCAAAAGGATTAGCTAGCAGTTTTTCTATCATACCCGAAGGAATCTCAAAGTGAATATTTTCATAAAGTTCAGTAGGGTGAGGAGCATCTCTTTGCTCCTCTGGTTGGGGTGAAGATACCCCAAACAATCCACTCAAAGGATTAGTTTCCATAGTGACAAGTAACCGAAAATTTCAGCACACTATATAATTGTTTCCTTACCAAGTTCCACTCACCAAGAGTGCTACGCTCCCCGGCAACGGCGCCAGAAAAGAGTCTTGATGACCCACAAGTGTAGGGGATCTATCATAGTCCTTTCGATAAGTAAGAGTGTCGAACCCAACGAGGAGCAGAAGGAAATGATAAGCGGTTTTCAGTAAGGTTTTCTCTGCAAGCACTGAAATAGTAGGTGATAGATAGTTTTGTGATAAGATAAATAGTAACAAGCAAAAGTAAATAAAGTAAATAAGGTGCAGCAAGGTGTCCCAATCCTTTATGTAGCAAAGGATAAGCCTGGACAAATTCTAATAATAATGAAGGAGCTCCCGAGGACACATTGGGAATTATCGTCAAGCTAGTTTCATCACGTTCATAAGATTCATGTTCGGTACTTTGATAATTTGTTATGTGGGTGGACCGACACTTGGGTACTGCCCTAACTTGGACAAGCATCCCAGTTATGATTAACCCCTATTGCAAGCATCCGCAACTACAAAAAGGAGTATTAAGGTAAACCTAACCACAACATTAAACATATGGGTCCATATCAACCCCTAACGAAGCAACACATAAACTAGGATTTAAGCTTCTGTCACTCTAGCAACCCATCATCTACTTATTACTTCCCTATGCCTTCCTCTAGGCCCAAATAATGGTGAAGTGTCATGTAGTCGACGTTCACATAACACCACTAGAGGAGAGACAACATACATCTCATCAAAATATCGAACAAATACCAAATTCACATGACTACTAATAGCAAGACTTCACCCATGTCCTCAGGAACTAAAGTAACTACTCACAAAGCATAATCATGTTCATAATCAGAGGTGTAATAATATGCATTAAGGATCTGAACATATAATCTTCCACCAAGTAAACCAATAAGTATCAACTACAAGGAGTAATCAACACTACTAGCAAGCCACATGTACCAATTTGTGGTTTTGGATACAAGATTGGATACAAGAGATGAACTAGGGTTTGAGAGGATATGGTGCTGGTGAAGATGTTGATGGAGATTGACCCCCTCCCAATGAGAGGATCGTTGGTGATGCCGTTGGTGATGATTTCCCCCTTCCGGAGGGAAGTGTCCCCGGCAGAACAGCTCCGCCAGAGCCCTAGATTGATTCCGCCAAGGTTCCGCCTCGTGGCGACGGAGTTTCGTCCCGTAAGCTTGCCCACGAATTTTTCCAGGACAAAACCCTTCATATAACAGAAGATGGTCGCCGAAAGCCCACCAGGGGGCCCAGGAGATAGAGGGGCGCCCCCCTGTCTCCTGGACAGGGTGTGGCCCCCCTAGCCTATTTCTTTCGCTCATAAATTCTTAATAAATCCAAAAGGTGGTTTCGTGGAGTTTCAGGACTTTTGGAGTTGTGCAGAATAGGTTTCCAACGTTTGTTCCTTTTTCAGCCAGAATTCCAGCTGCCGGCATTCCCCCTCTTCATGGTAAACCTTGTAAAATAAGAGAGAATAGCCATAAGTAATGAGATATAATGTGTAATAACGGCCCATATTGCAATAAATATTGATATAAAAGCATGATCCAAAATGGACGTATCAGTGGGTTACTCATATAACTGGCCCTGATGTCATCAATCCAAGTAGGTTGGTAGACTGAAATCGCCATAGACTAATTTTTCTCAGGGCAACGGTGGGACAATGCATCTGCAACACTGTTGGTGGTTCCCTATCTGTAGCAAATTTTGTAGCGCAACCCCAAGAGCTTGGTAAATGTTTTCTGCTGCCACACTGTTGACAACCTCTGATCATCTAAATGCACCAGACTATGCTGATCTGTCCATATCTGAAATTCATCATGTTGTAAGTAGGGACGCCATTGCTCCACGACCATGAGTATAGCTAAGCATTCCTTCTCATAGGTGGACAACCCTCTGTGTTTGGGAGCCAAGGGTTTGCTCATGTAAGCGATCGAATGCCTCCCTTGCTGTAACATTGCCCCCACTCCATAATCACACACGTCTGTATCAATGACAAACTGTTTTGTGAAATGTGGCAAATGCTGGAATGGTGCAGAGATCAGACTTTGTTTCAGCAGCTCAAACGCTTTAGTAGTTTCACAAGTCCACACAAATGGGTGATTCTTCTTTGACAGATTCAAGAGAGGCCTGGTGATAATGCCGAAGTGCTTGACAAATTTTTGATAATAGCCGGCCAAGCCGAGGAAGCTACGCACCTCTTTGATGTTGCGAGGAACATGCCACTTCCTGATAGTCTCAATCTTCTCTGGATCAGTTGAAACCCCACGCTCGTCAATGACATGCCCCACATAAGCAACCTGTCATTGGCCGAATGCACACTTGGAATGCCTGACTTGCTAGTGATCTCTACGGAGCAGTTGCAGTACCTGACGAAGATGATCCACTTGCTGTTTCAAAGTTTTACTGAAAACCAAGATGTCATCGAAGAATAATATGACAAAAACTCATAGTAGAGGTTGCAAAGTACAAGTCATAGCATCGATAAAGGTCGGAGGTGCAGCCGCTAGCCCAAACGACATGACCAAGAACTTCCAATGCCCTGAATGTGTTGTAAAAGCGGTCTCATATTGATCCCCCTCTGCCAATCTTATCTGGTGGTACCCTGCACGTAAGTTCAACTTGGAGAACCATCGAGCGCCTACCAAGTCATCAAATAACTCATTAATGATTGGAACTGGGTACTTGTTGACAAGTGTCATTGCATTCAAACATCTATAATCCACACATAGTTGCCATGTTCCATCCTTTTTCTTCACAAGTAAAGTCGGGGAAGAAAACGGGCTGGTACTCTCCCTGATGATGCCCATGTCTAGCAGTTCCTTAACCTGACATTCGATCTCATTTTTGAGCTCTGGTTTGTCTCTATACGGGCGCTGATTAACAGGTTGTGCTCCCTCCATGAGTGGAATCCGGTGATCGCAAGCATGCCTCGATGGAAGTCCTTTTGGTTTTTCAAAGACATATGTGTACTGCTCCAACACTCTGAGGATCTCTACTGGTATGGCTTACTTTTGCGCCCCCATTTCATTGACAACATTCAGGTGGACCACATATGCAACTGAGCCTTGTTTACATGCATATAAGAGCTCTTGAGACAAAATCGCAGAACACTGGTGCTGAAGTTTTGTTACTGCCTGCAGATCTCTAGCCCCCTGCTCCGTGGTTACTGTCATATGTTGTGCCTCCCAATCGATATGCATCGGACTATGTTTCTTGAGCTAATCCATCCCCAAGATTGCATCATAAGCCCCAAGCGAGAGGAGCTTGAAGTTTGTGACAAATTCATGCCCCGGAGATGACCACAGGCATTGAGGGATGAACCTGTCACATTGTAACACAACACCATCCGCAACTTCAACTTTACATGCCTTGGGCAGTTTAGACACTCCAGATAACTAAGCAACCATATGATGATAAAAGATGATGAACTGCCCAAATCCATCAACAACATCTCTTTACCCTGTATCCATGCGTGCAACTACATCACACCCAGCCCAGATGATCCATCTACACCCTGCTTGGAGATGGTGCAGAGATTATCCTCATCCAGCATTGCGTGATCCTGACTGTTCTTGCCCAGTACTTCCTCTGTTGCAAATAACTCCAGAAGCTCATCTACCACATGCATCTGCACTGTGGAGGGACATGTGTGATCTTTGCCCCACTGTTCACCACACTTAAAATAGAGACTACAAGCTCTTGTGAAAGTACGCAGTGCTGCTATCTTTCTATTATCTGCCCCGACCTTGCTTCCTCTGTTCCATGGCGATCTTCCGCGCTGGCTACATGTGTTGATGGGCGTGCAGTGCTCGGAGGTGGGGTCGGAACACCCGTCGCCATGAAACGCGATGTTGGTAAGCGAGTGGGCGCTGTGTGCTTGGCAATCTCGTCGTCTGCCACTTCTTCTTGAATCCGTGCCAATGAGCATGCTGTGTTGAGGTCAGGTGAACGCTGGATGAGTACCACCGCCCATATATCCGTCCGTAGTCCCTCTATAAATCGGGTAAGGAAGAAATAAGGATGTGTCAGTTCAGAATATGATATCATGTGGTGACGATACCATAGACCTAGGGTTGGGTCATAGGCCTGACATATGCGCCCTACCCAAGGTCACTACCCTAGAAGCAAGGACATTCAAAGCACAACAAGAAGTATCAACTGAAGCCATCGAGTGCAATCCACTCGACCAGTCACCTCACTCGGATACCCCCAATTTCACTCGACCTGGATGGAGTCATTCAACCATAAAGGAAACCACTCGGAGTACAGAAGACTTAGAGTCACTCAGGATGACAATGGTCAGGCGTTCACTCCGTAGTCTTCAAGATCATTGATGACACTTTATAGCTGGCGTTACCAGTAATGCCCTATCTTAATGTACATTGAACCCCTGTAATGGAGGACGGCTGGGGTCCTGGCGCACTCTATATAAGCCACCCCCTCCTCTGGGACAAGGGTTCACACCCCTTGTAACAGACACCTATATTCTAGTCGACCGCCTCAGGGCACCAAGACATAGGGCTTTTACCTCCTCCGAGAGGGGCTTGAACTCATCAACTCATGTGTACAACCTCGCCGTAGCTAGGTCCTCGCCTCCTCATACGTACCCCCTATTCTTACTTTCAGACTTAGTACCACGATAGTTGGCGCCCACCATCGGGAAAAGCGTCTTAGCAATTTCCGGCGAGGTTGTGTTTTCTCCGATCTTCATCAACATGGTTTACGGCGGCGGTTTGGTCATGGGCTGCGAGTTCCGACTCGGTGCGCTCACTTTCATCGCCGACGAATCTGCCTGGCTCGAGGAGCCCCCCCTCGACATCGAGGCTCTCCCGATCCGCGGATCTTCGCACTTCTGCATGATGCCTGCAGCGTCCTTTTACGACAGCCATCGACTCCGTATCAGTCGGCCTTCACGTCGCCTACTCACTCCGCTGGACGCCGCCGCAAGCGATCTGGTCGATCGCGGCTCCAGTGGTGGGTGAATCATGCGGTGGCTCGCTAGACGGCCACCCCCAAGTCGCGGCAATCGAGCCTGACGAATTTCACCGTGGTCCAGTCGACTGGTTCCGTAGGGACATTTTCCGAGAGCGGGAGTTGTGACCCCGGGGCGGAAGTTCTCATGGTCGACTCCCATCGCAGCCTGCCTGGGTTCCATTGCAGCTCCAGTGATAGCGGTGGTGGCAGCGCGTCATTCGACCATGAGGAGTACGAGCCCCAACCTCTCAATTCGCAGCAGAGGGAAGAGCTGCACCGCCGCAACGTGGAGACCCTCCAGACCCCCATCATAGGGGAAACCATTGAGGCTCGGGCCTTGGAGGCTGTGTGCCTAGCCACGTTGGCTGAGCGCACTCGTTTAGAGAATCTCCAACATTCTCTCGACGAATGTGCCCCGTCGAGTGATCCCCGAATCCAGTCGACGTCCACGGCAATTGTTTCTGCCTAAACCACATGTATTCTGCACACCGATCCAGAATCTTGCAGCTGCTGCACGTATAGCAGAGTCTATTCAGCCGCCCCGTTCAGAGGCTAGAAGGGCTTGGAACAGATCAGAACGCTACTCCGAGCAACAGGAGAGCTGAACTCCATCGTTTCCTAGTCGCGGAGCAAGATCCACAGCAGGTCAGTAAGGGCAAATACAGTTCAGTCAGCACACAGTCCTGGGTCGCCTTTGCAACGCGAAGTTCGTGATCACCGTCGAGACCAGCACCCGGGAAGAGCTCATGGAGAGTATGATTGTGAGTACGCCCATGACAACCACCGTCGAGTGCCTTCGCCCCCTCCGAGGGATGGGTCGTACGCGCCTTAGCAGTATGACGATAGGCGCCCGTATGGTAATGACTGCAGAGTCCCAAGAGAGCCTGTGTTTGATACAAGGTCAGTCCTTGTACACGGTTTGGTCGATCGGAACAGAGCATACAAAGAAGGGTTGGATAGAAACAGGCCCAGTGGAAGCAGGGTCCACGTTTCCGGCCCTGAGTGTTTCAGAATAGCCATCTGAGCTGCTGAGATCCCTCACAACTTCAGATTGGCGACTAGCGTCAGTAAGTTCACAGGAGAGTCAAAGCTTGACACTTGGTTGGAAGACTACCGAGTGGCTGTGCATATTGGTGGCGGCAGCGATGAGGTGGCCATGAAGCACCTCCCTTTGATGCTCTAAGGTTCCGCCAGGGCTTGGCTGAATTAGTTGGCCCCTGGAAGCATTTTCAGCTGGGATGAGTTGGCCCGAGTGTTTACCAAAGCGTTCGAAGGCACCTGCAAGAGACCCGCTGGATTGTCAGAATTGCGCATTGCATGTAGAAACAAAATGAGAGCTTGAGAGATTATATCCAGAGATGGACCACTCTTCACCATACAGTGGATAATTTTTCAGATCACCAAGCAGTTTGTGCCTTTAAAGAAGGCGTTCATTACAGAGAGCTCAATCTGAAGTTCGGTCGGACCAGAGACATGTCTCTGGCTCGGATGATGGAGATTGCCACTAACTATGCTAACAGCGAAGAAGAAGACCGACTCCGGAGCGGCAAGCACAAGTCAGTCGCCCAGGAGACCGGAGGAAGGAACTCCAGTCGGAAACAAAAACGTAAAGCTGAAGCTGCAGGTCCTGCCGAGGCAGCAGTATTCAATCAGGGGAAGTTCAAGGGGAAGCCTAAAGGACTTGGACCCCCAAGAAAGTGAAAGATCAAGACGGGAATGATGTGTTTGATTTGCCGTGTCATATAGACACCAGAAAGGATGAAGAGGGGAATCTGATTCTCCCCAAGCATACCACTCGACAGTGTCGACTCCTGATTCAAAATTTCCATGAGAAAGGTCACCCTAGTGAAAAGGAAAAAGATTTTGATAAGGAATAAGAAAAAGACGAGGATGATGGTTATCCCAATGTCAATGCCACTTTAATGATTTTTTGCTGACGTTGAGAGCAAAAGTCGACTGAAAGTGATCAACAGGGAAGTAAACATGGTTGCTCCGGCAACGAAGACATATTTGAAGTGGTCGAAAACCCCCATAACATTCGACCAGTTCGACCACCAAGCGCACATTGCCACCTGTGGGCGGCAAATGTTGGTGGTTGACCCAGTCGTTGGGGGCACTCGACTGACCAAGGTTTTGATGGACAGTGGCAGTGGTCTGAATATCCTATACGCTGAGGCCCTCAAAGGGATGGGCATCCCGATGTCCAAACTCAGTGAAAGCAACATGCAATTCCACGGAGTCATCCCAGGAAAGAAGGCCGATTCACTCAGTCAGATCACTCTTGACGTGGTTTTCAGTGATGAGAAGAATTATCACAAGGAGAAGTTGATCTTTGAGGTAGTGGATTTCAAAAGTGCGTACCATGCCATTTTGGGCCAGCCTGCATATGCCCGTTTCATGGCTCGACCATGTTATGTGTTCCTCAAGTTAAAAATGACCGGCCCCAAAGGCGTGATCACGTTTAATGGGAATCGACAAAGAGTAGAAGATTGCTTCCAGAAAGGCTATAAGATTGCTGATGAACAGATGGCAGCAGTGGAGTTTCAAGAGTACTAGAAGAATGCAGATCTGAGTGATTTGTTTCGTGCCAAAAATCCTACCTCTGAGTCTGCATTTTAGTCGGCCGACGAAACAAAACCAGTTCACATTCACCCAACCGACCCCAATGCTGCTCCGACTCATATTTCAACAACACTCGACAGCAAATAGGAAGAAGCGCTCATCCAGTTCCTCTATGAGAACTGTGACATCTTCGCATGGAAACCATCAGACATGCCGGGTGTACCCGGGGGACTGGCTGAGCACCATTTGCGAGTCGACCCGAAGGCAAAACCAGTTAAGGAACATCTCTGTCGGACCGCCACAGAGAAGAGGAAGGCAATTGGCGAGGAGGTGGCTCGGCTTCAGGCAACTGAGTTCATCTACGAGATATACCACTCCGAGTGGCTCGCCAATTTCGTCATGGTCCCCAAGAAAGATAAGTCACTTCGAATGTGTATAGATTTCAAGCATATCAATTAGGCCTGCCCGTAAGATCATTTCCCTCTGCCCCGCATCGACCAGATAGTTGATTCAACCTTGGGATGTGAGCGCTTGTCCTTTTTGGATGCGTATTCCGGATACCATCAGATCCGTCTGTATGGCCTCAAGAATGCTGGTGCCATGTTCATGCGCATGATTCAGAAGTGCATGCTCACTCAGATCAGTCAGAATGTGGAAGCATACATGGATGACATAGTGGTTAAGTCACGCAAAGGTTCTGACCTGCTGACTGACCTTGCTAAAACCTTTGCCAGCTTAAGAAGATATGATATCAAGCTCAGCCCATCAAAGTGCACATTCGAAGTCCCAGGAGGAAAGTTACTCGGTTTTCCCTTTTCCGAACGGGAGATCGATGCAAATCCAGAGAAGATTGGCACAATCCTCCGAATGAAACGCCTTGTGCGCGTGAATGATGTTCAGAAGCTTACTAGTTGTTTGGCTGCATTGAGTTGATTCATCTCACACCTCGGTGAAAAGGCACCGCCTCTTTACCGACTGATGAAGAAGTCTGACAAGTTCAAGTGGAATGACGAAGCTGAAGCAGCGTTTGAAGAGCTCAAAGCCCTGCTTTCCACCCAGCCGGTGCTTGCTGCTCCAGTCAGTAAAGAGCCTTTACTGCTTTACATCGTAGCCACTGGACTGGTTGTCAGCACAGTGCTCACGGTCGAGCGGGAAGAGGAAGGCAAGGCCTTCAAAGTTCAATGCCCAGTGTATTATATTTCTGAAGTCTTAACTCCGTCCAAGCAGAGATACCCACACTATCAGAAGCTTGTTTATGGAATTTATCCGACCATGAAGAAAGTAGCACACTACTTCTCAGACCACTTGGTTTTAGTAGTCAGTGATGCTCCACTATCAGAAATCCTGAACAATAGAGATGCAACTGGTCGAGCGGCAAAGTGGGCGATTGAACTCCTTCCGTTAGATATCAAGTTTGAGGCAAAGAAGGCCATCAAGTACCATGCAATAGCAGATTTCCTTGCAGAGTGGACTGAACAAGAGCAACTAATTCAGGTTCACTCAGAGCATTGGACTATGCTCTCTGATGGCTCCAAGATGTTGAATGGATCCGGTGCAGGAGTGGTTTTGGTATCCCCAAGAGGCGACAAGCTCAACTACGTCCTCCGGGTTCACTTTGATTCTTCAAACAACGAAGCTGAATATGAAGCACTTCTGTATGGGTTGCGTATGGCCATTTCACTCGGCGTCCGACGCCTAATGGTATACGGCGAGTCGAACTTAGTGGTCAATCAGGTGATGAAGGAATGGGATGTCAGGAGTCCAGCAATGACCGGTTATTGCAATGCAGTGAGGAAGCTAGAAAAGAAGTTCGAGGGGTTAGAGCTCCACCCCATACCTCGAATCAAGAATCAAACTGCTGTTGAGCTGGCGAAGATAGGTTCCACTCGGAAGCCTATCCCTAGTAATCTGTTTTTCGAGCATCTCCATAACCCATCAGTACAGGAAGATCCCTTCAAAGAAGAGCCCCCACAATCGATAGTTCAACAAAACCGACTGAAACTGAAATCCCAGCTGTGGTCGATTTGATCATGGAAGTCTTAGTGATCACGCCCAACTGGATGGTGCCATATATCACATACATATTCAGGAAGGAACTCCCATAAGATGAGGATGAGGCTCGCCAGATCATCCGTCGATCAAAGGATTTCACCATGATAAAAGGGCAGCTTTACACAGAAAGTGTGATAGGAGTGGCTCAACACTGCATCACCCCAGAAGAAGGCCGAATGATTCTAAACGAGATCCACTCAGGGACCTGTGGTCAGCATGCATCCTCTCGGACCATCGTGGCCAAAGCATACCGAGCGGGATTTTATTGGCCTCGTGCAAATGAGATGGCGAAAGATATAGTCGACAAGTGCGCAGGTTGTCAGTTCTACTCCAACATGTCCCACAAGCCCACATCTTCCTTGAAGACTATTCCACTCGTCTGGCAATTTGCAGTCTGGGGGTTGGATATGGTCGGACCCTTCAAGACCAGTAGAAGTGCTTTCACTCATTTGCTCGTAGTAGTCGACAAGTTCACCAAATGGATCGAAGCCAAGCCTATCAAAAACCTTGACTCAAGCAGCGCCGTCAGCTTCATCAGAGAGTTGATATTCAGATATGGAGTCCCTCACAACATTATCATGGATAATGGCTCCAACTTTGATTCTGATGAGTTCAAGGCGTTCTGTGCTTCCCAAGGCACTCGGGTTGACTACGCATCCGTTGCAAACCCACAGTCAAATGGGCAAGCAGAAAGGGCGAATGGTTTGATCCTTCAAGGGCTGAAACCCCGACTGATGCGTGACCTCAAGCACGCTGCTGGAGCTTGGGTGACTAAGTTACCATCCGTCCTATGGGGGATGAGAACGACACTGAACCGGTCGACCAACCGAATCCCTTTCTTCTTGGTGTACAATGCCGAGGCTGTGCTTCTGAGTGACTTGCTGCACAACGCTCCCTGAGTGGAACTCTTCTCAGAAGCTGAAGCAGAACAGGCAGGTCAAGATGCAGTTGATCTCCTAGAATAGGAACGTGAGATGGCTCTGATCCGGTCGACCATCTATCAGCAAGATCTGCGTCGATTCCATGCCCATAATGTCAGAGGTCGAGCATTTCAGGAAGGAGACCTTGTGCTCCGAGTGGATCAGAAACGGCCTCACAAGCTCGCTCTGGCCTGGGAAGGTCCCTTCATCGTCACCAAGGTGCTTCACAATGGAGCGTACCACATCTACAACGTAGCCAAGAACATGGACGAGCCACGCAGAGCTGCTCCGACATTTCTACACATAAATCACTTGGATCGGCGAGTTGTAATAAAAGTACTTCAGTTTGCTTATCAGAGACAAGATTTTTGCACTATCTTAATGATTGTTGTTTCCATAAACACATGTGTTAGTGGGTGGCTTAGCCACGAACCTGATTCGCCTAAGTTAAAAAACACTCCGAGTGGAGAGCGATCCTCCCACTCGGGGGCTTAGCCGCGAACCTGGTTCGCCTAAGTTAAAAAACACACCGAATGGAGAGCGATCCTCCCACCGGGGGGCTTACACTACAAAAATAAATACACTTCCGTGATGATACATGTTTGTCATAGTAGGTCGCGTTTCTTGTCATGCATTTACTTCCATGACGATTTTATGACATACTCAAGATAGTCATACTTGTGCTGTCGTAGAAGTGTTCCATGACATTACCAAAATTATCATCACGGAAGTGTCCACTTCCATGACAATAAATCGCGCATCACAGAAGTGCTTTGTCAAGGGTGACTGACACATGGCATCCACCATAACGGAACGCCGTTAAGATATCGGGTCCAGTTTTGGATCTGATAACCCGTTAACAACCCTAACAATGGGGATTTTCCACGTGTAAAATCATCATTGTCTGGAGGAAACACGTGTCGGCTCACCGTTGAGACAGATGTCATCCACTCATTGGACCGAAGGCGCCTATGATACGTCGACACGTGGCACAGTCCAATAGAGGCCCATTCTTGTGAAAAGGCCGGCCCGTTTGACTTGGTCAAAATGTGGCGGGCCGGCCCATGGAAAGCCCGTTAACTATCTATTCGCATATAGCCCATTTACAGCCCACTAACCCACAGCCCGTTAGGGCCTAACGGAAACTGGCCCAACAAAGTCATGTGGGCCGTCGAATATAACACCAGCCTGTTTCACTTTCGGCCCATGTATGGCCCATGACGTCTTTCGACCCATATGAGGCCTTCATATCTTTCGGCCCTTTAGAGACCCACGGTGACTCTAGCCCATAATGAACAATAAATTTCTTTGTACCCATTAACGACCCGTGATTCACATGGGCCGTTTCCAGCCCGTGTTAGCTTTCGGCCTATTGACGGCCCAGACGTTCTTGGGCTCCTTTCTGGCCCCCAATTACTTCTGGCCCGTTACTGGCCTGTTCCCCTAATGGGCCAAATTCGGCCCGTGGAAAGAGTCGGCCCTTTTCTGGCCTGTTAACCCGTTGCGCTGTTTCCAGCCCGTCCTATATTTCGGCCCAATAACGACCCGTTATGCCTGTGACAGAATTAAGCCTTTGCTGTCCACCAGCCTGTTAACTGTCTGTTACCGTGCTGGGCCGTTACCAATTACACCCGTTTAAGGCCCATGTAGACCCATTTATCCGACGGCCCGAGGCCCACCGATTCTACGGCCCTGTTGGAGGCCCATTTATCGACAGCCCATAGGAGACCCATGGATCCTACGGCCCGTAGCAGGGTCAAGGTTAGCACGGTCCGTATATGGCCCATGGTTGTTGCGGCCACTAGAAAACTAGGGAAAAAGAAGACTAGGAAATAAATAAGGCTGAAACTAACGCTAGGCTATTAAGGCGATTGCACAGATTACATCCACTCGGCATCAAAGATTGCCACCAGTGCAAATATAGGGAACACCCTACACTATACAAAAATGGCTTGATGTTTTCTTCAGCCGGTGGCTGCAAGTTAAGAATATATTTTGTATCGCACCAAAACAAATTACAACTATAAAATAAAAGGAATGTTGGTATAAAAGTTAACAGTCTAGCAGATAAATGCACCACCAGAAGTTCAGAAGCTCAGTTCATTTGACCTGACTATTGTCTCTCCTTGTTTTCATGTTGTATTGTCCGATGGAGCACCATAACCTTCGCCTTCATTTCTCCTAGGCTCCCGAACAACATAGCAAATTTCTGATAGTCTGGTTTCAAAACCATGCATATCTTGACGACATCGAACAATGTCTCTCCTTGTTTCACAAAGGGACTCTGTTAGGGAATGGACTTGTGTCTGGAGCACAGATACAACATTGTTTTGAGCTTGCATATCTTGATCATGAGGCAGTTTGGACGAGATTACCTTAACAACCAACCCAGCATTACGCATGAATGTGCTTTTGGCACTGTTAGTGGACAGGTACTGACCCATTGCAGCAAGAGCCGACATTGCGGTTATAGTTGCCTCGCCACCTTTAGAAGGTGGCGGTTCCAACATTTTTTCCATAGCTCCCTTAAAAGTTCAGTTTTTACATTAGTAGTACCAGAACAGAAGATATTAAGGATGCAGCAAAACCAAACAAAATAGCTTTGGTCTATATACATAACTTATTCTAGTGACCCCATGTAAAATATTAGTTGTATTTTATTGCAAAGTAGATAATAAAACCAGGTTCTAAACATATGACCATGTACCATCGCTAATGTATTGTCCATTTCTTCACATTGTATTGAGGGCTAAGGATAAAGAGACGAAGTTTATAATACGGTAAGAATAGTATGACATCATTCATATCACAAAACAATTGAGAACAGACAAACAGGCAATTGTAACGTTGTGTGGGCAAGTCCAACACGGAACTAGATTACATGTCAAGATCAAATGAACATCACTCCTCTCTTTTAAACCTTGTAAGGTGCAATGATACGCGAAGACAATTGTGTATAAAATTGAAAAGAGTAATAGACATTGGCTGCAAACCATGCAGTTCAAGGCACAAGTCAGAGTAAGTAGTAGTTAAAAGGCATGAGGATTAAGGACTTACAACAGCGGCTTTGACTGGTGTAGTCATGCCCTTCTTCTTGCTGGTGTGACGATCCTTGAAAATTTCCACAACATTTGGTTCAAGTACTTTTTGGTCCTTGAGGGCTTTCCTCTACATTTGGAACAAGTCAATATAGATCTGATAATATGGTACGACAAAATGAAACAACAGCTAATTACAAGAGCCTCGCAGTGTGCAATATAGCTATGAGATCCTGTCGTCTGTTGGAATTTCACTTTCGTACGGGTGGCCTTGTTCTTTGAATAGTTCACCTACAAGAAGATAGATTTGTGTGGCACATGCGTAAATAGAACTTCAACATGTGATCTGATCATCACATATATATAATGTACCTGATACTTCGGATAAGACCAGTGTTTAATGAGGCCCCTCAGTCTTCATCCGTTATATTTTCCATTTGAGATGTTTGGGAAAGTTCACTGTTAGCCTTGCCTTCAAAGTGAGTTTTCCTCAAGTTATACTGATAATGTCGCAGAGCAGACTTGAAAACATGGGTGCAAGCTTGTCTGGGTGCATCATCTTGGCTATCCAACTTGAACCTCATCTGTTGAAAATTATGGGAGTCTCGTTATCAGCAACCTAGAAAGTATGGGAAAGAGCAAGACGACATTACTAGTTTCCATACATAACCATACTTACTGATAAATGGTCGAGGAAGGTGTTGAACTGGGTTTCGTCTTTGTCATTCTTGTATTGAATCCATGTTGGGAGGGTACGCACATGACACCTAACGGCAACCGCTGCCTCTGATACTTACTTGGCTGACTCTGTAGCATCAGTGGCCTTTCTAAACCTGCCTCAAAACAGATCTCCATTCTTCCTCCTCTAGATTTAGTTAACCTATCGAGCATTATCCCTGATGTTTGCTTCCTCTCGCGCCTAGGTGCTAGTCCAACAACGAACATAGGAAGTGTTAGTGTACAACAAACTGTGAGACTACATATAAAGAAGCATGCAACTGTAACTTGACTCCAGCAACTACCTTCTTGTTGTTAAAGCTCACAAGGTTCATCTGATGTTGCCAACTCGTCTTGTGTCAAGAGTGCTTGGGAAGTAGTGTCAGGTGGCAAGGGAGCTTGGGAACATGTTGCTAGCTTCGTTGACGCACGAGTAACTCGTGCAGCTGGTAGTACTGTGGAAGGTGTTGCAAGAACTAGGGCTGTCTCTGCTTGTTTGGTGGAAGCTATTTGTTTCTGTTTGGCTTTTTCTACAGCTCGTGTAGCATGGGATACCCTATTTGTAGAATTTTCCGCTAGACTTTGACCTTCTATTGCACCATCAGTACCAGCAGAATCTGCAGGATTCTTTCGCTTCCCATTCCCTGCCATTCTATGTTTCTTCCTGATTCTCTGTGCCATGTTAAGTCAAACCGACAAAAAAATGAATAACAATTTAATTATTCGGAACAAATTGATGCGTGATACAGACGAATTGAACTTTGATGTTAGACAACCACATGATAGGAGGATGTAATATGTACGAAAAACAGGACAAAAGAGATTACCAGAACTATGGTGTGTAAACTAAGCAGAAGACATTTCACTAAATTAGAAGAAATGCAATGGAAGGTAGACACCATATGAAAGATGCTACAAATACCGCTATGCCAAGTTAACAGTGTCTCATCATAAATGGCGTTTAAACAAATATGAAGCAGTACAAGAAATAAATCATATGCAAGATGCAAACAACATCACACTACCAAGTTAGAGGTCTCTCGTCATTAGTGCGATTGCATATTCACAACATTGCATATTCACAGCTTATGATGTGTAAACTAAGGAGAAGACATTTCAACAAATTAGAAGCAATGAAAGCTAGACACCATATGAAAGATGCAACGAATATCACTCTACCAAGTTAAAACTGTCTCGTCATAAGTGCCATTTCAACAAATTAGTAGTACAAGCTAGAAAAGAATGCGAGTTGTAACCTATATCACACTCCAAAGTCAAATGTGTCTTATGATAAGTGATTGTTGCAGGTTACACAACAGTAGTAATTTGATGTAAGAACATGGTATGATAGACAGATATTGTATGTTCTAGAAACAGGAACACGTGTCTTATTCAAGTATAATGTGTAAAGTAAACAGATGGAATTAAACAAAATTAGAAGAAATACAAGCTAGACATCACACATAACATGCAACCACATATAACAGTGCCAAGTTAGAGGGAGCACCGGTGATGGTGCACTAGGGGAGACATGCTCATCATAAACACAGCTACGTTGAGTGTCTATGCATGTGTTGTCTTGGAAATCATCTTGGGGGATGGAGGAGTATAAACTACAGAGGCCCTCCGTTTGGAAGGAGCACCTTTATCCACTGCCTTGCTAACTTCCTTCTGCTTTATTGATTTTGAACTGTCACGTAAAACCGACAAGAAAAAGCAATAAATTTCTCTCTTTAGAACTCATTCATGCATGACACTGACAATCACTACTTTGATGTAAGGCAAACACATGATACCAGGATGGAATATGTACAAAAAATAGGACGGCATGGCATGTTCACAACTGTTTGTGTGAACTAAGCAGAAACTATTCCAACAAATAAGAAGCAATGCAAGCTAGACACCACATGAAAGATGCAACCAATATGACTCTGCCAAGTTAAAAGTGTCCCATCATAAATGGAATTTCAACAAACTAGAAGCAGCGCATGCTATAAATCATATGAAAGATGCAACTAATATCACACTGCATATACCAAAGGTGTCTCGTTATATTGATTGATGCGGGATACAAAAAACAATAGTTTTGTGTAAGGACATGCTTAATAGACAGATGTACTATGTACTAAATACAGGAAGGCATGTCACATTAATAGGTATAATGCATAAGCTAAGCAGAATAGCACATGCAGTTTAACCAGATTGGAAGAATTACAATATAGACACCATATGCAACATGCAACCACATATCACGCTGCCAAGTTAGAGCAAGCACCTGCGATGCTAGTGTAGGGGAAATGCGGTAATCAACTATAGAGCAACGTTCACTATCTTCATCTAGCCTTGCTATTTCTTGAGAATCATGTCGGGAGGCTAATGCTGCATTCTTTAAATGTGGAGTAGTCCACTTGCGTGACTGCCTCATCATAAGTGACTGATGAGGGATACACAAGAACATTACTTTGATGTAAGAACATGGTTAATACACAGATGTACTAGTATGTACCAAAAACAGAAAGGCATGTCATATTCTAAGGTATAATGTGTAAGCTAAGCAGATGCAATTTAACCAAATTGGAAGCAATGCAAGCTAGACATCCGGCTGGAGTGGTGAGCATGATCATCTAGGACCTGAGAGCCTGGTCGGAAGTGGGCTGCTTTGCCACCATCGTGGCTTTTTAGTTGGCTTCCAGGTGATGCCCGTCTTTGTTGGGCTTGTCACTGGCTCGGCCAGTGCCCTCACTAGCTATTTGTCTTCTGGTGCTCATGGGATGGTGGTTCATGTAAAAAACATCTTTCCTTACCTTAATAAAGACCGACTTCGGCCTTTCGAATACAAGCTAGACACCATATGGAACATGCAACCACATATGACACCGCAAAGTTAAAGCAAGCACTTGGGATGGTGGTTCATTGCGAGCGAGGTCGTCAACTCTAGAGGTACGTTTACCGTCTCCATCTGCTGACACTGCACCCTTTATAGCGCTGTAGTGTGCCGTGTCTACCCACGTAGCAAGCTGGAGGCAGACTCTCAAGGCAGACTCTGAAATGCCCTTGCATAAAAACACAATAGTGAGAGTATTGGTAAAATGTGTGCAGAATTAGTGCACGGTAAAAGTAACAGATAGCAGGTGGCTGAAAAATAAATGACATGAGACGTATGATAGCTCTACAACATTGCATGGCAAACAAAATTAGATTCTATTCCGTATGATTTTGTAATATATGAGCACAGGAAATGCAGGTACTCCTCCAGCACACCACCACATGTGGTCATATCAAGATAACAGTTGACTGAAATAAATAGCCCAATCGATTTTTTAATGAATCATCCGATCTATAAGGAAAGGGAAGATGGCCTTTGTCTACCTCCCGCCAGTCACTATTGACGATCTTTCTCGAACCGCCAGCGACCACCGGCCCATACCGCTGCCTCTGCCGCCCCGCCCCCCCTCGACCTCACACCACCGCCATGCTTGGCAGCGTCCCCAGGCCATCCCTTTAATCCTGGCCGACCTCCAGATCAGGCGCCAGTAGCTCTAGGCCCCACACGCCCCTAATATAAACATTGAGGCACTTCTTCCCCAGCGTAATAGGCGGACTAGCACCGATTACGCCGGGGAATGCTTCCGTTAATTGGGAATCAACTGACCAGGAATTGAAATACAGGGGGCGACATACCTCTACCTAAGGTCAAATAGTATATGAGGAGAAACCTTGTGCATCACGAGTTACTCGGAACATCTAGTATCAAGAAGAAGCGGTCAACTAGTGTCTTCTTTGGGATGAATAGCATGCAAGCAGACACGTAAGATTTGCACAAATAAGGGAAGAGGAGTACCCTTATCGGTTGCCAGTGTGGTCTCCACCATATGGCGCGGCCATCTTCTTTTTTCTCCCCGGGCAACCGATGTTTTGGAGAACCATGGATCCTTGGACAAACCCATGGCCAAATTGTTGACTGTGTTTGCGTGGCCGTATATCAGCGGAGGGGAAGCAAATCCGAGGCGGCGAAGGACGGCGTAGCAGGAACAACTCCGGTGTGGTGGACGGTGGCGAAGTTGGAGTGGCAGCGGTGAGGCGCAGGACGGCGTGGTTGAACTGGCTCGGGTACGGACGACTTGGCCTCGGATTCAACTACTAGCCGTGGAGGGCATTGCGGTGGACGACGACATCAGGGTATCGGCTCCGGCGTGATGGAGGAGGGCGGCGGTTGATGGGTGGGATGGTGTCGTGGTGGGCGCATGGCAGATGCCAAGGGATGGCTAAAGAGAGGAGGTGGCTCGAGGGCGCTGGTGGGCTCCGGAGGCGAGGTTGATATGCGCGGGCGCGGGACGCCGGACATACCCAGGTTCAGGGCTCTCAGAGAGATAACACCCCTAGTCCTGCCGAGTTTAGTTGGATTGTCGATAGTACAATGTTGCTCCTGGAGCTGTGTGGGGTAGGAAGGAGGCTGGCTAAGGCTTGGGCTGCTCCTTCTCCTTGGTGTTGCTATGCAGTGGCTAGTCCTATGCTTGCCTGGGTTTCTCTTTTTCTCTGCTTGCCTGCCTCCTTGTGGGCGCGGGTTCTTGGGGGGTTTTATAGATCAACCCACCCAGGGTTACAATGGTAATGTGCCGAGTCGGTGGGTCCGTATTGTCGGTGTCTGGGGTACAGAGCTGGGTCCCGCTTGTGGGCTTGTGGTTCGCCGAGTTCCCCGAGGTGCGGGCCTCGCGTACCTAGTGGGACTATGCACCATCTTGTCGATCGTCATGGCGTGGACGAGTCGAGCCACGCACAGTGTTCTCCGTCAGGCCGCCGCTTGCTGTCGTCAGCGGTGAGTGCGGGAACATTGTTGCCGTGCCAGCCCTGGTCAGCGGGTAGGTAAGGGGCACAGTAGCCACGCTCCGACTGGCCATAGGCATGGGTGGGAGCACTGTAGTCTTGGTCATCGGTGATTGAGGTCTCGTCCCATCGTACGGCCTGGATGGGACGGGAGTTGACCCGTGGCTGGGTTGCCATGGACGCCACGGGTGGGTTGGCTTGCTGGGGAAGCCACGGTTGCGCCGGGTTGAATTGCCTTGCGCCAGCTGCTGCGGCCGGGTCGACATACCTTGCCGAGTCGAAGGTCTTGGCCGGGTTGCGGGCCTTGTCGGGTCGAGCGACCCGGCCTGGCGCACGCCGGTTTGCGAGGCGATGCGGGCCCCGCTGTTTTTGAAATAGATCCGGGTCCTGTTGCCCGCCCGGGGTTCATCCCCCCAACAGTAGTCCCCGAAGCTGTGAAGGTCCGCCGTCTTTGGATGAGTGGGCCTTTGCAGCTTCCCCCTTGAGCAAGGCGGAATCTGCGAGCGCCGGATCTGGCAACACCCACTGTGTGCCGGTTTTCTTGGAAACCGGATCGCGGCATCCTGGCCGTGGAGGGAACCGAGGAGTCGGTCGAATCTTGAGGCGATCCCTCAGGCTTCGCGCAGGCGCCACATGGTGCCCGAAAGTCGGAGGGGCCTGACAGGCCACGCGCGTGACGGGACTGGGCGACGGGCCTGGGCCCGCCGCTGCGTGCCATTGGCCATGCGTGCCGATTTATTGCGGCGTCTGGGGGCAGGTTGCACTTCCCCGCGCAGTTAGTGCATGTGTACGTGCGCACTTATTGCAGGGTAGTGGAACGAGCGTGTGCAGACAATCCCACTCCCCCACGTTTGAACCGGGGGTTATAACTTGAGGGGGGCAAGGGGGCGGCGGACATTATTCTCGCTTGCGCCCTTCTGTCCCCCTTCTCCCGCTCTGCTTCTTGCCACCAATGCACAGCGGCGCCCGCGGCCCTGAGCAGAGATCTTCTATGTCGTCTTTCTTTCTCTTCCTCTTTGAGTGATGTCGCTGCCGTTGGGCTCCTGGATGGGCTCGACCGTCACCCCCAACGACATCACCTACCTTCGGTCCTCGCGGCGTCTGCCGCAGGAGGCGGACGTCGGTGTCCGTCTGCCACGCGGCGAGCAGAGGCCCCGGCCCGAGGGGCAGGAGCGCGTCGTCTTCCTCACGCATTTTGAGCGCGGCTTCAGGTTGTCGGCGAGTACTTTCTTCCGCACGTTCTTGGAGTTCTTCAGGCTCCAGCTGCACCACCTCGGCGCCGGTGCTGTCATCCAGCTCTCCGGCTTCATGACCCTGTGTGAAGGGTACCTGGGGGTCGAACCAACCATCGACCTCTGGGCGCGCTTCTTCTCCTTGAAGCAGCACGGCCCGTCGTCCGAGGAGTTTGCCGACTGCGGGGCTACCGTCATCTTGAAGCGGTCGGGGGCGGACTTCCCCAAGATCCCGCTCGAGGATTCTACCAAGAAGTGGTAGAACTTCTTCGTGTACGTCCGCAACCACGGTGCGGACCACATCAACCTTCCCCCCTTTGCCGTCGCGCCGCCGCGGGCGAAAATGAACTGGGGCTACTCGCTCCGGCGCCCGTCGCAGGAGATCGTCAACCTCTGCGAGCGGGTCACGGTGATGAGGACGCAGGAGAGGCTCACTGGCACCGACCTCCTCGCCGCGTTCATCACCCGCCGGGTTCTCCCGCTTCAGAGGCGCCCCTGCCTCATCGGTGAGATGATCAGGCTTTAGGATCCAAACCGGATGGGGTCGACATGGCTGTCTGCGGAGCAGGTTGAGCGAGGGGTGAACGACATCTCCAAGGCCAATCTTGGAGATGACTGGCGATTTGGCAAGGCGCCGTACAGCCAGGCGAACCCGGCGCCGCAGGTGAGCATCTGGTCTTGTTATTTTTCCGCGGAGCATCTTCTCATTCGTTCCAACGCGTCATGAGAGATTCTTCTGAATGTGAGCCGGCATCCTTACGCCCGGGTTCTGTCGCAGGTGGCGCCGGTGGCACCAGAGGAGCCCGCGGCTCACGGCGGCGAGGAGGTGGCCGAGTCTGACACCGGCGCTGGGCGTAGCGTGGGTAAGCTTCGAATCTTTCTCTTCTTCATTTGTCTTGAATCATTTGGGCGCGTTGCGGCGTAGGCAACGCTGACGACGGTTGTTGGTGTAGCGGCATTGGGCGGGGGAGGCGGCGAGGCGGGCGGAGCCGGGTCCTCGCATGGGGCGGCGCCGCACCGCTCGCATGGAAAAGACAGCGTCGCGCCACGACCCTGGGCCCCAAAGTGCATGGCGGACCCGGCCGAGCCTGGGAGGCCAGCCAAGAAGAGGCGCGGGAAGCCGACCCCGGTCCCAGTCTTGTCGGGGTAAGTCTTCTTTCTTGCTTGCGCCTAGATTTCTTGGGCCAGCCTCGTCTTTCGCTTGCTCATTCTTCTTTTTCCTTCAGGTCACCGATCGAGCTAGCGAGGGCGGCGGCGGACGCCGCGGCCACCGAGGGGGCCGCGTTCCGCAAGGGCCAGTCCGACCTCGCCGGCCTGGCCGGGGAGGAGGGACGGGGTGACTCGGACCTCGGCCTGGACCCGGATGACGCTAACGCCTTGGCCTGGCGGGATAGGAACTGGGCCGAGGCGGAGTTGGAGGCGGCGTCGGTCCAGGCTTGGACCGACGCGGCGGCAGCATGGGCACGAGGCGACGCGGAGCCGGCCTGGCACGAGATGCCGGAGGGCACAGTGGTGGCGGCAACGGTTTTTGAGCCGTCGTCGGTGAGGGAGCACGGCTGCGGAGGCCCGACTGAGGTGTTGGTCCTCGACCGGGAGGTCGTTGAGGTGGGGGATGATACCCCGCCGCGGGCCGACGTGGTCGAGAACGCTGGGGCCGATGGCGGTGGAGGCGACGTCGCTTTGGAGGAGGCACCGCGGGTGGCGGAGCCGAAAGCGCCACCGGTTATGGAGGAGGCACCGCAGGCGGCGGTGCCTGAGGCGGCGACGCAGCGCGTCCCGGTGTCTGAGGAGGTGATGACACTAGGAGGGGCGTTGGAGGAGGTGCTGGCCGCATCGCAAGCGGCCAGCGGTGGGCGTGCCTTGGTGCTCCGTCCGGGAGGGCACCGAGCCGCCACGCTGTGCAACCGTCTTTGGGACCTAGACCCAGGAGGAGGCGGCGCTTGACGCCGTTAGCCGCCGCCTGCGAGGTCGCACAGAGCGGCTTGAGGCCTTCGCCCAGGCTGAGGTGGAGCGGACGCACGACTTGGAGCACGCCGTCTTGGTAAGTTCTTCGTTCTTCTGGTTTTCTTGTGATTTCATCTTTGTGGGGGCGCGCCAGCAAACCCACTGGGTGTAGCCCCCGAGGTTCGGGCCAACTATGTAGTAGTTGGGTCGAACCTTAGGAGCGTTGGCCTTGTTCTGACTTTGGTCTGCTCTCAGCACCTTGACGCCTTCCGGGTTGCCGCCTTCAACCGGCTCCTGGGCAAGCATCGGGGGCTCAAGGAGCAGCTCGCCGCCAAGGAGGCGGAGCTTCGCGTCGCCGCATGTACTTTTTGTGTTCTTTCTTCTAGTGGGGGCGCGCTAGCGCACCCACTGGGTGTAGCCCCCGAGATTCGGGCCAACTGTGTAACAGTTGGGCCAAATCTTAGGTCTTGTCCTTTTCTTTCTTTCTGCTGAGTTCTTTTTCTTCGTAGCCGAGGTGCTGTCTTGGCGGACCCGGCTGTTCCGGGCTGGTCATCATTATGACCAGCTTGTTGCTGATACCGGCCGTCTCGGTGTCGAGGCGGCGCAGGCGAGGGCGGAGGCGGCCGCGGCCCGACGATCTCTTGATGAGGCCGCCCGACTGCACGAGCAGCTGGTGGGTCAAAAGAGCCGCCTCGAGGCCGAGGTGGAGCTTCTTAAGGCGGAGGCCACCAAGGTGATGGAGACGTAGCAGGCCCTAGTCGAGGTGGACCAGCAACGCGGCCAGCTGGTCGACGACAAGGGCTGGCTCCAGGCCGAGGTGGAGCGTCTGCGGGAGCAGGCTACCACGGTTGAGGAGGCCCGCTAGGCCGAGGCTCGCCTCTGTGAGGCGGCCGAGAAGGTGGCCGAAGACAAGGACGCTGAGGCGGCTGACCTGGAGAAGGCGCTCGGGGAGCGGGACCGCATCTTGGAGCGGGAGCGACGTGGTACGTTGCTCGAGGCGCAGCACCTGGAAGAGTCTTTCTCCAGTAAGTGATGTTTCTTCGTTGTTTGCTGGTTTGGGACCCGGCCCTTCCTTCCTTGTTGTTCTTCTGACTTGCTTCTCGCGCCGGCACCGCGATGATGGAGGCCTGTGGCCGGACTTTGTCCATCCGCGCAGCTTCTCGCGCCTGGCATGCTAGTTTGAGATGGGCCCAGATTGCCTTAGCGACTGGTGCGTTTCCGCCGCCCGGGCTGGTGCTGAGATGGCGCTCCGGATCGCGCTGTCTTGGCATCTGGATCTTTAGCTGGACACGCTGATGGGTCAGCGCACTGGTTCAGAGCAGTTGCTGCAGGAGAAGGCCGGCCGGATCGCCTCCCAGGCCAACTGTATCGCCGAATTCTCCTTCCATGACGAGTTCCATCCAGAGCGGACAGAAGACGGCGCGGTTGTCGATGGCGACGACTACGGCTTGCTTCTTCGCGACCCAGAGGGCAGCTCGGAGGATACGGGCGTCTACGGCGATGCGGAAGCCGATGAGGACACCGGTGCTTCGCTGGACCCGGAGGCCGGCAGGGGGGAGCCGTCGATGTCGCAACACGGCGCTGGGAATGCCTGAGAATCTTTGTAGAAAACTTTGTTAAGTAGTAGGTCAACCCACCCACTGGGGGTGTTCAGGGTGTAATGAACTCGTGCCGTGGGCCTTTGCTTGAAACATTTATGTGTAAATGTTGTGAGTGGTTGTTTGCTTTTTGCCTTCTGCTTTTTTCGAACTTATTTCATGTGTTGTTCCTCTCTGAAACCTCCCCCCCACGAGTCAGACGGCCGAGGCTCCGATCCGTGACAAGGAGTTCGGCTCTTCGCGGGGCGTGCGCAGGAGTTGGGTCCTTAGAAGCGTTGAGCACGAGCGAAACACCCACTGGGCCGGCTGGCGGCAATCCGGCTTGGCCGGTTGGTGAGCAGCCAGTCGTGTGGCTAACTTAGTTGACGAGCGTCGGGCCGGGTTGGTCGACCCGGCGGCTTTTGACTTAGTGTATGAATCGTAGGGGAGCTTTGGCCCGTTGTGCTTGCCCGCCGTCAGCCAGAGCTGGATCTGCGGTTTTAGGGCGAAGTGGGGGACCGTGGCATCCTAACTTTATCAGGAATCACCAAGTAAAGCGGTGGGGTGATGATCAAGCCGGCCAGCCCCCGAGCCCCTGGGTCGAGCTAGTCGAGCTGGCGGCTGGGTTTGGTAGTAAAGTGATGCAAAATATGGACGCAATAAATTGGTCGGCAAAAGGCAGCCCCCGAGTCTCGTTCGGGGACCCCATAGTTTCATATGCTTACGAAAGGTGTCGATACATACATTTGCGCGGCTAACTGTAAAACGGACGGAGGAGTTCCGCATTCCACAGCTGGGTCATTTCTTCGCCAGCGGTGTCCCTCTTGCGCTTCCTCGACTTGTGCGCGTCGATGAGGTAGTAGGTGTTGTGGTCGCGCAAAGTCCTGCTCAAGATGAATGGCACATCCCTTGGAGAGGACAACTTGTGCTGGCCTGCCTACTCGTGGACGAGTCAGAGAACGAGGTCGCCTTCACAGAATGCGAGAGGCTTGATCTTCTTGCTATGGTAGTGCCTCAGGCCTTGCTGGTAGATAGCCGAGTGGCTATGTGCCAGAAGGCACGCCTCTTCGAGAAGGTCGACACCGTCTTCGCGTGCTTCTCTTGCTTTGGCTTCGGTGTACATCGTGACACGTGGCAAGTCGAACTCAACGTCGGTCGGGATGATGACTTTGGATCCGTAGACGAGGAAGAACGGGGTGAACCCGGTC
This sequence comes from Triticum dicoccoides, assembly GCF_002162155.2. NCBI lineage: Eukaryota > Viridiplantae > Streptophyta > Magnoliopsida > Poales > Poaceae > Triticum > Triticum dicoccoides. The sequence goes on from NC_041393.1 coordinate 707,546,127, forward strand.
GACCGGTTTGGTGTTGTGCGCAGACTCCAGAGAACTGCGGGCAACTCGTCGAGCCAACTGTCGGGTGAGCGGACGAGTGGCTCGATGAGTCGCGGCTTGATGCCGGACAGGATGAGTCCGTTGGACCGCTCGATATGCCCATTGGACTACGGATGTGCCACGGAGGACAGGTCGAGGCGGATGCCGGAGACGGAGCAGTATTGCTCGTGCGCGCCCTTGGCGAAGTTGGTGCCGTTGTCGGTGATGATGCTGTTCGGCATGCCGTATCACACCGCTATGTCCTTGATGAAACGGACGGCTGTTGGCCCGTCCAATTTCTTGATTGGTCTTGCCTCGATCCACTTGGTGAATTTGTCCACTACCACTAGTAAGTGCGTCATGCTGCCTTGAGCGGTTTTGAAGGGTCCCACCATGTCAAGTCCCCAGACTGCGAAGGGCCAGGCGATCGGTATGGTTCGGAGTGCTGACGCCGGCTGGTGGCTGCATTTGCTGAAGCGCTGGCATCCTTCGCACTTGAGGATGAGCGACTCGGTGTCTTCGAGGGCCGTTGGCCAGTAGAAGCCGTGGCGGAATGCCTTGGCTACGAGGGATCGTGATGCGGCGTGGTGCCCGCACTCGCCCTGGTGAATGTCGAGGAGGATGTCGATGCCGCGATCCTGCTCGACGCAGCGCTGGAACACGCCGGTAGAGCTGCGCTTGAGGAGCTCGTTGTTGATGATGCTATAGGCGGATGCCCGACGCTGAACTTGCCGAGCCTCGGTCTCGTCCATGGGGAGAACCCTGTTCTCCAGAAACTCTGATATCGGCAAGGCCCAAGATGGGTCCGTGGCGACGGTGAAGACGGCCACCTGGGTGGGTTCCGAGTTGGCGGCTGCTGCGCCGGGTTGAGTAGCCCCCGGGGTGATGACGGCGATGGCCGGGTCCGGGGTGATGGTGGCCGGGTTGAGCTGAGCAGCCCCCAGGCCGGGTCCAGCAGCCCCCGGGCCGGGTTCAGCAGTCCCCGGGCCGGCTTGCGGCGCGGCCGGGTCTTTTGGGACGTGGATGGACTCGGAGTCCGGTGACGGCATGAAGGACGGTTTGCGCAGGTGCTCGAGGGAGACGCCGGATGGGATGGCTTGATGTGACGAGGATATCTTGGCGAGCGTGTCGGCTGCCTCGTTCTCCTCCCGCGGGACGTGGAGGAATTCGCAGCCATCGAAGGATACGGACAGCTTCTGGATGAGAAAGCGGTAGCTTGCCATGTTGGAGCCGCGGGCGTCCCACTCGCCGGAGCACTGTTGCACCACCAAGTCCGAGTCACCGTAGCACAGGATGCGCCGGATGCCGAGTTCCTTGGCGAGACGGAGGCCGTGCACAAGGGCTTCGTATTCAGTGACGTTGTTGGAGGCGGCGAAGTGGATCTGGAGTGCGTAGCGGTGTCGGTCACCCTTTGGAGATGACAATACGATGCCGGCCCCTAAGCCAAGTTGCATCTTGGACCCGTTGAAGTGCATGCGCCAATGCGTCGAGTCGGGAGGCAGCGGTAGGTACTGGGTCTCGGTCCAGTCGATGAGGAAATCGGCCAGGGCCTGAGACTTGATTGTGGTGCGGGGCTCGTAGAGGATGGTGTGGCCGGCTAGCTGGATCGCCCACTTGGTGACCCGGCCAGAGGCGTCCCAGCACCCAATGATTTGTCCGATAGGCGCCGTGCTGATGACGGTGACGACGTGTTCTTGAAAGTACCGCTTCAGCTTCTTGGCGGTGAGGTACACACCGTAACACATCTTCTGGTAGTGCGGATAGTTCTGCTTGGAGGTGGAGAGCACTTCGCTCAGGTAGTAGACCGGGCGCTGGACGGGCTGGATCTTGCCCTTCTCCAGTCGCTCGACCACCAGCACAAAGCTGACCGCCCGCGAGGTCGCGGCTATGTAGAGCAACAATGGCTCCTTGTCGATTGGCGCGGCCAGGACTAGTGCGATGGAGAGCATGCGCTTGAGGTCTTGGAAAGTTTTGTCCGCCTTGCCATTCCACTCGAACGGGCTTGTTTTCTTCATTAGCTGGTACAGGGGCAATACCTTCTTGCCCAGGCGGCTTAGAAACCGGCTGACCGAGGCCAGGCAGCCTGTGAACTTCTAGACATCGCAGAGCCGGGTTGGCTTGCGCATGCGCTCGATGGCCTTGATCTTCTCCGGATCTCAAGGCCGCGTTCCGAGATGAGGAAGGCGAGCAACTTTCCGGCTGGGACGCTGAAGACGCACTTTTCCGGGTTGAGCTTGACCTTGTAATCGTAGAGGTTGGCGAATGTTTCCTTCATATCGTCGAGGAGCGTGAGATGTTGCTTGGTCTTCACCATGATATCGTCCATGTACACGTGGATGTTGCGGCCGAGTTGCGGTAGCAAGCATTTCTGCATGCAGCGTTGGAAGGTGTCGCCGGTGTTCTTCAAGCCGAACGACATGGTGATGTAGCAGTACGCCCCAAAGGGCGTGATGAAGGACGTCTTCAGGGAATCGGCCGGGTCCAGCTTGATTTGGTGATAGCCGGAGTAGGCGTCCATGAAGGACAGGAGCTCGCACCCGACGGTCGAGTCGATGACTTGGTCGAGCCGCGGGAGAGCTAACGGATCCTTGAGACATGCCTTGAGGCTGGTGTAGTCAATACACATGCGCCAGGTCTTGTTCTTCTTTAGGATGAGGACTAGGATGGCCAGCCACTCGGGGTGAAACACTTCCATTATGAAGCCGGCCGCCAAGAGCTTGGCAACCTCTTCACCAATGGTTCTTCTCTTCTCTTAGGAAAATTGACGGAGGCGTTGACAGATAGGCTTGGTGTCCTTGCGGACGTGGAGTTTGTGCTCGGCGTACTTCCTCGGGATACCCGACATGTCTTTGGGGTCCATGCGAAGATATCCCGATTCTCACGGAGGAAGTCGACAAGCTCGCATTCCTATTTGCTGTCGAGGCGGGCGCCTACGACAACGTACTTGCTGCAGCTGGGGTCTTCCGGGTTCAGCTTCACTTTGTTGGTTTCCTTGGAGGGCTTGAAGGCGGCCTCATCGGCCGGGTCCAGGGTCGGGATCGACGCAGTGGAGGCGTCGCCGGCCAGGGCGACGATCCAATCGAGCTGGCGCCGCTCTTCGGCAATGACCAGCGACTCGGCCAACTTGGCGCCGTCTCAGGCGCACTCAAGAGACTTGTGGTAGTCGCCGGTGATGGTAATGAGGCCCTTGGGACTCGGAAACTTCATATTCAGGTACGCGTAGTGGGGGACCACCAAGAATTTGGCGAGCGCAGGCCGGCCTAGCAGCGCATGATACGCGCTGGACAGGTCCACCACCTCGAACCAGACTGGTTCGCATCGGAAGTGGCTGCTGTCACCGAACAAGACATCGAGCCAAACCCAGCCAATGGGTGAACAGGAGAGGCCGGGTACGATGCCGTGGAAGACTGTCCAGGTTGGCTCCAGGTCCTCGGCCTTGAGGCCGAGCTTGGTCATCATGTCGCGGTAGAGGATGTTGATGCTGCTGCCACCGTCGATGAGGACCCGAGAGAACTTGCAGGTGCGCCGCATGACGATGGTAGGGTTGAGGACGAGGGCGTACCCACCCGGGCTCGGCATGACTGCCGGGTGATCCTCCCGGGTCCAGGTGATCGGGCGGTCCGACCAATGCATGAAGTCTGTCTTGGCCGGGACAATGGTGTTCACCTCCTGCCGGAGGAGGCGCTCGCTGCGCTTGTCATCGCCGAGGCTGGTGAAGACGATGTAGGCCGCATTCTGGTCCGGGTAGGCGTCGTTCTGCATCGCGCCACCGGTGGGAGGCGGCGGTGGAGACGGGGGCGGCTGCCCCGCGCCCGGAGCCGGGGCCGGAGCCGGAGGAGGCAGAACGTCACCCCTCATGATGCGCTTGGTGATGGCGCACTGTCGAAGCGTGTGTGTGGAGGGTCTTGCACCGCTGTGGTGCTTGCATGGGGCGTCGAGCATCTCTTCAAAGCTCATGGCAGGTTTCCATGCCATCTTGCCGGTCTGCCGGCGCTTCGCTGCACGGTCTGCCGCGGGCTCGGCGGCCGCGATGAGCCGGTTGTCGTGATGTTGGATCGGCTGGTCGGCCTTGCACTTGTTGTTCTGGTGATGCTGATGGCGGCGGCTTCTTTCGCTGGCGGTCTTCGGTGGAGGGACTGGTTTCGCCTTGCCGGCTTCATCTGGCGCCACCTGGATCTTCATGGCAGAGTCGGCATTGGCGTACTTGTCCGCCGTCACCATGAGCACGGCCATGGTGGCCGGCTCGGAGCATAGAAGCTTGTGCTTGAGGAGGGTGCCATCTCGGCACCCGCTGACGAAGTATTGGATCGCCTGGACTTCATGGACGCCCTCGCAGCTGTTCCGGAGCTTGGTCTAGCGTGCGAGTTACTCGCGGCCGGTCTCCATCGGCCCCTGCACGCACATGGCGAGATGGCTGGGGCGACCGGGCCCCTTGTACGTCCCCGTGATGTTGCGGACAAATGCTTCCTCGAAATCGACCCATGCGTTGATGCTGGCCATCGACAGGCTATTCAACCATGTGCGAGCCGATCCTTGGAGCATGAGCGGTGTGTAGCGCACGGCGAGACGACGATTGGCACCAGTGATGCCAATGGCCGTGGTGTAGTCGGTGAGCCAGTCTTCTGGCTTCACGGTCCCATTGTACTTGGGGGTGTCGCGGGGAAGCACGAACCCCTTGGGGAAGGGCTCCTCCCGGATGCATGGACCAAAGCACGCTGGCCCGATAGCGCCGCTCTCCTCCACCTCCAGGGAGCGAGCGAGCTGATCGAGGCGATGGCGCGCGTCCGTGTCATCGATGGCGCGCGGGCCGAGTTGACTGGTGGCCAGGCCCCGAGGGGCCGGGTCGGCTGGAGCCGGACGCCGGCCATGCTGGACGGGTCGGTGCTGGGTCTCTGGGGCGGGCTCGTTGCCCAGAGCGTTGGCGGCGGCGCCGGCCGGTTTGCGCTGGGTCCGGGCTTGGCCGGAGTGCGCCTCGCCGGGCGGCGAGGAGGCCGTGTGCAGGAGTTCGCCGGGCTCGCCAAGGCGGGCGGAGCCGGACCCGACCGGCTTGGAGAGCTGGTTGAGGCGATCCTGTTGGGTGTTGGCGGGATGGAGGAGCTCGCCATCCGCCCGATGCTCTCCTTGAGTGTCACATCCCTAGCTTCTGGCAATGCACTAGTGCTAGTCTTTGGTGATGCATCATGTTTACTTTATAGAAAACTTGAAATGGGGATTGCCTAAACCCTAGCACCAAATGAATTCAACCAGGTTCAACTAAACTATTTTTAGAGAGTCCAAATGGCTTTTAAAAATGTTCATCATTTCTGAAAAATGCTGGAGACATAACCAGGGGTGTTGCACATTTTTCCATGACATATTTGGCCTCTGAATTAAATCTTATAGTATTTGCATTTGGGCATTTAAATGCTATTAAATATTTTAAAATGCTCACATAATCATAAACTAAAATGTTTACTGTTGGATATATTCCAAACAGTAGTCATGATTAGTTTCATGATTTTTGGTAAAGCCCTGACATTTTTAATAAAGCCCAACAGATAAAGAAAATAATAGAAAACAGAAATAAAGGTAGAGAGAGAGAGAAACTTACCTGGCGCCCACCAACCGGCCCAGCTCCTGTGCTAGCCCAGCACTGCATAGCCCAGCCCACCACCGCCAACTCCCCTGTCGCCTTCCTCCTCTGCCAGGAGGACGCGCGTGTGGCCGACGCGCGCACGCACGCACCCCGGCCACCTCCTGCTTCCCCGGCCCTCCTAGCACCGCACGACGACGCCCCGTGTCCCCTCGCTCCTCTCCCTCACTCACTGCTCTCTCCCTTGCCCCCTAGTCCCTTCTCCGAGCTCACCCGAGCGCCTCCGTCGCCGCCGCACACCGCCACCGCGCTCACCGGCCGTCCCTCGAGCAACTGTCGTGCTCATCGGCTCCGCCTCATCTTCTTCATCATCCCAGACGAGCCACGCATCCTCGGGCGCCCTGCAACGTCGCCGCCATCGTCGTCTTCTACCTTCGGCCGCCCAGATCTCCGGCGACCCTGTGCTGCCTCTAACGCTTCCCCGGCCTCGTCTCCGCCTCAGATGGATCCGCTATGAGCCCCTGCTGCTTCCCATGTGCTCGCCCCCTCCGTTTCCGTCCCCTAGCTCCATTTTCCACCGCGGCCGAAAGCTTCTCGCCGCCGGCCATGGCGTAGCCGTGGCCACAACCGCACAAGCTCACAACGGGGCGCCTCATCGTGCTCAGGAAGCCCCTAGGAGCCTAACGCACTCACCAGCTCCCCTCCCGTGCACCGTAGCCCCGTTTCCGTCAGTGTCCGAACTCCGGCCGCCGCTATCGACCTCGCCGGCGTCGTTTCCGGCGTCCCCGTATCCAACCACTTGCACCACTGGATGCGGCGCTTTCCCAGCTACATGTAGCACATCTCCGCCGACGATTTGGTCGTCGGAGGAGCATTTCCGAGCCGCCCTGCCGTCTCTGTCATCGCCGGCGACGAGCCGCCGGCGTGTTAGGCACTGTTGACCAGGAGTTTGACCTCCCCTGGGTCATTGACATGTGGGGCCAGCCCCTGCTAATTACCTAGGTTAGGATTAAATTAGCACTAACAGTCTTTGTTAATTAGCCTAGTCACTTACCAGGGGGTCCCAGCGTTAGGTTTGACCTGGGCTGACGCTGTTGACCTGATGACATCATTCTGAAGTCAGGCTGACGCAGTAATGCTTTTCTGGATTTTAAATAAATCTATTCGATTTATTTAATTTCAAAAAATATCCAAAACTTCTAAAATTCATAGAAAATCAACCGTAGCTCCAAATCAAATAAATTATATATGAAAAATTATCAGAAAAATTCAAGGAATCCATCTGTACCATTTTGATGCATGTTTGAACAATGTTTGTCCTCTGTTTTGGACAAAACAAATAAAGGGCATTTAAATAATCATATATGGAGTTGGAATTTGAATCATGTATTCAAACCAACTTCATTTAAATCATAGCTAGGTGCATTAGCCCAAAACACATTCATATTGCCATGTCATAGCATGCATCATATTGTGCATTGCATTGATCATGTTTCTTCTGTGTTTGCCGGTGTTGTTCCCCCTCAGTAGACGTTGTACCGACGATGTGATCGTTGACACCGATGAAGACTCAATGTTATCTTCAGAAGTGCCAGGCAAGCAAAACCCCCTTGTTCATTCCGATACAATCCTACTCTCTCGCTCCTGCTCTCTTTTATTGCATTAGGACAACAACGATTCATTTGTTACTTGTTGTGGTAGTTGAACCCCTTTATCCTCTGCATGACCTGTCATTGCCACAGTAAATAGATGAAACCCACTAGCATGAGTAGGAGTTGTTTGAGCCATGTTGTGCCTACTCATTCATGTTGTTCGTCATGCCTGCTACTGCTTAGAGTTGAGTCAGGTATGATTCATCGGGAATGAGTCAGAGGTGTGTGAACATGTCCTGCTGTGTGTGAGCTAAGTGTGTGAACACGATTTGGTAAAGGTAGCGGTGAGAGGCCATGTAGGAGTACATGGTGGGTTGTCTCATTGAAGCCGTCCTTAGGAACTGAGTTCTGTGTTTGTGATCCATGATTCAGCTACTACCATGCATTGGGCCCTGAAATATGACCCCGCTCGACTTCTTAATCACCCTTGTCCTCTGTCCAGGAGCTCCTCGCCCACGAGTTGGTCGAGGCCGACCGTGGCTGCCTCCGCAGCGCGCATGTTTTGACTGGGGTCTGGTAGACGGTCCGGACGGCGCCGAAGGCCCGGCCGATCGCTCCTCCCCGGGCGCGAGTATCGGCGGCCCGGCTCGGCTCGGCCGCGGTGGGCGTGAATCCGTGGGCGGCGTTATGCTCCAACTGAGCAGCTTCTAGCGTCTTGGACAGGTCCAGCATCTGCTGGTGCCTGTCCTCGAGCTGGGTTCGGGCTTCAGCGACGTTGGTGGCGTCGATGTCGGTGCCGATGGGGATGCGGAGGCTCTGCATCACGGCACGCGGCGGGTCGTACGGCTCCGTGTGTGCCGTGGCGGCTGCGGCTTCGGCAACTCTTCTCGCCTCGATCGACGAGGAAGAGGCGCCATCGCCGGTGACGAAGACCTCCACGTGGGCGTCCATCGCCGCGGCGGTGAATCGCCACTGAGTGAGGAAGGGGAGTCGGAGTAGCTGAGCAACTCACTGGGGTACTCGTCGGCCAACTGTTGTGGTGGGCGCATGGCAGATTCCAAGGGATGGCTAAAGAGAGGAGGAGGCTCGAGGGCGCTGGTGGGCTCCGGAGGCGAGGTTGATATGCGCGGGCGCGGGACGCCGGACATACATAGGTTCGGGGCTCTCCGGAGAGATAACACTCCTAGTCCTGCTGAGTTTAGTTGGATGGTAGATAGTACAATGTTGCTCCTGGAGCTGCGTGGGGGAGGAAGGAGGCTGGCCAAGGCTTGGGCTGCTCCTTCCCCCTGGTGTTGCTATGAAGTTGCTAGTCCTATGCTTGCCTGGGTTTCTCTTTCTTCTCTGCTTGCCTGCCTCCTTGTGGGCGCGGGTTCCTGGGGGATTTTAGAGATCGACCCACCCAGGGTTACAATGGTAATGTGCCGAGTCGGTGGGTCCGTTTTGTCGGTGTCCGGGGTACCGGGCTGGGTCCCGCTTGTGGGCTTGTGGTTCGCCGAGTTCCCCTAGGTGTGGGCCCTGCGTACCTAGAGGGACTATGCGCCGTCTTGTCAATCGTCATGGCGTGGCCGAGTCAAGCCGCGCACAGTGTTCTCCATCAGGCTGCCGCTTGCTGTCGTCAACGGTCAGGGTGGGAACACTGTTGCCGTGCCAGCCCTGGTCAGCGGGTAGGTAAGGGGCACTGTAGCCATGCTCCGGCTGACCATAGGCATGGGCAGGAGCACTGTAGTCTTGGTCATCAGTGATTGAGGTCTCGTCCCATTGTACGGCCCTGATGGGACGGGAGCTGACCCGTGGCTGGGTTGCCATGGACGCCACGGGTGGGTTGTCTCGCTAGGGAAGCCACGGTTGCACCGGGTTGAATTGCCTTGCGCCAGCTGCTGCGGCCGGGTCGACATACCTTGCTGAGTCGAGGGTCTTGGCCGGGTTGCGGGCCTTGCCGGGTCGAGCGACCCGGCCTGGTGCACGCCGGTTTGCGGGGCGATGTGGGCCCCGCTATTTTTGAAATAGATCCAGGTTCCGTTGCCAGCCCGGGGTTCATCCCCCCGACAGATGGGGTGGCGGACGGAGGACGCCGGGGTCTCGTGGCTGGTGGAGAGGTAGTTTTTGCACCCATGGAGTACGAATGGGGAATCGGACGGGTGGGCGGGGGGAGGGGGGAGAACCATGTTTCGATCTGAGACACGTTTGTTTTTGGTTTTTTTGAACAGAAGATGGGACGCACTTGTTTGAAATTTGGGGAAAGTACAAACTTTGCGCCCTCTTAAATTTTGGACGTACTGCGGGTCGAGGGTAGGATGGTAATCCCAGGTGTCCCAAATAGTGGGCGGGAGCGATTTTGGCCACGCGCATGTGTGCTTAGGCGGCCATTGTGTATGAATGTTTTTCGGAGGTGGTTGCATGGCATCTAGATGAAGCTACAAACCTTCCCCGGTTTAGACCTTTGGACGTCGGACCGGTAGGTTTCACGGGTCAGAGTTATTATAGAAAAGTAATTTCCTTCTACTACCAAACATTGGTCTCACGCGGTTTCAAGCGAGTAGAGGCTCTTCTGGTGCTTCGTTTGAAATTTTGAAACACAAGCATTCATGTTTAGTGTACTCTTGAACTTTGAGGATTGACCTAAATAGACAATGTTAAATTTGACCTTGTATGTTTGAAAACCTCATTAAATTATCCGCTTCTTTTTGAATTTTTGACACTTGAAAATCCTATAACCACGATTATTTTGGAATGGAGGAGGTAAATTTGAATCTATTTTGTACACAACTACATATGCTATTATGTACAAAATCAGAGGAAAGATTGGTGCCCCCATAATTTAGGTAGGATTTACAAATGCCATGATATCAAATTCAAATAATTGAATGGACTTCATGTTGAATTCGATTTTTCTAAACCACCTTAAGTTGAATTCAAATGTATGCTAGTTCATAGGTAGCTATTTATAATGTTCATTGTGTAACTTTCGTATGTATAATGTGTTTTACACACACAACATGAACTATACTCATGTTTATATTCGATTGCTAAAGCAATGCATTGTCCGAAGTTCAAAATACTAACTATGTGGATCAATTGTGTCAAATAATAACATAGACATGCTCAAATTCGATAGAATCTGGATGTCTGATGGATCAATGACCGTTCCTTACGCGAATTGCAAATATCATGATCCCATCCTAATATTTGGATACAATTTATTTCTTTAATCAATGTGTAATGCAGTCTTTTACGTGTAGATTCACTCTCCATCAGTGGTCTCTCACACATGCTCACACACCCTCTCCCGAGGTGTCTTTCTCGCACACATGCTCTCGATATAACCCTCCCTCCCTCTCGTAACCATTTATGACTATTGTCACTAACCTTTATCACAAGAACTCTTCCTCTCGCAAGCATACACACACACAATCCCCATCGACCCTTTCTATATGCATAGACCTGCCTACGTGTCTCCTGCACACACATTATCTTTAGGCCAGTCTCTCACGCATTGGCTCACACCTCTCTTCCTAATCGACGAGTATGATTCTAGCAGAGCATTTTGTAGGATGCCCCTTAAAGTTAGGTTGGATGAATAGTAATATTAGATATAAAGGGGTTACCTTAGTCCGAGAACCTAGGGTTACAAATCCTAGCCGGCTTTGTCGGTGGACACAGAGTCCTTCACAATTCTGCTATATTTGTCTTGTACGACTAGTCATCCATGGGTCTCCATAAACGCGTCACGGGCCGACCAATGTGGCGCAGGATGCAACCGAACAAAGGGCCTCACCTCGACCCACCGGACTTCACGCGGTGACACACCCTATGCCCCCACGTTTCATTATCTTCTCACACTCACACATACCAACACAGACACCACACACACAAAAAATATTCTCCTGGTGCCTCTATCCCCTCCCCCTTAAATATACACACTCAAGGGAACCTCTAGCCGTGATGTCATATTCGTCTCTCTCTCTCTCTAGACCACTCTCATTTCTCGTGCTATCTCTCCCACGCCCCCCGCTGGCCCCTCTATCCATGCCTCTGTCGAATACGTAATAGACACACATACCTCTCTAGGCCCTGCCAAATGCATCAACTACACATTCACACATGTTACATCACGTGCCCCATTGATCTAAAAAGCCCTCTCTTCACGTTTATTTCGCACACAACATTCCTTTTGAATAAACTGTGGCCAAAAAATTATATAGAATTTCTACATATACACAACATTACAAAGTTATATGGAGGAGTATGAACGCTAATTTGCATTGCACTGTGCCCACAATGATATTTATTCTGCACTGTGAATTTGTATATTTTTATACTATATATAAAGTTAGTCATAATAAAGAGAAACAAAGAGCATCTCTCTCTCCATCGCATACCCCCCCTCTACGCCCCTTTCACGTACGCACACAAACAATCTCCAGGTCCTCTAAAAGTAAGCCCCCAACACATTCACGCGTGTTTCATCTTTCTCTCGCGATATATACTGTGACGATCATTGTATTTAAAGCGAAAGCACGTACACACATTGGACTTCAGAATCCACTCATTACGGTCACCATTTACGCTTTGTGGTTATTATACAGTCACGGGCTCACCGTACAACTTTGTATTTTCTCAAGACACGACTAGTTGACCAGTTAAACGCTCCACGTGGCACCTCTAGTGTTGCATCACATTATCTCACTACCATCGGCCCCACCTGTCGGCTTGTATCTACTCTACATCTACACTCTTATAAAATACACTCTTATAAAAAACAGAGTTGGTGATCATGGTGTGCCTGCCATCCCGCAATATAGGCCGTCCGATTTATATCTGACGGATAGGAAAGAAACTATGAAAATTTTGCAAAAAGGTACCCACACACCTCTCCACATTTGCAAATAAGGCCTTGCCTCGTTCATCCTTTTCTCTAACAAGATAGACTAGTCATACAAATGCATCTTGATGTTACGTGCAACGCACGGGCATCTTGCTAGTAAGAATGAAAACAAACGACAAAAAAATATTGGACGGTAGTTCGAAGTCATGACCACGGGCACAACGGACAAGGTGGCCTTGTATTGGTATGTTGAGCCGTCTGTTTTAACACATAGGAGCTGGTGTGATGATAATACACACACGCACACATGCAGAAGAACTGCATGCACGCAACACTCACACGAATACATGCACCCACACACGCAAGCAACACTCACACGTACACATGCAGCCACGCACGCACGCAACACTCACATGCACACACGCACACATGCATGCACACACCAGTACACCACACGACCAACACACACTCTCACACTCAAGTGCTCAACCTACATGTGCATGCGCATACATCAGGCTCTGCCAGACACATACACAACCAGGTGATTCCCGCGCACGGGTTGGAGTCTTGTCGTGCCTGCATAAATTTCTGTTTATCTGACCTTTTCCCTATGCGAACTGATAGGTGGGACCAACAAGGAACGTGGTCAATTTAACTAGTCAACATGGTGCCACGCAGACTATTTGTCCGGTCAACAGAGTGCAATCCGATGCTGAACCGTGAGCAAGTGGCCGTATAATCACCTCAAAACGTATATAGTGACCATAATCAGCTTATTCTGAAGTTCGGTGACCGTATTACGCTTTTCTCTCTGTAGGCCCTCTAAAACTACATCTCTACATGTTCTCGCATGTTACATCTAACAACTATGCAATACAGCACTACAACTACACTCTAACACAATAATTCATATGTGTTTTTAGTTTTACTAGATATCATATTGTTACTTAATTATTCAGTTTGCATACGTTAAAATTGCCTTTGAAATGTATGGCCAGTATCATCTACCACGTGGGAAAAATCCCGCCCTTTCCTGTTTAATCCGGTTTGTACTGATGGATCGTGTGAAATAGCAACACTATAGTACTATACAGTACAAGTGACAGTTCACTCGGTCATCGTGTCATGTACTCCTTCGTCGTAAGAGTGGAGCACTCGCTTTCATAAATCATCTAGTCCCTTTCTCCAACATGTGGGACATCAAGCTACTGGGTCCACGTGCCATACCGGAATACAGTGCAGAGCAGCCGGGGTGAAGCACCCCAGTCATGGAGCTGGCGTAGTAATGAGCAATGAGGCGTCAAATCACAAAGCTGCACCTTTCCTGCAGTTAAGTTGGAGGGACGAAGTAATAATGCTAAAAAAAAGTTGGAGGGATGAAGTAACCATCATTTCACTCGTTGCTGAATCCGCTTCCCCCTCATCTTCTTCAAGTTAACCATGTGTTGCTTCTGCCGTTGTTCTGCCTCATGTGGGACGCGGATCGGCTTGGTAAAGCACTGACACATGGGACCGCATGTTAGCAAACCGCCAGGACAACGTCCTCTAAAAATAAGAAACCTCCCCCGCCATCCACGCGGAAAAATCATCTCCTTTGTACTAATCTTGATTCTATAATTTTTTAGATCAATATAATTAAGATTTGTATAGATAGCACACATGAGCAAAACCAAGTGGTATGGTTAAGGGCATCCACAATGTGTAGCCAAATGTGAAAATAGCTTTTGGCACCGTGGGAACCATTGTGGACGGTGTTGCCAAAGCCAAAAAGATGGAACCGAAGCTCCCTGATTGATTGATTGATTGAAGGAATAGAAAAATGCAATGTCTCTCCTCTTTCTCCCGTGCTTGGACGCATGTACAGTATAGAGCATAGAGTCTACTCCCCTGTCCCTTCTATCACAAATCACAAAGCAGTGAGGCATCAAATCACAAAGCACGGACGAAGCAACCATCATTTCACTCTTTGCTAACTCCGCTTCTCCATCGTCTTCTTCGAGAAACCATCTCACCGCACTAAGATGGAGGGACGACGCTATTGTGTACTAGTAGTACTAGTACATTTACGCGTCCTTCGGTTCAATGAACTTCCTAGATGCAAATAAGGCGGTTGTCTTGTTCAATGGGGATGGAAGTCAAATGTAGTTACTACCTCCATTTGTTTTGTACACAAGGCCAGTATATCGAAATTACAATTTGCAAAAGGCCATTAACACTAATCGAGGCAAAATTGATGGGGTTTGCCTCGTACTAGCAACCAAGGATATTAATATCCCCTGCATGCATGCGGAAGTGAGAAGGTTAGTTTGCATGGCGCTGCATTAATCAAGCGATGAGGAGTGAGATGGTTAGCTCTTTGGGCTTTGGAGAAAAAAATGCATTAATTGACACGTGAAACGAGGATTTGTATCGATTAATCCTGCGAAGGAAAACCCCGCCTTTCTTTTTTTAACACTAGTACTCATAGTACTTACGTACTTATCCTGTTTGGGTCTAGGCCTTGCATTTCCATACTTCGCCTCACATTTTTGCCAGGCTTACCTAAAGTTTTCAAAATGAAAAGGAGGTACACTTGCACACGGCTGTCGCGGTCGCACCGCACCCTCAGACGGTCACTCCTGCACGCCGCGGTCGCACCGCACCCTCACACAGTCTCTCCTGCACGCCGCAAGCCAAACCAAGGGAACGCACCCTCACTGACACATGTTGTCGCATGTGAACAAACCAAGCTCAGCCATCCAACCGCTGACACATAATTTTATGTTTATCCAACCACATGTTGGGGAGTATCCGTACGGCCCGTGCGGTGGTCTGTTGGGGAAGAAGAAGAGGTGAGGAAGAAGGGTTAGGAGACGTAGGATATTCATCCAACCCTCTGAAATGGTAGACTAACCCAAGTCAAGCGACTTGCATAACAATATATGTTTTTACACAGCAAAAGATCCATAAAAACAACAACATAAAGAAAAACTATCACTGCTCGCGAAACGAGACGGCCTCGTCGTCTTTGGCTGCCGGTGTGAACCAGCCGTAGCTGCCGACGTGTCTCTCCGCACCATGGCTGTCCTCGTCCTCCAGCTACATCGTTCACGTGGAGCGTGCGAGCGCTCTGCACGGATGAGAGCACCGCCCGGTTCAAGTCGAGGATGTCCGGTTCCGCCTGTAGGAGGGCCTCGATGAGAGCGGCATCCGCGCGCTCCGCGTCGAGTCGAGCCTCCGCCGCCTGGTTCAAGTCCAGGACGTCTGGTTCCGCCTGCAAAAGGGCCATGATGGCAGCGGCATCCGCGCGCTCCACGTCAAGTTGAGCCTCCGCTGCCCAGTTCACATCCACGACATCCGGTTCCGCCTGCAGGAGAGCCTCGATGGCAGCGGCATGCGCTCGCTCCGTGTCGAGTTGAGCCTCTGCCTCCCGGTCCTCCTTTAGTATCGGCAGGTTGAACTGCTGGTCCGCCTGCACCATGGGGGACTCGGACACCGGCACGAAGTCGACATCCATCGTCTCATACCCATCGGGGGCCTTTTGCGCCGCGACCTCCACCATGAACATTGGATTGGCTTCCTCCTCCTCGTAGCTTGGCTCCAGAGAACTCGGGGATTGGCCCGCCGCAAAGCGAGCTTGGGAATGGAGGTCTGTGGTGCCGACCGCCGCTGCGATTTTTGCGCGGAGCTCCAATGTAAGCATCTTGTAGTACGTGATCTTGCGGCGCACCATGGCTTTCCGACGAACTAGGGGACGCTTGATGTGGGCTAGGGGATCGAAAGGTGGGGGAATGGGTTGGAGATTAGGTGCGATTTTAGGGCAGTGGCTGGCGTAGGCCGAGCAACGAAGGTTCTGGTGTGAATAGTGGTTCCGGTGACGACCGGTCAATCGGTTTTGAGTGTACATCGCTCTTATCGCGTTTGTGTTGCAGCTCGGCATGCTGGACCCTCTACGTCGCTCACCGAATGGAACACACTTCCTCTTGCATTTTTGCTTGCTTGTGGGACCGCAGTTGAGAGCAAACCGACGTCCCTCCCCCTCCCCCGCCCACGTCATTTATACTACCACTCCCTTTGTTTTATGCGGAGTAAATAAAAACAGAGGGAGTATACTACGGATGAGGATCCCCTGACGTGGCCGAACCGATTGAGTAACTGACATACGGGGCCTAGCAAGCATGCGGTCCGCCAGTAACTGACCGAAAGGGAGGGTAAGGCTGGGATACCTATGTCAGAGGATCCACTTCCACTACTACTCCCTCCTTCCATTTACTATACAGGGCCTAATGCATTTTTCGAGGTTAACTTTCACCAAATGTTAGAGTAATAATATATGACATGCAACTTACACAAAGCATACAGTCAAATTCGTATGTGAAAGGAGCTTCCAATGATATAATTTTCACATTATACATCTCATGTACTACTATTAATCTTGTCAATAGTCAAATGTGGTTTTGAAAAATGCATTAGAGCATGGTTAATAATATAGCCAGTCGATGGCTATAAGGAACTGCCATGTCATCTATAGCCATCATCTATTATATGCACTCATACAGTAGTGTGGGCTATAAGGTTGGCTATTTCCCGCCAAAAAATTATAAGGTCGGCTATTGTATTAGTACTTTTTTCCATCTCCCCTCTATCTCTTTCTTCATATTTATTGTATTTAACTAGGAATGCGTATATAGCTAGGCTCTTGCATGAGAGCTCACTCCCCTTACTTTTTCACATCTCTCTCCTCCACATAGGCCCTATATAGATGGAAGGAGGGAGTACTACTATGAGCACTGCGTACTCTAGTACAGATGTTGTTAGTACTCCACTAGTACTATTGGATAGGGAGCTTAAAAAAGTTACTATTGGACTGGCTATACGTGGCGAAATCCTAGTAGGAAGAGCATGCGCGAGAACAAGCACATTCACGTGGTTGAAAATAAATTGGAAACCATCTTGAGTAAAAATCTAGGAGTACGTACGAATCTAACAATATTGATTGGGTGTTGTTGAATGTTGATACTTTTTTGATCAATGTAGAGATACTTTGACTACACATGAAACTTATATGTAAACTAGAAAGGATAGGAGGGAGTATATTGTACGTTCAAAAATGAAACGGACATTGAATACCCTTTATATATGATTTGCGGATGCTATGATCATCGGTTCAAATTTTTGAATCCGCCTTAGGTATCACACATGCCCCCACTCGTTCTCTCTCGATTTCATCTCGGGGTCTGGAGATCGATTGAAAGAGGACTAGGGTGGGTACAATACGTTCGTTTCGCTTATGAACATACAATATACTCCCTCTGATCCCCACATACACCCCATCCACCCCGAGTCATTTCTATCATAGAAACAGACCAAACCTTTATCTCCTTGCACAACACGCAATTGATCTCTGAACATCAATTGATCTCGTCAACATGTGTCGGGGCATGAACCGAATTGGATGTCAAAACTAAGACGTGAAGCGACACGTAGTGGAGGCAAAGTGAAACTTTAAACGAACCGTTTGTTTGTATGCATGTCGGACAAATTACAACACTGGAAATACAAGCATGGTCTAGGCCCACATGCGAATGATACTCGGCGGAATGTTCAAATGAGGCACGCGGGAGGATGGACTCGACTGGAGGGTGACATGATCGATGGAGAAGAGGGTTGGAGAGGAATGAGAAATAAGCAAACACCACATGATTATACTTGAACGGGTCAAATAAACAATAAGTTTTCTCACTTGGCCTACATAGTGAAAGGCCTAATGTGCAACGCGGAGCACTGATGGTCGAATATGGCCGGGAAAATAGGGAAACCGACATGTGGGGCACACCTATCGAGATGACGTAGCACAGACTAGTCCAATGGAGGAGCTGGCCCAAGACCTGCTCGCCACCGGCAACCGTTCATGTGGGTCGTGGGGGCCAACAATGTGGCGCAACTCCAGCACCGCCTCTGGACACGGCGACCGCGGTGAGCGACACACTCATCGTCGCTAGACACGGTCGTTTTTAGTGTGCCGAGGGTGGCATTAGTGCTGTGGCACGACCAACAGTATGTTTGGTTTGTGCCCAAGGTTACCCCATCAAAGCATTGGGTAGCCAAAATTTTGGTTGAGGTTTTGGTTGCCCATGATTTGGCCGACATTGGCAAGAAAAATGAACTAGAGTTGGCTAGAGTTCATTGACATGCCAATAAAATTGCAACCATCCAAATAAAGACCAATCTTTGGGTCATGACCAAAATTTTGGTAAGGTGCACTTTAGCCACAATCCAAACACACCCCAACACCCGGCTCGTCGAGGATGCACGGGGCACCGCGACGCATCCGCGAAGTGGTGGAGCACGGCCAACTGCATCCTAAGGACCTGAGACTATGCCGGGTCGTCTTGCTTTTTCAATGACATGCGGGGATCGCATGTGAGCAAAGGGCATCTCCAACGTTGCCATGACCGCAGCTGACTACCCTGGCGCACCAAAAACCCTCTTCCCTCGCGTCATCGCGCGGTGGATCCCCAGCCGGCGCCAGCTGCACGCATTCATGTCGTCCGTCCATATGCTGTCGTTAAGATGCTCGGTGCTAGAGGAACCAACTCCGGCGACTTAATGACGCATCCGGACGTTTGGCCTCACCAGAATGCGCTACTTAAAGTGGCAACGCCCAACTAACCTCCACACCATAGTGCATCGTCCTCCTACTTGGCACCACATCCGCCATGACCGCAAGCGCGAACGCTCTGCGGGAGAGCTTGTCTTTGGGGATGAAGCTCGAGGTCGCTGCCCTCGCTCAAGTCGTCTCTCGCGACACAATAGTGGCATAGCCGGGCGCGGACGCAACCGCACAAGTGGTGGCCACGCTGGCGATCGATGACGGGAGCACCATCAGCCACGCGTCCTACTTGCCGCTGTCCAACGTCTGGCACCGCCGAGGTCAGGGACTCCTCCGAGGATGAGTAGGACATGGCAGGCTGCAGGGCATGGTGTGCCAACTGGCCGGTCCATATCCCATGTTCTACTCTTCCTTGCCGGAGACTGCACCTTCACTTCACAGGTCTTGAACCCCGCCGCCGTACATAGAGATCGTAGATGGAGGATGTCGGCCGCCGCCGTAGAATAGGTTTAGGGTCGGGTTTCTTTTATTTTTCTGTCCTATAAAAATTCGAAATGTAATGAAAATCTGCCGTATTTGCATTAATCTTAGCCGGTGTGAACTTTCACAATAATATAGTATATTGTAGGAGTACTAGCAAGATGCCCGTGCATTGCATGGAACATAAAGATCTTGTGGGAGAAAAGCATGAACATGGGCACCTCCCCCCAATCTACAATCAACAACTCACACGTTTCATATTACGTTAATTATGTAACTGGGATTACGTAGGTGTTGCATTACTCGTCCTAAAAAACCCAACTAAGCCAGCCTCCCAGCATATCGCGCGGGAAAAGTCCCGGCCGCGCCGTTTTAGTCGGGATTACCGAATTACTAGTAGTAGTATCGATGGATCGCGTGTAGCAACAAGTTTTTTTGAGGGGGCGAAGCACCTAGTTTAAAAGGAAAAAAGGCGGTACACTCACAACACCCCTATCGCGGTCGCACTGCACCCCACACACGTTCGGTCCTGCACAGGGCTCACGCAAATAGAACATGCTTCGGCTTGCCTCTTCACTGACAAGTGGGATTGCACTTGAAGAAAC
>NC_041393.1:707566609-707693121 GCF_002162155.2 Triticum dicoccoides
ACCCAAAAATTCCCCCAAATCCTAGATTCAACAGCCTTTCAGCCAACTAGCTAATAATATTCCCCGAACCCCCTCCCCTCGTCTCCCTCCACTCCATTCGCTCCACCAAAGCGCCATCCCTGCTGCGCCGATCATCGGCGCCGCGGTTCGTTAAGGGGACGCACGGTGATCCTCTCGCTCCCACAGTACACTCCCATAGATTGCCGTCCTCTAGCCGCACCACCACCACTGGCGACGTTCTTGTGGAGTCGCATGGCGGTCAGTGCTGCCACCGCTAGTGACGTTTGTGTGGAAACGCACAGCGGTCAGCTTCTCCCACGGTACGAGCATTCTAGGCTGAGGCCCCGTCCATGTTGGTGTACCGCTGAATGTTAGCTGATAGACGCTGTTAATCTCACTGTTTGCCAAAGTAGTTTACAGTCAATATGCTCTACTTAAGAAGCTTCCTTGCCTTGTTCTGCACTCAATCTGCTTAGCTGAGATGGCATGCCAAGACCGATTAGTTGCTAAAATATCCTGCCATATATTTATTGTGACATAGATTGCCATGGTCTAATAGCCAATCTGTTAGGTGAAATAGCTCTACACCGTTTTATACTCGATCTTTGTTGCTGCGATGGCCTTCGATAGTTCGATGGCTTTGTGCTCAGCCTCATTGACTGCTGACACAGCCTGCCATAATTTAGCACTCAAATCTGTTTGATGAATTAGCTTTACATATATTTCGTTACTTAGATCTGCTCGTCCAAATATCTTGCCATAGCTTTAGACATCGACCTAGGTATTTTTTTTGTACTTCATAAAAAAGCATATATGTTTTTCCTATAGTATCTAGTAGAAGACCTAATTTGTATGTCTAACAAATGGACATGACTTGGATAACTTCTGCTCAAAGATTCTCCGCTGCATATGTCGAGGGGGTTGAAGACTTCATGAACTTTATCAGAGCTGAGTACGGTGGTCCAAAATCAGATGTGCTCTGCCCATGTAGCAGTTGTATGAATTTAGTTACAAGACCCCAGTCAACTGTGCAAAATCATGTACACTTGTATGGGATGTCGGTCACATATACTAGGTGGGTTCATCATGGTGATGCTGTGAACGTCAATGTTATTGACTACGTGGAAGCAACATATCACCATCTTGATCTGCCTGATGCTCAGGTGGAAGAGGAGGAGGAGGTGGTTGTCGTGGGAACGATTCCGACAATAATAAGGGATAGGGTAAGGGAGCATGATCTATCGCGATGCAAATGGGTGACACAGTGGTTTTAGTGAGTTCGGGCCTTTCACGATGGAGATAACAACCCTACGTCTCGTGCTCCGGAGAGGCTTTGTTTTATCTGAGTATGTATCCGGAGATTACAATGTGTGTGTGTGTGAGAGAGAGGAACGGATCCCCATGCCTGATCTAAGTCCAGAGACTGGAGAGGGAGAGAGATGTAGGAGGAGAAGAATGAGGGCCTGCCCCCTAGTCTAGTGGTGGGGGTGGCTTATATAGAGTGTGCCACCCCCTCACCCCTTGTGATACACGGTCGAGCATCAATGCCATAATGCCTGGCCACTACAAAACCATCATGCTGACTATTGGTCTTCGCATATCCGAGTGAGTTACACGGCCGAGTGGAATGAGCTCGTCGAGTGGAGTGCCGTGCTCTAAGTGGTTGTTGCCGTCCGAGTGATTTTCAAGTTGCGGTACATCTGGACGGCGATCTGGCCCAGGGTCCTAGTACAAAGTGTACGGTGTCCATGGGTAGGGTCTTTAGGTTAGGCCTGTTACCCTACCCCCAATACATGTCCTCGTCAGTGGTGGTGCTGGAGCCAGTGAGTTTGACCAACATTGAAACAATGCTATGAAATGCTCATGCATTCTGTGAACTTTCACCCGCAGAAGAAAAATGGTGGGCCCGCATGTTGGAACAATGCAACGTGGCTGTCACCCCAGGAAAAAGGCTGTCAATATTCTCAGCTATGGTCACCTTTCTTCAGGTGAAGACATCTGAGCGGATGACCAACAAATCATTCGATGCGATGTTGGCTGCTTTCCGCAAATCTTTCCCAGATGCGTCTGAGCTGCCACACACCTACACTAAAATGAAGAATTTCCTTCATGCAGTTGGAATTTGATACGATATGATCCATGTTTGTAAGAATAATTGTGTTCTGTTACAGAAGGATTATGCCAACTTAAGTGAATGCCCGAAATGCAAATCATCAGGATGGAGAGATGGCGATGCTGTGAAGAGGATTCCTCATAATGTTCTGAGACAATTTCCAATTATACCAAGATTGCAGAGGATGTTTCCTGATGCTGAAACAAGAGAGGATGTACTGTGGCATTCTAGGAACCAGGAGTACAGAGATCAGAATGTAATGAGCCATCCATCTCATGGTAGTGAGTGGAAAAGCTTCAATCATAAACACAAAAAGTTTGTTGCTGACTCGAGAAACATTAGATTGGCTTAGCTTCAGATGGATTTAACCCATTTGGCCACCAGAGCGCCACATATAGCATGTGGCTAGTGCTTGTTATCCCTTACAACATGCCTCCAAATGTATGCACCAAAGAATCAAACTACATGATGGCCTTGCTCATCCCAGGTCCAAAAAGTCCTGGAAAGAATTTTGATTTGTTCATGAAGCCTCTTGTGGAGGAACTTCAACAGCTATGGAGGGGTGTTCTCACTTGAGACCTATATAGCAGCCCAGCACCTGATTTTTTTCTGTGTGCTGTTATAATTTGGTGCATCCATGATTATCCGGCTTTGGTCACTATGTCAGGGCGAATGATACATGGTTACAATGCATGTGTTTGCTGTGACAGGAATCCGCTGTCATATGCAATACTTAGCAAGATCTGTTACATTGGACACCGCCGTTTCCTTGCCAAGAACAAGCCGCATCCTAGAAAATACCGAAGACATATGTTCAATGCAAAGCATGAAAACTATGATGCGCCAATGAGGCTCACCGCTGATGAGTTGCAAGTGGAATTAGAGAAGGTCAGACATATTACACTAGGAAACCATCCTGGTAATGGTAGCGGGAAAAGGAAGCATGGAAGGGCAGAAGAGAGATTATTGTTTACCCGCAGGTCCACTTTGTGGGACTTGGAGTATTGGAAAGATTTGGATCTGCGGCATAATCTTGATGTGATGCACATCGAGAAAAATATATGTGACAGCATTATCGGCACACTTCTTAATATTGAAGGCAAGACGAAAGATACCTTAAAATCTAGGATTGATTTGACACACCTGGGTATCAGACATGATTTGGAGGTGCAAGATGAATGTAAACCACGGGATATGGCACCAGTTGTGTACGTCTTGGACAAGGTAAAAAGAAAAGAATTCTGCGAGGTCCTGTCACGTGTGAGATCCCCACATGGATTTGCTTCCAACCCTGAAAGGAGAGTCAGTGCAGATGGAAACAAGGTACAAGGGTTGAAAACTCATGACTGCCATATCCTACTTCAAAGGGTTTTACCTGTTGTCCTTAGAGGATTGCACCGCCCTAACTTATAGAGAGCAGTTGCAGAGTTGGGACAATTCTCCAGGGATCTCTGCAGTAGAAATCAGGATAGATGCTTTGGAGCATCTTAAAGACAAGATACCAACTATCCTATGCGACCTTGAGAAGATATATCCTCCAGCCTTCTTTGATGTGATGGTGCATTTGGCTATTCATCTACCTGATGAGGCACTACTTAGAGGTCCAGTACAGTATGGATGGATGTAACCTATTGAAAGGCGGCTAGGCACTTTCAAGGGCTATGTTAGGAACAGAGCTAGACCCGAGGGTTCCATTGTAGAGGCGAACATTGCTACAGAAGCGTTGACATTCTGCTCAAAATACATTGAAACACCTGATCAGCTTAGCAAATAGGTGGGTGAAGACAATCCCGGGCTCAATGTTTTCGATTATTCTGTTCGAGTTACAGGAAGAGTCGACAAGAGGACAAACCTAAATATTTGGACAAAATGGTTTGGTATGTGTTGAATAACTGTCCTGAGATACTACCTTATATCAAGTAAGTTCTAAGTACTAGAGCTTATACATCATAATCTACTAACCTTGCAGCACATTCTTATATATTTAGATGTTTGACGCGATCACTATGTTGTGCAGCATCTACAAAAAGGAGTTACTGCCGCAAAATCCAAGAAACATTGACAAACTGGTTATGGCAGGATTTGCGAAATGGTTCAAGAGCCATGTAAGCTTTTGAATTGCACTGTCAGTTTTTTTTAATATATTGAGTACATAAGATGATCAGCTTGTCTATTTTCTAACCATAGGTTAGAAGATGCGGGAGGATGGGCAGGCAGTTGATGATGCCCTCTACTCACTAGCAATGGGTCCTGATACTCGGGTAAGACATTATGAATCTTGCGTTATAGATGTGTGCTACAACACCCTTTCACGATACGAAGGCAGGAAGACACAAAACAGTGCCATCATGAGCACGGATACGTATGACAAAGAGACAACTGAAATGTACCTAACATAACAAACATTGTTCAGTTGCAGTATATCTCCAGTTTTGAGGATCATCGGTGTGTGCTGTCGTTGGTATAACCTATTTTCCAGGATCACAAAACCCAGAGCTGATGATTATTTCAAATCCATCAATGTCAAGGCGGTGTACCAGACCAACGAGCCTTTTATTTTGGCAAATCAAGCAACACATTTGCACGTAGCGATGACTGGAGAGTATTGCAAAGGTTTGAGTAGAGGAATTCGTTTAACGAAGTTGCACAACAAGATGACGCTTACACTGCTCCATATGTACAAGATAACATAGATGTTCCTAATATCTTTGAGAACCATCACGTCAATGACGCCAGCAAAAAGATTGCCTGTCGTGTTGTGGACATACAAGAATTGATCAAGAAGAAGCCAACGTTCGAGGACGTTGAGGACGAAGAAGAAGATGACACCATGGGGAATTACGATTCAGACTGATACACATGGCAAAGATGTTGACGCTGCTGCTGCGGATGATGATTACATTGCTTTTGTCGTATTTGCCTGTCAGAAGACTTTTTTTTATCTACTATGTGAAATTGTGTTTGCTATGACAACTGAAACCTGATGAACATGTTGTTTAGTATTTTGCTGTGAGGACATCACTTGTTATGTATGCTGATTTGTGTTTGGTGATTGTATGACGACTTAAACATGATGACATTGTTGTTTAGTTGTACTCATATTTGGTTGTGAAACTTGAATTTGATGACATAGTTTGCTATTGGACTGCAATTTTCTCGACGTCTTCAAATGAGAACAAAGCTGACCTGACAGGGCCTCAAGATCAAAGTTTTTGGGTGTCTTTTGTTGATGGATCGCCTTAACACTCGGGACATGATGCAAAGGAGACATTGGAATATCCAGGATGATACTTGTATTCTTTGCCTATCTTCCCTGCATGAAGACAGAATCCAGCTCTTTTTCTCCTGCAACTTTTGACAGAGAATTTGGAATTATCTTGGAATTTCTTGGCAGGCCCTACCCAACCAGTCCACCTTCATGATGGCCTCAGCTTGTAAGAAAGAATTCAATAAACCTTTCTTTTCTGAGGTAGTTTCTACAACAGCTTGGAACATATGGACACAGAGAAATGGGAAAATTTTCAGAAATGAGGCTCCTAGCTTTAGATCCTGGAGGAGGAATTTTGTGCATGATCTCTCTCTGTTAGCACACAAAATCAATTGTAAATATAGGGATAGTGTTGGGGATATAACTACTAAGTATAACCCACCCAGGATGGGCCGGGTTATACTCACAAGGAATCATCCGTATTAAAGCCCATGAAGACAAGGAGTATGTCGCTTTACTACTGAGACTTAAAGTCCCAGATCCTAAGGGCGGATTAGGGCCCATATACGTGAACCGCCATGAGATATGTAACTTGTATTGTAAGATAGGAAAAGGAAGAAACCGAGCCGGACACATGTATGAGCCGGCCTCGGGATTCTGTAAACCGCCGGGCATCAACCTGTTGTTGACACCAGATTTTGGCATGGTCAAAAACATAATTAAGAAGGTCTCAAATGGAAAAATGATCAAAGCGAGAAAGTTCTGTATCGTCAAAAGGAGAAATTTTGATATTTGGGCCATAGCCATCCGATCTCATCTCTAAGGCCGAATTTGTATTCGAAGTATTGAGATTTTGTGTTCAGAACAGTATTTGGCTGATTACATCCCCAAGATGGCCTCTGATGGAAAACGTTATAACTGCAAAGTTCTTCGTCTCGTCGGAACGGTCGATTCTGATATAAAAATCGTTCCAATCCGAGTGTGTATGTAAAAGTTAGAGCCATCTGAATACGGCCCTGTCACGAGGCAAAAACTGGCGCGCCCCACCAGACACCCTGTCTGATGGGTAGCGCGAGGGATAGCCTGTGTTGCAGAAGAGATTTGACCCTCAAGATGAACTCTAATCAAAAAACGTTCAGCATAAAAGTTGTTCATCTCATCGAAACGGTCAAGATTGCTTTTGGTCTCGTTTCCATCCGAGGTCGTTTACCACCTCAAAAGTTACCCGCAAGGTGCAGCCAGTTTAAACCGAACAGTTTTGGAAAGTTCGGACAAAACCAATCCGAATTTGACTAGGGTTTTGGACGTGAATCCAAGACTTTTCCTTGCACGGGAAGTCCAGCCGCCTCTTATATACCTAAGGGGTGACGGCCTATTGAACACCACACAATCGAACAAATCTATCTACACTTTTTACCTTTACTTTTCCTTCTCCCTTGTTCTTCTTCTTCCTCGTTCTTCGTTCGTTCTTCTTCATTGCAGGGCGGCAAACCTCGAGGCCCTAGGGGCGATCAGGTCGACCTAGGGCAACCCATAGCCGCCGCGCGCCCAGACGGGGTCCCTCCCGGGCGTGTGGGGTTTCGGGTCTTCAAAAGCACCCGACGGATTGCCTGCGTACCGCGCTTCCGGACGGGTCTCCTTCAACGTGAGCTGCGGTGCATCACCCTCGGTGCTGGAGGTACACGGTGACGTGTTCGTGTGCGAACACACTTTTTGGCGACTGCGCTGGGGACGAAGCTTTGAACGGTCTCCGGCCCGTTCTTGCTACGAAGAGATCGTCATCTAGCGTTTGCAATCTACAAAGGTAATATGAATACCCAATTCAGACATGTAGATGCAAATAACGCATATGTTGTTGCTAGATCTTCTAATGAGCATAATGTATCGGCTAGCCCTAGCTTTATCAATCATGCATCTAATTATGTGCAAGGGCCGGTGCAACAAAATCTCCATGATTCTACTTCATATAATTTTAGCAACATGGAACATATGTATCCCAACTCTCATGCATCGGCAACCTCACAAATTTATATGCCGATGAATAACATGATGAGTTCGGTTAATCAAGTTGAGACACCCTATGTAGGAACTTCCAATAGTATGCAACAAAGTATTTCAACTTTTTATTCATCAGCAAATAACTTGCAGTATGTTAATTCAAACGTGCCGGTGGATAGGGGAATTGGCCATGTTACTACTAGTTATTCGGCCAATTACCCTCAAACATCGTATGCTACACCTCATGCTACGAATTTTTCGGCACCATATGCAATTGTAGATATTCGTGATTCGGCTCCACACCTTCATGCTCAT
This sequence comes from Triticum dicoccoides, assembly GCF_002162155.2. Lineage (NCBI taxonomy): Eukaryota > Viridiplantae > Streptophyta > Magnoliopsida > Poales > Poaceae > Triticum > Triticum dicoccoides. Next base: position 707,574,244 of record NC_041393.1, read on the forward strand.
GGCCGAATAAGTGAGAATTCTACCAGAGCGCATGTGTCTTTACCTAGTAACATAGCATATCATGTTGCCCCTGCACAATTACAAAATTTCGGCAACACACCATTGCCGAAAGCATCTCAAAGTATTGGGGGGCAACCCGATGAAGATTGGGCTGAAATTGGTCGAAAAAAGCTTAAAGATAGACTAGCTGCAATGTTTGCTGAATTTAGACAAGAACAAGCAACTTGCGAATCAAAGAAAGAAAGAGTGGTGATTCGGATAACAAAGTTAATTCGGTTATTAAAAAAGCCGAATCAAATAGTATGCGTACCGAATCTATCAAAGAAAAAGAGGATGCCAAGGCATTAGAGAGTCATTCAAAAGTGGAACAAAGTATTATTCAAGTGATACAACCATCATGCTCTCCCAACGTAGTTGAAGAGGTATGTCTAGCAAGTGACTTGCCTATCTTCCGATTTGGTCGCAACTTTATTGTCGATGCTTCTATAAGAAAAATTCTCATAAGTAATTTTGAAAGACCAATGAAGAAGCGTAATTTACTTGTTAGCAACAAAATTGTTATAGACTATATCGGTCAACCCATTGCACCATTTATAAAGACCGATAATGACTTATTGTTGTGGCCAAAGCTTTCCCCGTTGCTTTATCTAAACTTCATATCTAGTTGGGTAGCTTTGCTTATTTCTTACTTAGCTTGCACTTTGTCTCAATTGAGACATGTGTGTTCTAAATATTTTCGTATCGGAAGTTTAAAGCCAAGGTTAATTTCTTTTGAGAAATCCGATGCTAATATAATATCTTATCCAAAGACACCGGAGATAGAGTGCAAAACACAATGTATAGCCGAATGGGAAGATTCCAAATCTGAACCATTCGTTTGCATATCTTCAAAGCCGTTCACACAGCAAGATCGGCTAGAAAGCAAGAAGTTTACCTTCAATTCAAGCATGTGTGACCAAATATTTGATTTATTGCTGAAAAATAATTACATAAGAATTCTTGATCACCATGTCAAGCCATCAATTCAAGGACGAATGTATTGTAGGTTGCATCATTCGTTCAAACATAATTTTGAGGATTGCAATATGTTTCGTCAAATAGTTAAATCGGCCATTGATAAAGGACGATTGAAATTTGTTGAGACACCAAGAGATGACCAGTCTATTCCGATTGGTCTCGATGGCAGAAAGTTTTTGCATCGGCTACTTCAAGCCGATCCATTTAAAGAGGAGGTAAAGACTGCAGGTGATGGGGTCAAGCTTTCAAGTAAAAAAGTTGTTGAAGAGCATAATGAACATAATTTTGTGGGCGAGAATTCCATCGAAGCTACAATGGAGACGCCAAGGACTAGGGGGCAACAAGAAAATCCAATGATTGGTGCAAGCACAACCAAACGAAACAAAGGCCGAAATAAGCGCAAATTTAAGAGATCAAAAATCACCTTTGCTGAACTATTGGATAAATATCAAAAGAAGAGTGAAGAGAAGAATACTTATCGGCCAAATCATGCAAAGAAACCAAGATCACCCCCAAGGCGCAAATATGAGGATCGATATTGGTAAAGTGCAAATTTTAGTGCAACATATTCATATCCTTATTTTGGGCCGCCGCCAATGCCGTGGATGCCTCCCTATGCTCATATAGATCCATATCCATCATGGGACAAGTATGATACGAGGGCACACTCTCCATCTTATTTTAGACCATCTAACCAATATTATGCAGCTCCGAGAAGATCCGCATTTGAACAATCACATGCTAAAGACCGTTTCGAATAAGGAATCGGTCCAGTGCTCAAGGAATAGAAAGGAGGTGGTCAAGCAAGTTTACCGCGTTAAAAGAGATGGTCGTAAGAGTGCTACTTCAGATTTGATCTCAAAAGAAAAAGAGCCAACTAAAATGTTGACATTGGCTACTAAAGGCAATGAGATGAAGCAATCAATTGTTGAGAGTCAATCAAGTGCCAAATCTGAAGGGAGGAAGTTGAGAGTGCCCAAGATAAAACAAGAATTGCCATTACTTCAAAGAAAATCGCAGCCGGGGTGCCCACTCGGCTTACCGTATTGGCAAAAGAAGAAAGTACAAAAGTTAGTGCACAAGAACTTGAAAGGATGAACATGGCATGGGTTCCCAAAGGAAGTACTAAAAACAAGAACAATATGCAAGATTCCGTTGCAATAAGTGCGACAAAGGTGAAGAAAGAGAAGAGTGCAAGCTTCGAACAACCAAGTCGAGGGTTTGCACATCAGAATCTTCGGTTCAAACAACATCCATATTCTTCAACTATGTCATTAATGCATATGCCATGGAATTCATCCTCAGGTATGACTGGTTACCCTCCGTGGACTTATTTTGACCCATGGATGCAATATAATTTCTTACATCATGAAAGGGTATTACCAAATCATTATATGTTTGATTAGCTTCATTTTTGTTGCTAATCTAAATGGCCGATATATACTTATCGTCCAAAGACCGTATAAAACGGCCGATAGAGTGTTGACATCGTGCTTAGAACAAACTTCGTGCAAGTTATTTTTCGGCACACAAGTTTTGCCGAAAAACAGGGGGGCATGTGTTGACACCAGATTTTGGCATGGTCAAAAACATAATTAAGAAGGTCTCAAATGGAAAAATGATCAAAGCGAGGAAGTTCCGTATCGTCAAAAGGAGAAATTTTTGATATTTGGGCCATAGCCATCCGATCTCATCTCTAAGGCCGAACTTGTATTCGAAGTATTGAGATTTTGTGTTCAGAACAGTATTCGGCTGATTACGCCCCCAAGATGGCCTCTAATGGAAAACGTTATAACTGCAAAGTTCTTCGTCTCGTCGAAAGGGTCGATTTTGATATAAAAATCGTTCCAATCCGAGTTCGTATGCAAAAGTTAGAGCCATCTGAATACGGCCCTGTCACGAGGCAAAAACTGGCGCGCCCCACCAGACACCCTGTCTGATGGGTAGCGCGAGGGATAGCCTGTGTTGCACGAGCGATTTGAGCCTCAATATGAACTTTAATCAAAAAACGTTCAACATAAAAGTTGTTCGTCTCGTCGAAACGGTCAAGATTGCTTTTGGTCTCGTTTCCATACGAGGTCGTTTACCACCTCAAAAGTTACCCGCAAGGTGCAGCCAGTTTAAACCGAACAGTTTTGGAAAGTTCGGACAAAACCAATCCGAATTTGACTAGGGTTTTGGACGTGAATCCAAGCCTTTTCCTTGCACGGGAAGTCCAGCCGCCTCTTATATACCTAAGGGGTGACAGCCGATTGAACAACACACAATCGAACAAATCTATCTACACTTTTTACCTTTACTTTTCCTTCTCCCTTGTTCTTCTTCTTCCTCGTTCTTCGTTCGTTCTTCTTCATTGCAGGGCGGCGAACCTCGAGGCCCTAGGGGCGATCAGGTCGACCTAGGGAAATCCATAGCCGCCGCGCACCCAGACGGGGTCCCTCCCGGGCGTGTGGGGTTTCGGGTCTTCAAAAGCACACGACGGATTGCCTGCGTACCGCGCTTCCGGATGGGTCTCCTTCAACGTGAGCTGCGGTGCATCAGCCTCGGCGTTGGTGGTACACGGTGACGTGTTCGTGTGCGAACACCTGTGTATATAAAGGGACGACCCGGCGGCGGTTCAGGGACAAGAGATAACAACTCGAGAACTAGGCAAAGCGGATTCACTCCCTGGTAATCGAGACCCCATCAATTCCACCACAACTGGATCGTAGGCTTTTACATTCACCGCAAGGGGCCTAACCAGTATAAACTCCCCGTGACCTTTGTCCGGTTTAACCCCTCTAAGGTAACCCAGTCGCGATGGCTCCACCGACTAAGTCCTCACACTAGGACATCTGACGTGATAACTCCAGACAGTTGGCACCTACCATGGGGCTATCGCACGATGGTTTCAAGTTCTTGGAGGGCAAGTTCGAAGGACTTAAGGGATATGCAGTGGGCCGGATGACCAAGAGTCATCACGGCAAGCTCTACATCGATGACGCAGGCTGGAGCCCGGACGCCGGCTCAATCGAGTATGGGTACTGGGTCCTCTTCAGAGGAATTCATGTCTTCATCGGCAAGATCGGCGAACCGGGCCCTGAGCCAGACATCTACACCGACCTCGTCGAGACGGCTCAGCGTGCAAGCCCTTCCCGGGTTCAGCCCGCCATGAAGCATGCGTTCGTAGGATTCATCCATGATGCAGAATTCGAACCGGTGTCCGGCGGTGAGACAGCGACCTATTCAGATGGCGAGTCATCCACCGGGGAGACCGAGTCATTGTACCAAATGCCAGATGGCCGGTTTGGGGGCTGTTCCGATGGGGATAGTATTCCAGACCCCTTTGAACCGCCAAATTGGGTGGCGATCTTCATGGCCGGTACGCAATCCGCACCGCACTCGTCAACTACGGCGGCAACGATTTTCGGATCAGCAGCCAGGGCAGGAGGCCCTGCGCGGCCGCCGGCTCAAGTCTTGTCCGGTTTACTGGATGCCCTGGCGACGCTGTTCACCGCAGAGGTTAATCCGGATAATGGGGATGAGCATAATGTAGAGGTCAGGAAATTGCGAGATCAGATAGCTCAGGCTAACGAGGAGATGGCTGCTGAGGAAACCAGGATGGGTGAGGAGCAGGCCGCTTTGGATGCTCAGGGTAGAAGATTCAAGCAGAAAATTACCGGCTCATGTTGGATCAGAACGCTTCAAACGACGTTATGAGGAGAAGGCACCAATCTCGTCCACCGACGGTTTATGAGGCAAGAAATCTCTTCAGCACGCCAGGAGCAGGAACCAGTAATCTGGCAGCAGTAAACTGGGGTGAAGCACCTGGGACAGGAGTGCCGGATCAGCCACATGCTGCAGACCCGCCTCGGCAAAATCATGACCCGCCTCAGTATGTGCCAACACCGCCGGGTCACTTCCCAACCCCGTTGGATAACATGATCGCTGCAGCGTCACGATTGGCAGCTAATCCGATGGACGTCGACTCTCCGACTGCGGTTGAGACACAACGGGCCAGGGATCTTCTTCAAACGACTATGGTTCAGCAGCAGGCTTATTCATAGAGTCGAGACATGATTCATTGAACCCCACGCCCGAGCCAGAGTTACAGCAGGCACATTGGGGAACCGGCTGTATCAAGCAGCGAGTGGAACCGTAATGCCCCTTGAAGGCCTAACCCGGCAGGCGGTGGTGCAAATGCTCAGGACGTGGTGAACAACGACAAAGTGCGTCGAGAAGCCAAGATAGCAGCGCAGCACGCGGACCGTCAGTTCACTCCGGTTTGTCCGACGACTTCGGTAGAATGAGGTGTTACTTTCAGCTCTTGGGGGTGCCATGTTTAATTCCGGATCTACGTAATGTGCGGTTGCCCAAGGATTTGAAAGGTCCGCGGAAAGTACCCAGTTACACTGCTGATCTACCCCCCGAGTCATGGATTGAAAGCTAAGAGATGGCAATGGAGATGCTGGATATAGATGAAGCGGCATGTGCTAAGTACTTTACCATGATGTTGGATGGAATAGCTCGCACTTGGCTTAAAAGTTTGCCAGCTAACTCCATTATGTCATGGGACGAGTTAAAAGCCATGTTTATAACGAATTTCAAAGACATGTGCAAGCAACCCATGTCAATTGTGGATCCGGCCGCTTGTGTTCAAGAACATAACGAATCGGCCACCCACTGGGTGCGCTGGGTTTCGGAGATTTTGCATTCATCAGACCGCATCAATGGCGATTCAGCAGTTATAATGTTGGATGTCAATTTCAAGTTTAAGCCTCTGAAGTTGAAACCGGGACGACTCAAGCGTCACTGCAATGACATGGGAACACTTATGGTAGCTCTGGTTAAGTATGCTGACTCCGACAATACCAAGGATCCCTAGTCTGACGAGGAAAAGCTAGGGAGGGGAAAGAAGAGCAGCAACACCAAGGGGCAGCAGCATTATCCGGCTGGCCACGGGAACAATGGTAAGCGTAAAGCGGATAACAGTTTGGATTTTGTGGCTAACACCAACGTACAGGGTAATGCTCAGCGTCGTAAGGGTAAACCGCCCCCATGGGGAGGAGGATCAGGCATGAATCTGGAGCGCCTGTTAAACCAGCCTTGCCCAAAGCACTGGATGCAAGAGAAGCCAGCTACGCATCTCTAGAAGGATTTCTTCATTACACGAGAGTTCAAAAACTCCGATCTTTTCTGGTATGATCAGGGTCCATCTGGCGGTTCAGGTCCCGAGTCTCATGGGCCGGCTTACAGTGGAGGCGGTTCCAGCTCAAGATTCCAAGGTAATTCGGGCAATCAGAACAACCAGGGTGGTTACAACCAGCAGAATAATCAGGGGAATCGGCAACAGTCGGGTTATCAGAGTCACCCGAAGCAGTTAAATAGCGGGAAGTATCATGTCTTCACCACCAGCTTGTGCAAACGCGATCAGAAGCTTCGCAAAAGGGCAGTTAACTCTGTTGAACCGGCCATGCCCGGTTACTTGCGCTGGTCTGAGCAGCCCATTGTGTGGAGCAGAGAGGATCATCCACCCGGGTTGATAACCCGGGTCATCTGGCTTTGGTGGTGGCACCTCAGGTTGGAGGTTATAAGTTCACCAAGGTGCTCATGGATGGAGGGAGCAGTATCAACATCCTGTATTATGAAACCTTCCATCGCATGGGACTGACGGATAAGAATCTTAAACCGTCAAACACTATTTTTCATGGTTTGGTACTAGGTAAATTGGTGTACCCGGTTGGTAAGATAGCTCTGGAGGTTGTGTTTGGAGATGATCGTGATTCCAGGTCAGAAACCTTAACCTTTGAGGTGGTGAAAATCCAGAGCCCATATCATGCCCTGTTATGTCTATCTACAGCTCAAAATGTCGGGTCATAAGGGGACCATTACGGTTCATGGGAGTCATAAGATCGCATTGGATTGTGAAGAGAGTGATGCGGCTTATGCTGAGTCGGTTTGTGTGGCAGAGGAGTTGAAGTTCTACAAGGACAATGTTGATCCGGCGTATATCACTTCTCTGAAGAAGCCCACCATAGAGCATGACCCAACCCTGAAGTTTAAATTGGCTAATGAGACTAAGCTGGTTGATTTGGTTCCTGGCAATTCATCCAAGTAGTTTAGTATCAGTACTAACATGTATCCAAAATAGGAAAGCACGCTCATCGAGTTCATCGGTGAGAACCGGGACATCTTTGCATGGAAACCTTCTGACATGCCAGGTGTGCCGAGGGAACTCATTGAGCACAAGCTCAATATTGATCCCAATTTTAAACCGATCAAGCAGTTTCTTCGCTGCTTCAATGAAGAAAGGCGCAAGGCTATTGGTGAGGAGGTAGCCCGGCTTTTGGCAGCTGGGTTTATCATTGAGGTTTTTCATCTGGAGTGGTTGGCTAATCCAGTGCTGGTGCTTAAGAAGAATGGCACTTGGCGCATGTGTGTGGATTACACAGACTTGAACAAAGCTTGTCCGACTGATCCTTTTGCTCTCCCTCGTATTGATCAGATCATTGATGCTATGGCGGGTTGTGAGCATTTGAGTTTCTTGGGTGCTTATTCTGGTTATCATCAGATCAAGATGGCAGTTAAGGACTAGAGAAAACAACTTGTATAACTCCCTTTGGAGCCTTCTGCTATGTGTCTATGCCTTTTGGGCTCAAGAGTGCCCAGGCGACATATCAGCAATGTGTGCAGAATTGTCTTCATGATCAAATTGGGCGCAATGTTCATGCTTACGTAGATGATATTGTGGTGAAGTCCAGGAAGAAGGAGACACTGATAAATGACTTGAAGGAAACCTTTGATAACCTTCGGGTTTATAAGATGATACTTAATCCGGCCAAGTGCGTCTTCAGTGTTCCGGCTGGCAAACTTTTGGGTTTTCTGGTGTCTAACAGGGGCATTGAAGCTACTCCAGAAAAAATCAAGGCTATTAAGTCTCTGGCTAAACCGGCGTGTATCAACAATGTTCAATGTCTGGCGGGTCGTATTGCAGCCCTGAGCCGGTTTATCAGCCGGTTGGGAGAGAAGGTGATCCCTCTGTATCAGATGATGAAGAAGACAGACAATTTTGTCTGGAGTGATGCTGCTAATGCGGCATTTGAGGATTTGAAGAAGCAGTTAGCCGAGCCACCTGTCCTTGCTACTCTGGTCGATAATGAGCCACTGTTGTTATATGTGGCTGCCAATGCCCGGGCTGTCAGCGTGGCCGTTGTAGTAGAGCGCAAGGAGGTTGGAAAGGAATATCCAGTTCAACAGCCGGTTTATTATATCAGTGAAGTGCTCATTGAGTTGAAGCAGAGATATCCACATTGGAAAAAGCTTGTGTATGGGGTTTTTATGGCGAGTCAGGAGCTTAAGCAGTACTTTCAGGGCCATCCCATCACTATGGTCAGTTCTGCTCTGTTGGGGGATATCATCCAAAACAAGGAGGCAACTGGCCAGGTTGCTAAGTGGGCTATCGATCTCGGGCCTCACGGGGTGAAATATATGCCTCGAACGTCCATCAAGTCCCAGGCGCTAGTGGACTTCATCAATGACTGGACGGAGTTATAGGCACCAGAGGATAAACCGGATAGCACGTACTGGATTATCCACTTCGACGGGTCCAGGCAATTGGAGGGCTCGGGGGCTAGAGTTGTCCTTACTTCCCCTCGAGGTGATAAAATCCGTTATGTTCTCCACTTAATGTTTCCCTGTACTAACAATGCAGCTGAGTAGGCCTTGCTCCACGGTCTTCTAGTGGCTAAGGAAATGAACTTAAGCCGAGTACGATGCTTTGGGGATTCTGATCTGGTGGCTCAGCAAGTCTTCGGTACTTGGGATTATAAGGATCCACTCATGGCGGCTTATCAACGAGAAGTGGATATTGTTGCTGGTCACTTCAAGGGTTACCAGGTTGAGCACATTGATCGGCGCAAAAATGAAGTGGCAGATGCTTTAAGCCGACTGGGGTCTCAGCGTAAACCGGTGACGCCCAATACCTTTCTGGATGTTTTGCATAATCCGTCAGTCAAGTTACCTACAGAGGAGGACCTGGCTATTCCTGATCCGAAGGCTCAGTTGGTGGCTGCTCTTCATGTTATTCCGGATTGGACGGTTCCATACTTGGTTTATATGAACCGGGGCGAGATACCAGAAGATGAGGTTCGATCCAAGTCCATGACTATACATAATGGCGAGTTACATCACTGCAGTGTCTCAGGGGCGTTTCAGTGCTGCGTTTCTCCTGAAGAAGGGCGTGAGATCCACGAAGGCGACTGTGGTCATCACGCCGGGTCAAAATCCTTGGTGGCTAAAGCGTTTCATCACGGTTTCTATTGGCTGACGGCTCATGCTGATGCCGAGGACTTGGTGAAAAGGTGCGATGGTTGTCAAAAATTTGCATGCCGAGCTCATGTTCCGGCTCAAGAGCTAAGGATGATTCCAATCACTTGGTCATTTACTACTTGGGGGCTTGATATGGTAGGGCCTTTCAAACGGTCCAAAGATAAGAAGACCCACCTTTTGGTGGCTGTCGATAGGTTCACTAAATGGGTTGAGGCGGAGCCAGTTAGCAAGTGTGATGCAGCCACGACGGTTCAATTCATGAAGAAGGTAATCTTCCGCTTCGGTTTTCCACACAGCATCATAACAGATAATGGCATGAACCTTTCCAAAGGCGCTATGAAGGACTTTTGTCCATGAGAGCACATCACGCTTGATGTGCCATCGGCTGCTCACCCCCAGTCCAATGGTCAAGCTGAGAGAGGTAATCAGGAAATCTTGAAGGGCATCAAGCCCCGGCTTATGGTTCCTTTGAAGAGGACGCCGGGTTGTTGGGTGGAAGAGCTGCCTTCTGTATTATGGAGCATTAACACCACCCCCAATCGATCTATGGGTTATACGCCTTTCTTCATGGTTTATGGGGCAGAGGCAGTTCTTCCCAGTGATATTCGCCATGACTCGCCTCGGGTGGCAGCATATGTTGAAGCGGACAACGAGCAAGCATGCCAAGAAGCGCTGGACTTATTAGATGAAAAACAGGACATGGCGGCGGCTCATTCGGCAATTTATCAGCAAGATCTGCGGTGTTATCACAGCCGCCGGGTTAAGACCAGAACTTTCCAAGAAGGCGACTTAGTGCTCCGGCTCATCGAGGATCCGACCGATATGCACAAGTTATCTCCACCTTGGGAAGGGCCCTTTGTGGTCAGCAAGAATTTGAACAACGGGTCATACTACCTTATCGATGTTCGAGAGCACAAAGACTCACACAAATCGGAGGAGGAGACCCGCCGGCCGTGGAATATTGCTCATTTTCGGCCTTACTACACCTGAGCCATAGGCTCCTATTATGTACATATTTTGACAATGTATATATTATGATCAATATAATAAATTGGCATCCTTGGTAAACCAGGGCCTCTGCCGTTCTAATTTCAAAGATTTTTTGGTTACAAGGGTGCTTCTGTTGATAAAGCAGAGTCCTGATAGTCCATTAAACCGGCTTATAAAGCTGCAACAAAGCTTGGGAGCTTCACACCCAAGGGGCCAAAGAGAGTTTGTTGCCAAGCACAGCTCAAACATAGGCACCCACTGAGCACAGCTCAAAATTTTACTTGGGGGCTCTTTGTGCACAGCAACAAAGAGTTTTAAAGGACCCTTGTAATAGGCTATCAAGCCAGGCTTGGAAGCTAGGTGTATTCACCTAAAACCCCGGGTTAACTTGCCTTCATCAAGTAAGTCACTCCGCCCAGGTAATCCTGGTATGACCCGCCGAACGTTTGACAAGTCAATCTTATACAGACCCTAAACTTGTCAAAGTTAAAACGACGATTGGTTAATGTGAGGCCCATCTTAAAAGGCTTTGTAAAATGGTTTAACTTAGTGGCCTGGCAGCCCATGAAAAGCCTCGAATTTGGGCCTGGCAGCCCTTGAAAAGCCTCGACTACAAGTTTTAATTTGCTTTTATTTGTCAAAGTATTTTTCTCCTTTGATAAGGTTTTATGATAAACCGGCGTCTATTGACCCGGCCTGACTATAAGTCGTCAATCTGACCCAGTGTTTGTTAACCCGGCATGGCTTTCAACTATAAGTTGTTAGTACACCAGGATGATAATCCTGTGTTTATTATAACCCGATATGGTTTCATTATAAACCAGCAAAGCATGGTGTGAGTTATCATAATCAATATTTGGGTTATCACCCTTACTACAAGAAGTTGGTACAACCAAATGATGTGATTCGACATCACAGGTATGATATATTTCATAAAAGTATGGCCTTGGTTATAAACCATGGTTTTATTGGACATTATGACCCGTCCGGTGGTAAACCGCCAAGGCACTTTCAAACTGTTATCTGCAGGAACATGATTACATAAAGCTGCTAAGGATCATAAGCAGACATAACATCATCATGACGGATTAACAGTATTGTGCAAAATAAATATGCACGATGGCATAGCAGACCAAGTGTTTAAGCTAGCCTATTATAAAGCGTTTCGACTGCCCAAAAGGATAATTGTTTATCACATGGATGACAGTGTGCAGAACATAAACGGGCCTCCGGAACATGATTCTTCCGCATGCTGATTTGAAGACTGTGGATCGTCTTGCGTCGGTTCATCCTCCTCCTCTCCACCTAGTGGCTGGAAGTCAATGGTTGCCTAGCCAATCCAGTTAAGGCTCGAAAGACAGCTTCATCACTTATAAGGGTGGACGGTTCAACATCAGGGGCATAAGTATGCTTACGGATTGGCGGGATAAGATTTTGCACTTCATAAACATATGCATCAATCCGATTCTTATCTGCGTCATAAATCGACTGGTGGAAACACAAATCAGTCTCATCAGCTAGTTGGTTGCAAGAGGACGCATTTCCTTGGTCAAAGCCCTGAGGGCATCATTATCGTAGTCTGAACCATCTTCTATTTGGCTGGGATAGCCGTTTCCAATGCCTTCCGGATCAAGATTAGATATCCAGGCTTTGGCCTGAGTTAATGCAGACAAAGCACCAGCTCTTGCACCTGATTTCTTCACTTCCTCGAGCTGGGCAGGTGTCATGGATAATTTTGCCAATGTTTCCTTGATCAAAGTTGGGGGCGGTTTATTGTATGAGGCCATGCAGATGACTCGCTGAGTGCCGGTATATAGCTGTTCTATGAATGTATAGGCAGCCTTCAGTTTGTTGCGCATATCCAAGCCAAGATGAGTAACGCGACTACCTGCAATGATTAAAATATTGTTATTAAACCGGCAGTTTCGAGGATGTTTAAGTATAGCTCATGAAGAGGGTATTTACCAAAGACAGCAGAGGTCATAGAGTTGATTTGTCGCTTCATACCAATCAGCTCTTCGGTCATCGGTTTAAGGGCCGCTTCAGCATCTTCTGCCCGCTTTATCAGAATTGTCCTTTCAGCATCCCATTTGGCCCGTTCGCTTTTAAAATCATCCTTCAATTGTTCCATGGCTGATAAAGCGCCGGTCAACTCTTCCTTCTCCTTGGAGGCTTCTGCTTGCTGAGACTTAATATTTTCGTGAAGGTCGGCGATTTGAGTTTCCTTCTTGTTAAGATCAGCCTGCAGGAGACAGTTAATAAGTTGGCAGTGAACTTTGAAGTCCCAAGCACATAACAAGTTATACACTTGGCACTTGGGGGGCTAATGCGGATTGCTTCTTATCAACTGACATTTTTAAGTCCCAAGCACATAACAAGTTATACACTTGGCACTTGGGGGCTAATGCATATCAGATCAATTACAGGTTATGGAATCTTTCCCAATAAATCAGATTACAAGAAAGATGATTATCAGAAATTTTGGAGCCTTCATGACAGGAAAGGAACCAATTTATCCTAAAGGTATAAACCGGACCTTGGGGGATACACAAGAGAAGTTCAATATTATTCTACTACAAGTCCCGGTTCACATTAATATTATGAACCGGCACTTAAGGGCTACTGGAGTTGATAATTTAAGCCGGTTCTAAGGAAAAAGAGCTTGTGCAAAGTGATTGATATTTACCTCATATCGCTCCTTCATCAGACATATTAAACTGGCCTCATAATCACGACTTGTGTACAGGCGGTTTAAGTATCCAGAATGAATGTCCTGAGCATTGAGATGGGCATAGCTTGATAAGTCTATTTTCCACTTGCCCTTGTCCACAACAGAAAATTATGGCACTATGCTTTGATAAAGCGACAAGGTTGTGATATGTCTCCAACGTATCTATAATTTATGAAGCATTCATGCTATTTTCTTATCAGTTTTGAATGATTACGAGCTTTATTATACACTTTTATATTACTTTTGGGACTAACCTACTAACCGGAGGCCCAGCCCATATTGTTGTTTTATTGCCTGTTTTAGTATTTCAAAGAAAAGGAATATCAAACGGAGTCCAAACGGAATGAAACCTTTGGGAGCGTGGTTTTTGGAAAGGATATGATACGGGAGACTTGGATTTCAAGCTAGGGAAGGTTCGTGGAAGCCAGGAGATAGGAGGGCGCACCGAGGCCCTGGGCGCGCCCCCGGTCTCCTGGGCCCCTCGAGGCTCCCCTGACCGACTTCTTTCGCCTATATAAGTCCACGTACCCTAAAAACATCAAAGACGAAGATAGATCGTGAGTCCCGCCGCCTCAAGCCGCTGTAGCCACCAAAAACCTCTCCGGAGCCCGTTCCGGCATCCTGCCGGAGGGGGGATCCCTCACCGGTGGCCATCTTCATCATCTAGGCGCTCTCCATGACGAGGAGGGAGTAGTTCACCCTCGGGGCTGAGGGTATGTAACAGTAGCTATGTGTTTGATCTCTCTCTCTCTCTCTCTCTCTCTCTCTCTCGTGTTCTCTGTATGGCACGATCTTGATGTATCGCGAGCTTTGCTATTATAGTTGGATCTTATGATGTTTCTCCCCCTCTACTCTCTAGTGATGAATTGAGTTTTCCCTTTGAAGTGGTCTTGTCGGATTGAGACTTTAAGGATTTGAGAACACTTTATGTATGTCTTGTCGTGCTTATCTGTGGTGACAATGGGATATTCACGTGATCCACTTGATGTATGTTTTGGTGATGAACTTGCGGGTTCCGCCCATGAACCTATGCATAGGGGTTGGCACACGTTTTTGTCTTGACTCTCCGGTAGAAACTTTGGGGAACTCTTTGAAGTACTTTGTGTTGGTTGAATAGATGAATCTGAGATTCTGTGATGCATATCGTATAATCATGCCCACGGATACTTGAGGTGACAATGGAGTATCTAGGTGACATTAGGGTTTTGGTTGATTTGTGTCCTAAGGTGTTATTCTAGTATGAACTATATGATAGATTGAATGGAAAGAATAGCTTCATGTTATTTTACTATGGACTCTTGAATAGATAGAACAGAAAGGATAACTTTGAGGTGGTTTTGTACCCTACCATAATCTCTTTGTTTGTTCTCCGCTATTAGTGGCTTTGGAGTGACTCTTTGTTGCATGTTGAGGGATTGTTATATGATCTGTCTATGTTATTATTGTTGAGGGAACTTGCAGTAGTGAAAGTATGAATCCTATGCCTTGTTTCCTACCATTGCAATACCGTTTGCGCTCACTTTTATCATTAGTTACCTTGATGTTTTTATATTTTCAGATTACAAATACCTATATCTACTATCCATATTGCACTTGTATCACCATCTCTTCGCCGAACTAGTGCACCTATACAATTTACCATTGTATTGGGTGTGTTGGGGACACAAGAGACTCTTTGTTATTTGGTTGCAGGTTTGCTTGAGAGATACCATCTTCATCCTACGCCTCCTATGGATTGATAAAACTTAGGTCATCCACTTGAGGGAAATTTGCTACTGTCCTACAAACCTGTGCACTTGCAGGCCCAACAATGTCTACAAGAAGAAGGTTGTGTAGTAGACATCAGGTTGCCAGGAGCAGTATGACCAAAACCGGTATTATTACCAAAACCGGTAATCATAACATCATCTGTGGTGACATCAATAGTTTTGGCTAGCCTTGGCGGATTAGTAGATGTTCTTTCTAGGCTTGGTGGATCGGCAGATGGGCTTGGCGGATCAACAGGTTGGCTCGTCAGATTTATCTCTCCTGTTTCAACAAAAGTGTCCTGAGCCCGAGGTGCCAGATCATCCAGGATAGTATCAGCATTCGGATCACGAGCCTCTGACGTCTTCTCCATTTCAGTGGCTAGATTATCATTGGTTGGCTTAGTCAACCTGGCTTTCTTGCTAAGTCTGGCTTTGGCGCTGAAGAAAACAGACGTAGAGGTTAGTACAATAAACCAGTACAAGGCATTAAGGGTTAAATATAATATGCTTATCCAGGAACAATCTTGAGGGGAGGCATTTGTGTGGCTGATGACTCGCCGGAGGATGAATTGGAGGTTCCCTGATAATTTGAATTATACGGATTAAGAGGATATCGGAAGTAACCCGCCTTGGGATAAAGTGTGGTAGAAGTATACGAGACCTCTTGACGACGTTTGCAAACTGGAGAGTTCGGTAAACCGGAGGAGGTAACTACTTGGACACTATGCCGAGTTGTGCGGCGAGCTTCATGCTGCTGTGTCTTCAAAGAAAAGTGCGGATCCAAATAAGCGAGAGGGTGTGAATATTTTACTTCCCGGACTGCTCGACGGATTTTTGGTGTTGGTACAGGATCTGAGTCAGAAGAAAGAATAGTTACCTCTACGTCACCAGGGCGTTTGGCTTCTGCGTCATCCTGATAATAATTATTGTCAATGAGATGTATGAAAAAAGAACCAAGAGAGTCAAGTTCTACCTCTGACTCCAAGTCATCAAACTATTCATCATTGGGCAGGTCAGAGGCCTCGGTGGTTTTCTTCTTTGCTGGCTTCTTTGTAACCTTGGTCTTGACGCGAGGCTCTCTCGGCAGTTTATCATGCGGCTTCGTCGGTTTATCTTGTGATTTCCTCTTCCAGAATGGATCATCACCCTGTGCATATGAACAACAAGTTATAAAGGAATGTTTAAGAAGGGATGGATTAAGGCAAAAATAAAGGCAATTCTTACAGATGGCGGTTTGTTGGAAGCACATAAGGGACTAAGCCCTACTCTGCTACATGCAGTCACCGGTTCATCAAGCATTTTCTTGACAGCTTTGGTGACTTCATCATCAGAGAGCTGGATGTCAGTACAACGCTGAGGGTCTTTCGGATCCCCTGTGTATTCACACATTAAACCGGGGCGCCGACTTAAAGGCAGAACGCTCCAAGAAACCCAGCATCGAATGAAATCAATGCTTGTCAAACAATTTGCAACAAAAGCTCTAAGTTTTGATAGCTGAGGGGCATCTTTTGATCATTCCTTGGCAGTTAATCGTTGAGGAACCGAATGAGTTTTTGTAAGCCAGTACGCACCATAACCCGGCAAAGGATTTTCATCGTCCGGAGCTGTATTGCGGCAGTAAAACCAAGTCTGATTCCAGTCTTTGGGGTGGCTATGATGTTTGGCGTGAGGAAAGTCAACATCCTTTCTCTTCTGGATTGAAACGCCGCCCAGTTCAGTGTTAGGCCCATCCATAAATTCAGTACGGCGGTTTAAGTAGAAGAAATCCCGGAATATCTCCACGGCGGGTTCCTCTGACAGATAGACTTCACAAAAGACTTGAAAATTGAAAATATTGGACATGGAGTTCGGTCCAATATCTTGAGGGCGGATCTGGAAGCTAGCAAGCACATCACGGAATAATTTGGATCCGGGAGGACTGAACCCTCGATTTAAATGATCAGTAAACACAATCACTTCTCCATTCTGGAGCTCAGGAGGATTTTCTTGACCAGGGACCCTCCAGTGGATGGTTTCTTGGCTCGCTAAAGCACCAGTTAACACGTACCCAGTCAGTTGCTCTCCAGGAACCCGAGAAGGGACCCAATTGCAAGCATAGAACTGTTTGGCCATTTTGATGACAAGCTGGAAAAGAGGATCAAAGCCGATTCACGATTTATGATTGATAAGCATAAACCGGCATCAGGCCGGGGGAAGGAGATAGCGAAACATATGAACATGATAAACTGGATTCTGATATTGGGGACGAGTTGGCGGTTTAAGAGAGGGCTAATGGTACCTGGCGGATTATCATTTTCTAAAGGTTAAACCGCATATAATGGTGTGGAAGTTAAAAATCTGAAAAAATTCCTAAGTATTGTGTAAACAGGTTTCACAGGTTGGTATTATGATTTTCGATCTACCACAGTTCTAAGAAAGAGAAAATTCCAAAGCCCTAAAAGGTGACAGCGGAACAGCTAAAAACCAAATGAGATGTGTCTACTAAAGAAGGGATGCTATGATGAGGAAAAATGGAGTATAGCTACGGCCGTGCAGGGAGAATATCAAGTTTTATCAAGTTCTAAATGTGGCAGCAAGGTACAAGTGAAGAACACTGACGAACGCCGACGAACATCTAAGAACACTAAAACCCTAGCAGTAGATCTAGGGAAGAGGGAAAGAAAACTTACAGAGGTTGAAGGAGTAGCGGAGAGGCGCCGCGTTTCTCTGATCAAATCAGGTTGATGCAGCGGCCGTTGTTGGTGCAGAGATGAAGGTCGACGGCGGTGGCTGTGCTCGAGCTATGAGGCGATGCAAGGTGGAAGAAAGACGGAGAGGCAAGGGGAAAAAGAAAAGGACCCTCAGCCCTATTTATAAGGCAAAGGGATAAGTGACAGGCGCGGGAATCAAGGAACCCAAAAAACGGATGTGATACAGTTGTCGCCTCGGTTTTTGGAAGTTCATTAATAAAAGGGAAATATTTACAGGTTTTAATAAGCAGGTGACATCATGGCGATTTATTACGATCTCGGAAGATGACGTCACGGTGGTTTTTAAAAAAAGATCACATGAAGATGACGTCATGGCGGTTTACAAGGTTAACACGAAGATGCTCAAGATGGAGTTTTTCTAAAGTTGAAGATTGACATGAACATGTTCAAATCAATCTGGGGCCCAATGTTGGGGATATAACTACTGAGTATAAATCGCCCAGGATGGGCCGGGTTATACTCACAAGGAATCATCCGTATTAAAGCCCATGAAGACAAGGAGTATGGCGCCTTACTATAGAGACTTAAAGGCCCAGAGCCCAAGGGCGGATTAGGGCCCATATACGTGAACCGCCATGAGATGTGTAACTTGTATTGTAACATAGGAAAAGGTAGAAACCGAGCCGGACACATGTATGAGCCGGCCTCGGGATTATGTAAACCGTCGGGTGTCAACCTATGTATATAAAGGGACGACCCGACGGCGGTTCAGGGACAAGAGACAACAACTTGAGAACTAGGCAAAGCGGATTCACTCCCTGGTAATCGAGACCCCATCAATTCCACAACAAATGGATCGTAGGCTTTTACCTTCATCGCAAGGGGCCGAACCAGTATAAACTCCCCGTTTCCTTTGTCCGATTTAACCCCTCTAAGCTAACCCAGTCGCGATGGCTCCACGACTAAGTCCTCACACTAGGACATCTGACGTGATAATTTCACGACAGATATCATGTTAGCTTGGATAGCCTCCCTCCCCTAGTTCTCTTTGTAAGTACTGTAATTAACTTTCTTTTAATTTCTTTCCTTTTTGTACAGTGGACTATTTTACTTTAATGAATAAAGAGCTGTGAGGCTGTTGCCTTGTAGTATATAGTCAAAAAAAAAGACACGACCTCTGCTAATTTATTTATTTATTACCAAAAGGTCCTCTGCTATTTATTTATTTATGAGCAAAATGGGATACCCCCTGATTTCCATTAATAGAAATCATTAGATGTTCACAACACTACGCCCAGCCTCCTACACAGGTTTCATTCATTACTAGTTTCAACAAAGTGCTCATGTCATAGGCACTGAATACATCACGAGTGCTACATACACTGAAAATAAAGAGACAATCATCCTACAGAGCACATCGATTTTCCCCATTATCGTCACAAGCTCTTTCATCTCCTCATTGCTGTAAAGGCTGTTCAACAGCTGTTGCTTGGCCATGATCAGAGGAACTGCATTTTTAACCTTCTGCTCTGCATCTTCCTGTTCTGCCGTTCCTTCAATTACTTGTCCAACACGCCAACCTGTTGGTATTGGGATTCCTCGGCTAACCAAATAATCAACATAGTTGCATTCCCCCACATCAACAACTTCCTAGAAATACAAATCACACGAATCTTCCCTTTTATGCACGAATCAGATTGGAGGATCATCAACCAAACTATTAAAAAAATCAGCAACTAAAAGCAGCAGAACAACACTTAAACATATTATTACCCCATGATTCGGGCATTTGTAGAAGACTCGGCCAGGGTTGAGGATTGTGGTTGAGACGCGACGGATGACTCTGCGTGATTTGCAGCCGTGGCACCACACCAACGGCAGCGGGTTGCGATGAGCAACCAGCTATGGTGCACGTGCCTGCGGGGGTGTGATGAGACCCACAGGCGATGGTATGGGTGGCGACATGGCACATATCAGATTGTTGCCCGTTGAAGAGCAGGTGGACGTGCAGCCAGCGGACATGGTTGATGCGGCCAGAGCTTCTGATGCTAGGCAGAGTAAGTAGAGAAGAGGAGAAGCGAATGTTCGATATGTTAGTTTCATTACTTGTAGAGTAGCATATCACCATATATAGTCATAGTCTAGGTTTGGATTTGAACCAGCTACAGGAGCACGTCTCTCTTTTTTCTAAAACTCAGCAACATCTCTTCATTGGTACACTAGCTTGTTCTGTACGCCTTCTCAAGTCTTTGATTTTCTTTCCTTTGTTGCGAGGAAGGAAGGAGGACAAAATTGAGAATTCCTGGGACTTGAACCCAAGACCTCTCAGTTGAAAACCAAGGGTGCTAGTCACTTATGTGGCGAACGTTCCCTGGGAGGAGGACAGCAGACGAATGCATTTTCCTCGCAGTTTTAGTTGTGACACAAGATCGAACGGTCGCAGTTTCAGGAATGTTATCAGGTGAACGAGCCCTGTTTTTCTTTTCTTCCTATATATAAAAAAGTATGCTACTTGGTGTCGGCTTAGTCAACAAACGATTGTATCAACCTTGACCTTTGGATTGGCATTCAACGTCTGTCGTGTTTCTTCAGTCTCTTCTTCCTCGAGCCGCCAAAGCCAAACTAGCGGTGGTGGGACCGCCTGCTCCCACCTCCCACGGCTTGCTATGCTACCGCGCACGCATCATGGCCACATCGCACCCTAAAACTCTACGCATCTTCCCCGGCTCTTGTTTGTTCCCGTCCGAGGCCTCACCATTGTCCTCCGCCTTGCTTTGCTCGCTGCGGCGCCGCCCTCCATTGTTGTGAACATGGTCAACAACCGAGAGAAAGAAGGAGATTACTGTACATGGTGAGGATGACAGTAGGGACCCATCAACGCGCGTAGTAATTTTGTTTTTTCGGGATGGAGAAGGGTATCAACTGGGTTGTGCGGGAGCTGTGGCCCGTCTAGCCCAGGCTTTTATTTCATATGTTTAGCACATGACCAACCCAGTTTGTTTTTTCCTTTCTGAAAATGGCTAGCCAGCTATTTTGTTTTTTGCAGAATAACCAACGTAGGCCTACTTGGTTTTCTACGCCCTGCTCGGCCGGAAATCTTTCAAGACGAGGAGGGATGCATTTTGCCCAGAAAATGGGCTATAAGTAATAAGAAATGGGCTATAAGTAATAATAAATGGGCTGTAAAATGAAAAAATACAGCAAACAAGCAATCCAAATACTTTTTTCTTTCGGATTTTGATATTTTAAATTTTATTGTTTTTGGGCGGGTAAAATTTCATTGAATTTAAATTAAGGTATACTTAGTTTTAAAATTAATTTGAATCTGGCTAGAAATTTTGGGTTGTATGCTGTTTGGGACAGATTTGGAGGCTGACTTGTGGGTCTACTAGGTTGACGTGTACGAAAGGGTTTGTCAACTTAGTCCACAAACGATTCTAGCAGCATTGACCGTTGGATGTTAATCCAATGGTCGTGCTGCTTCTTTAATATCTGATCTTCTTGCTCTAGCCGCCCAAACCAGCGCCGGTGGGACTGCCTGCTCCCGCCTCCCATGGCCGGTTGTGCTGCCGCATAGGCCGCACCGCCCCACCCTACTCCATTGCTGGCCAGGCCATTCCTTTACTTACCCACATCTCCTGTTATTTTCTGGCGACGGCAGCCGGACTAGTAAACCCTCGTACTCACCACCGTGTGGGCAACCATTGCCGAGTCTTCCCCAGCTTCGTGTCGTTCCCTTCCTAGGCCTCGCCGTCATCGGACGTGGACTGTACGTGGAGAGGCTGACAGTTGGGTCCACGGCCGCACACAAGGAAATGCCTCCTTATTAGGCACAAAATAATGATTCCTCCACCTGACATCTGTGACCCACCGGAAGGGCTTGTGTATTCCGTGAAAAAATGTGCCCCCCGCTGACAGGTTGGACCCACGAGCTATCTTCGCACGCAAGGAAGTGCCTCCTTATTATGCACAAAAAATGAATACTCCCCCTACTGATACGTCTCCGTCGTATCTACTTTTCCAAACACTTTTTCCCTTGTTTTGGACTCTAACTTGTATGATTTCAATGGAACTAACCCGGACTGACACTGTTTTCAGCAGAATTGCCATGATGTTGTTTTATGTGTAGAAAATAAAAGTTCTCGGAACGAGCTGAAACTCCATGGAATATCTTAGAATAAATAATAAAAAATCCTCGCCAAAGATGAAGACCAGGGGTCCCACACCCTGTCCGCGAGGGTGGGGGGCGCCCCCCCCCTAGGGCGCGCCCCCTACCTCGTGGGCCCCCTGGTGGCCCTACGACGTCAACTCCAACTCCATATATTGGCTTTCAGGGAGAAAAATATCAGGGAGAAGAAATCATCACGTTTTACGATACGGAGCGGCCGCCAAGCCCTAATCTCTCTTGGGAGGAATGATCTGGAGTCCGTTCGGGGCTTCGGAGAGGGGGATTCGTTGCCGTCGTCATCATCAACCATCCTCCATCACCAATTTCATGATGCTCACCGCCGTGCGTGAGTAATTCCATCGTAGGCTTGCTAGACGGTGATGGGTTGGATGAGATTTATCATGTAATCGAATTAGTTTTGTTAGGGTTTGATCCCTATTATCCACTATGTTCTGAGATTGATGTTGCTATGACTTTGCTATGCTTAATGCTTGTCACTAGGGCCCAAGTGCCATGATTTCAGATCTGAACCTATTATGTTTTCATGAATATATGTGAGTTCTTGATCCTATCTTGCAAGTCTATAGTCACCTACTATGTGTTATGATCCGGCAACCCTGAAGTGACAATAATCGAAACCACTCCTGGTGATGACCATAGTTTGAGGAGTTCATGTATTCACTATGTGCTAATGCTTTGTTCTGGTTCTCTATTAAAAGGAGGCCTTAATATCCCTTGGTTTCCAATAGGACCCTGCTGCCATGGGAGGGTAGGACAAAAGATGTCATGCAAGTTCAGTTCCATAAGCATGTATGACTATATACGGAATACATGCCTACATTACATTGATGAACTGGAGCTAGTTCTATGTCACCTTATGTTATAGCTTTTACATGACGAACCACATCCGGCATAATTATCCATCGCTGATCCGGTGCCTACGAGTTTTCCATATACAGGTTATCGCTTATTTAGTTTTCCATTGCTACTGTTACAATCACTACAAAATACCAAAAAACATTACTTTTGATGTCTTTACTTTTGTTACTGTTACCACCACTATCATATTACTTTGCTACTAAACACTTTGCTACAGATACTAAGTTTCCAGGTGTGGTTGAATTGACAACTCAGCTGCTAATACTTGAGAATATTCTTTGGCTCCCCTTGTGTTGAATCAATAAATTTGGGTTGAATACTCTACCCTCGAAAACTGTTGCGATCCCCTATACTTGTGGGTTATCAAGACCTTTTTCTGGCACCGTTGCTGGGGAGCATAGCTCTATTCTTTGAGTCTCTTGGGATTTATATCTACTGGACACTATGAAGAACTTGAAAGACGATCGAACTACTATTTTGCCATCAACTACGAGGGGAGGTAAGGAACTGCCATCTAGCCTTTCACTAGATTCTCCTTCTGTTATAAGTAAGCTTGCGACACCTGAACCTGCTACTGCTATCAATTCTGATATGTCGCATGTTATTAATGATGCCACTTCTGCTATGCATGATACTTACGATGAAACCACTTCTATGCTTGATCCTACTGTGCCCCTTGGTGAATTTCTTGATGAGCAAATTGCTAGGTCTAGAGAAAGAGAAATTATTGCACCTGAATACAATGATGAGAGTTAAGATGAAAATATGCCTGCTATTCCTGAAGGTTATCTTTTTGATGCGGAATCTTCTGCAACTATTTTTGCTTGCCAGGATAGATATGAACTTAAGAGGTTGCTAGTTAAATGGAGTAAAGAATCTTTTAGAGATAGAATGAGACCCGACCCTGCTTTTGCTACTTCACCTATTTGTGTTCCCGATAAGCATTATTATGATTTTTTCTGTTGATCCAGATATAATTACTTTGGTTGAATCTGATCCTTTTTATGGCTATGAATCTGAAATTGTTGTGGCACATCTTACTAAGTTAAATGATATAGCTGCCTCGTTTACTAATAATGAGAGATTGTGCTACCTTTATTTACTCAAAATATTTCCGTTCTCATTAAAGGGTGATGCTAAGATATGGTTTAATTCTCTTGATCCTAGTTGTGCGCAAAGTCCCATGATATGATCTATTACTTTTTTGCTAAATATTTCCCTGCTCATAAGAAAGAAGTTGCCTTGAGGAAATGTATAACTTTGTGCAAATTGAAGAAGAGAGTCTCCCACAAGCTTGGGGGAGGCTTCTCAAGTTACTTAATGCTTTGCCTGATCATCCTCTTAAGAAACCTGAAATACTTGATATCTTTTATAATGGACTAACCGATGCTTCCAGAGATTACCTGGATAGTTGTGCTGGTTCTCTTTTCAGGGAAAGAACACCGGATGATGCTGAAATTCTACTGAACAATATGTTGACAAATGAAAATAATTGGGCACCTCCCGAGCCAGCTCCTAAGCCAATTTCTGAGCCAATTATTGAGCCTATTCCTAAACCAACTCCGAAGAAGAGAGGTGTTCTTTTTCTCAGTCCTGAAGATATGCAAGAGGCAAATAAATCTATGAAAGAAAAAGGTATTAAAGCTGAAGATGTTAAGAATTTACCTACTATTGAAGAAATATATGGTCTTAATTTACCGCCTGTTGAAGAAGTATATGATCTAAATTCCTTATTCACTGAAGAACCTCCTGATCCCGATATCCCGACACAGGTAGTAAAGGTAAATTCTCTCTATTGATATGATAAAGCTGAAGTCCCTCCTACTAAAATTGCTAGTCAGTGCTTGGATGAGTTTGATAACTTTATGTCTAAGCAAGATGACTTTAATGCTTATTTTGGTAGACAATTAAAACAAGATGCTTATATGATTAAACGCTTGGGTGATTATATGGCTGATATTAGAGGTGAACTTAAACTTGTAAGCAAACATGCTTCAATGGTTACCACTCAAGTAGAACAAGTACTTAAAGCTCAAAAAGAAGTGCTTGATGAAATGAATAGTAAGAAAAATGACTTGGGAACCTTTGTATCTTGAAGGCCACCCTAAGAGAATCGAGCAAGATTCTCAGAGAAATGATATTGATGTACCTAGTTCTTCTAAAAGGAAGAAAAAGAAAAATGATAGGACTTTGCAAACTTCTAGTGAACCTATTGCTGAGTCACCTGAGAATCCAAATGATATTTCCATGTCTAAATCTGAAACACAATCTGGTAATGAACATGAACCTAGTGAAAATGTTAATGATGATGTTCATGATAATGCTCAACCTAGTAATGATAATGATGTAGAAGTTGAACCTGCTGTTGATCTTGATAACCCACAATAAAAGAATCAACGTTATGATAAAAGAGACTTCGTTGCTAGGAAACATGGTAAAGAAAGGGAACCATGGGTTCAAAAACCCATGCCTTTTCCTCCAAAACCGTCCAAGAAAAAGGATCATGAGGATTTTGAGCGCTTTGCTGAAATGATTAGACCTATCTTTTTGCGTATGCGATTAACTGATGTGCTCAAAACAAATCCTTTTGCTAAGTATATGAAGGGTATTATTACTAATAAAAGAAAGATACCGGAAGCTGAAATTTCCACCATGCTTGCTAACTATACTTTTAAGGGTGGAATACCAAAGAAACTTGGAGATCCAGGAGTACCTACTATCACTACAAAAAAAAGACACATCCGTGACATTTTGGGCCGAACGAAATTTTTTTCTGTCATACATATGATACTTCTATGACGATAATTGTGACAAAACCCGGTATCATCATAGATGTGGTGGGCTCCTACTTCTATGACAAAAATCATGACAGAAAATGGGCTTTTCATCCTGGGCGGGCCGGAGACGCAGCTGCATGACATTCTTTGGGTCATCCATGACGGAAAAAACCATGGTAGAAGCGAGAGGGAGGAAAATTTCGGGGAGTTGCCGGTTACGGTGGGAGGTCGGGGGCGGAGTGATGCGCGTTTCTCTCGTACGTACGCATGTGTGTGCGAGGCGTTGGCTCTAACTGAAGCCGAGCGAGGCGTTGGGCTCTAACAGAACCTGAGAGATTGCACTGCAGGCTACGCGCTACTGAACCTGAGCGATCGATCGATGGCTATTAACTGAACCCGATGGAGTGATTCCTTCGCTGCTGCTGCTAACTGAAGCCGATCGATGCTGCCTCTGGGATGAACAGTGAGTGTTGCGGGGGGGTTTGGATGAACAGTGAGCGGTGGCGTTGCCTCTGGATGAACAGGAACCCGCGGTGTGGAGGGCTGGATGAACAGTAGACGGTGGAGGGGTGGCCGTGGAGGGGTGCTTGAACAGGACCCCGTGGTGTGGAGGGCTGGATGAACAGTAGACGGTGGAGGGGTCCCCGTGGAGGGGTGGTTCAACAGTAGCCGGTGGAGTAGCGCGCAGTGGAGGCTGGATGAACAGGAGCCCGTGGAGGCTGGAGGAGGTCGACGGTGGAGATGAACAGTATCCCGTGGAGTCCCGTTTTGCGGTACGCCACACCCCTCCCGATGAACAGGACCCCCGTTTCGACCGTAGGAGGTCCGTTTCGTCCATTTTGCGGTATGCCACACCCCTCCCGATCAACGTGACCCCCGTTTCGACCGTAGGAGGTCCGTTTCCTCCGTTTTGCGGTACGCCACACCCCTCCCGATCAACAGGACCCCCGTTTCGACCGTAGGAGGTCCGTTTCCTCCGTTTTGCGGTACGCCAGGCCCCTCCTGATCAATAGGACCCCGTTTCGAACATGGCCGGTCGAACACAAGGCCGTTTCCTCCGTTGTGCGGTATGCCAGGCCTCGTTTCCATCGCCTGTTCCGTCGAAGCCCTCCCGATGAACACGAGCATGCATTCCGTTTCGACCCAGCCGGTTGGCTCCCACGCGTTCTGTTGCCTCCCGATGAACACGACGCATTCCGTTGCCTCCACATGAACACGACGATGACGCTGTTTCACCGTTCTGACCCAGCCATGTATGTATGCGCGAGTAGGCGTTCGAGACCCTGCCCGTATGTACGTACGTGGCCGTATTTTCTTTCTTGCACCCTCGCCGTTGTAAGTACGTGTACATGCTACGTGTGTGCCTCTACTACGACACGTGCGCGCTTCTACATCAACCAGTATGTACGTACACGTTCGCGACCAGAATGACAACGGTACGTACGCTTCGACCAGGTAGGTCCCGACTGTCAGGCACTTCCTTGCCTACGAAGATGTAGCTGGTGTGTCCCAACAGTCAGGGGGGCGAATCGTTTTGGGTTTCTTTTTTTGCCCAGACGCACTTCCTTGCGTGCGAAGATGTAGCTGGTGGGTCCTAGCAGTCAGGGGGCGAATCATTTTTTTTCAGACGCACTTCCTTGCGTGCGAAGATGTAGCTGGTGGGTCCCAGCAGACAGGGGGAAACGTTTTTTTCGCAAAATACGGTGGCCCGTCCGGTGGGTCCCCACTGTCAGGTGGAGGAATAATTATTTTGTGCGTAATAAGGAGGCACTTCCTTGCTGCGGCCGTGGACCCGGCTGTCAGCCTCTCCATGTACAGTCCATGTCCGATGGAAGCCATTCCTTGAGCACGTTGACCACGCCGCGCCGAGAGCACCAGGGCGGTGGACGACAGCGAGGCCTATGAAGGGGACGACGTGGAGCCGGAGAAGTGACAGTGGATGCCCACGCGTAGAGGAGTATGAGGGTTCACTCGTTCGGCTGCGGTGTGAGGCTGTTGTGGCCGTAGAATAATAGGGGGTGTGGGTGCGTAGAGGGATGGCTTGGCAGCGGTGGGAGTAGTAGGGGGCGGTGAGACCTCCGCGGCATCACAGCCGGCCACGGGCGGCAGGAGCAGGCGGCACGACTGGCGCTGCTTTGGGCGGCTGGAGCAAGAAGACCAGAGGTTGAAGAAGCACTACGGCCGTTGGATGGACATCGTACGGTCACTGGAGCTAGAATCGTTCATATATTGACTAAAGTTGACAAAGGCCTCCGTCCCAGTCAACTTAGTAGGCCCACAAGTTATCCTCCCACCAAGGTTGGTCCCAGCTAGCAGCGGGGTATTCATTTTTTTGTGCGTAATAAGGAGGCACTTCCGGTAGGTCCGAGCTGACAGCGGGGGGAACGTTTTTTTTGCGAAATACGGTGGCCCGACCTGTTGGTCCCAGCAGTCAGGGGGAAATGTTTTTTTGCAAAATACTGGTGGCCCGTCCAGTGGGTCCCAGATGTCTGGTGGAGGAATAATTATTTTCTGCGTAATAAGGAGGCACTTCCTTGCGGCTGCCGTGGACCCACCTATCAGCCTCTCCACGTACAGTACTCTTCCGATGGAAGTCGGTCGTTGACCACATTGACCACGCCGCACCGAGAGCACCACGACGGTGGACGACGGCGAGGCCTAGGAAGGGGACGACGCGGAGCCGGGAAAGACGCGGCAGTGGAAGCCCGCACGGAGAGGAGTACGAGGGTTCATCGGTTCGGCTGCGGTGTGAGGCTGCCATCACCGCAGAATAACAGGGGGTGTGGGTGAGTAGAGGGATGCCCTGACCAGTGATGGGATTAGTAGGGGGCGCTGAGGCCTGCGCGGCAGCACAACCGGCCACGGGAGGCGGGAGTAGGCGGTCCCGCCGGCGCTGCTTTGGCGGCTGGAGCAAGAAGATCAGAGATTGAAGAAACACGACGGCCGTTGGATTGACATCCAACGGTTACGTCTGCTAGAATCGTTTGTTGATGTGGTATACAATAACTAGAAAAATCTTGCATACGCGTCAACTAAACAGGTCCACAAGCAGTGGCGGAGCTTGCACAAAAATGCTGGGCGGGCCGAGTGGGTCAAGCTGCATAGGATTTCTACTATACATTCTACAACCCATGGGCTGGCTATAATAAATGAGGATAGGCACAAGTGATGGGCGGGCCATGGCCCATTCGGCCTTGCCTAAGCTCTGCCGGTGCCCACAAGTCAGACCACTCCCTCTTTTTTTAATAATTTATATATAGCTCATGGCAACTTCTTATGCAATTTATTGCAGTCGTTTTTTTTGGTTGGCCAGGGCCAATTTCGCATATTTCTGTGGGTTCCAAAGTATTTTTAATACCAAAATGTCGAGCCAGATTTAAAGTACTTTGAAGATATATTTGAATTAGGTTAATGCCCAGTTAAATAGGAATCTAAAAATGTGAAAAAATCAGAAATTATAAAGCAATTGCCAATTTGTCATCTGTTTTTATATTTACAACCCATTTCATATTACTTTCAAGGCGTAGATAAATAAGCAGGCCTGGATTGGGTATTCTTCAGAAAAAATAAACTGGGCTCATTTGCACAAAGAAAAAATAGCTGGGCTGGTCACATGGTGAACATAAAATATAAGCCTGGGCTAGACGGGCCACATCCCAGTTCAAACCCTGCTCTGTCTCAACAATACCAAACAAAAAAATACTGCTCGAGTAGCTACGTCCCAGGTGTCAGCCGATCTTGTGATGTTCTCTTCTCTATTGACTATATACGCTCACAATGTCGTGGGTCCCAGATGCCAGGAAAACACTAGGAGGAAGCATTTTATTTTTCCATACGCTGACGTGGCGGGCCCCTACTATCATCCTCTCCACGTACTTCTGCCGATTCCTGTTGTTTGTTGACCATGTTGACAACGCGAGAGGGCGGCGCCGCGGCGAGCTCACCAAAGCGCGCGGAGGACATTGGCGTTAACGATTTAGGAGACAGTGGGGCGGCGATGCATGCGCTGAGGCGCAGCCAGCCGTGGGAGGCGGAAGCAGGCAGCCCCGCCGGTGCTGGTTTGGTTTTGGCGGCTGGAGGAAGACAGGACTGAAGAAACAAGACAGACTGTAAAAGCAGCAGGAGTACTTAACAACCTTAACTGAAACCAGCAGGGGCACTTAACAACCAAAGCTGAAAGCAGTATGAGTACTTATACAGGTTCAACCATACAAAGCACGCCTCGAACAGTGCTACTTTGCCTACAGGCTACAGTTAACCAAGCGTGAGGCCGCCAAGCCCTAGGACAAGGCCCAGGCGCCACCCTGCGCATCCACAACCTTCTAAAAGTGGCTTCATCTCGCAACATGGTCAATAAACAGGATATTCGCTTTAGAGCCATGGAAAAGCATGAACATAATCTTCTGTCCTATTCTCCAAGATGGATGGGCCTTCATTATCTGAGACCACCCACGAATAAGTATCTTTTCGCCTCCAAGGGGAATTGAGTAGGTCGACATAAACATCATGTTGTGACTAAGCGCAAGTCTGACCCGACCATGGTCAGGCATCTGTATAGGAACAATAGAACTCGACAGTTCCTGTTTCAAGAAGATCACAACTGTAAAACTATGTATAAGCAATAGGTTATGAAAAACATATATAACAGAAAATAGCTCGTACCATAAGTTTCTCGACACAGTTGGACCTGTTCAACGAGTGCAGCAGTGGCACACATATCCCACGTGGCCTTCCATCATTGAAACACCCCACAAGGACCTCAAGACGATCAATAAAGTGTAGGAACATGTGGATGTCGATCCAGTCAACTTCAGTGCCATTAGTAACAGCCGAGTTATTACAGAGTAACAAACGAGCAGACTGCTTAACTCTGAAAAAACCTACACGTGCCACCAATTATAAGACAATATTAGTTAGAAGTAGCATCTTCGTGAGAGATTCGTTGCTACTTCTAAAGTTAAATTGTGATTAGTTATACAGAATAGGTGGATTAAGAAGTAATCGAGGCAACAAGAAAGAACCAGATACAAAACTAACATGGATGAACAATTGGAATGACGTCGGGGTGGAAGATTAGACCAGGTTCTGCTATTTCCATCAACATTCGTGCGCCAACTTTCAGTCTGTAACACTTGAGAAAGTTTATCCAAGTTCGGCCATAAAAAAACAGCGATCTTCTTGGTTCATGAACCCAACTCGGAAGCAATATCTATGGATTGTCTTCAATGTGACCATTAAACTACTGTATTCAGTTATGGCAAGGCTGAGCATCTTGAGTACATGTGTTCTAGCAGAGCAAATAATACACTGCAGGAAAAATAATATGAGAACACAACATGTTCAAAAAAAACCCACCCTCCCGGATAGAGAATAGGATTCTAGGAACATATTGTGCGCATTTCAAAATGCTGTGGTAGGATGAGAAGGAACAAGTGTGGCGTCTCGCCGTGGGCGCAGATATCTGTAGGGTACTCGCACTTTGGGCACTGCAAGTAAAACACACTAGATTCAGTAAGAAGAAAAATGCATCAACGGCGGCGGCTGCCATCCTAGGATTACCTGCGACCAAGGGACTTGGATTTATCGAGGATGGATGAAGAATTCGTACCTGGTTCTCCATGAGAAAACCCTGTGCAATCACCGAGCAGGGGTTTTCTCTGAACAAGCAGACGAGGGAGAAGG
The DNA here is from genome assembly GCF_002162155.2 of Triticum dicoccoides. Classification (NCBI taxonomy): domain Eukaryota; kingdom Viridiplantae; phylum Streptophyta; class Magnoliopsida; order Poales; family Poaceae; genus Triticum; species Triticum dicoccoides. The sequence goes on from NC_041393.1 coordinate 707,605,233, forward strand.
GGATTCAGGCCCAGTGAAATATTGCCGCTTCGTCCGTCCAGCTTACTGCTAAAGCTGGAAAGGGGGGGTTGTGATTTGATGGCTCATTGGGCATTACTACGGCACTACGACCGGGGTGTGTCTACCGTGAAGTTGTGCACTCTAATTTGTGCATATGGCACGTGGACCCCGTTGCCGGTTACCCCACATATCAGCGAAAGGAAGTAGAAAGACAGGAGTAACTAGTTACACATAAACATATTTTTTGACAGAGAGATACTCCTTCTATAAAGAAATATACAAATATTTTATATCACAGGCTCACCTTGCCGAGAAATATACTCCCTCTGCAACGCACGGGCATTATGGGGGTTCATCTTTTTTTATGGGGGTTCAGCTGAGAATATAATACTCAGATAGGCTCACGGTTCTGGACTTTGGGCCGCAGGCCGACCCTGCATGTTTGGGGGCTCATGTGTTCTATCTCAGCGCTTTTCATATTGCAAGCGATAGGTACTACGCTGGTTTTAGATGATGTCGCAAGGCGAATACACAAAATTTAATAAAGCACGACAGCTGTTGGAATGAAGTCGAACGACGGTTCCTAACCAGCAATCAGAGTTGCAATTCTATCAACGATATACCATGTGATAAATAATACTATCATACTACTTATACACAAAGAACACTTGTTTCACCATGCCAGATTATTACATCAAAATCTCTCAGAGGATAGATCAGTTCGGCAGTTGCGTGCTGCTACTGAAGAATTTCAAAGTTGATTCGGACCAGCTCTCCTTGCCAAGAAAGTTCGATTTTGACATCATCCCCTACCACAAGATATGATTTAGATTTGAACCTTGACCATCCTTTAGCATCAATCATCATGCGACCATCATTTGTACTTACGGTATATTGAGCAGGTTCATTCACACCAAGGCTGCGCATGGTAAGAGAAAATTGGCCGCGGTCGCCCGGATTGTTGAACGACTCCCTCGTTGTTGTAGGAATTCTCTGTTTGAAAACAAGAAGACATACCCAAACAGTTAGATCAACACAGTGAATCATGTGAAACAACATGGAAAGAAAAAAGAATGAAGCACTTGGGCGGCCAATGCTTACCAAGAAGGTGGATATGTCGGTTTTTGCAAGGACTTTGGTATATGAAGTGCGAACTGCAGCCTAGTCTATTGCCGGTGCAACTGCACGGGCCGGACCAAATACAAGTGCAAGTGTTGGTGCAGGTGCCGAAGCCGCTGCTGCTGCCGGAGATGGTGCTCCTTGTAGAGCTGGTGCCGGTGTCGATGCCAGATCCTCCGGTAGATCAGACTGATCCGCTGACACGGTCGGTGACCAATCCTCAGCTGGATCAGACTGAGCTGCTGCCGCTGTCAGTGCTAGAGCAACTGTCGGTGCTCGATTTGTGCGAGACAACAGCGATCATGTCTGGTCTACTATGATCAGCTTTCTAACTTGACTAGGATCCGTGACCGTGATCCAGTTTTTTCTTCATTTCTTTTAAACGCGAGAAGGACTAATTGTGGCGTTTTTGTTAAACCAAACTGCAGTTCATCATAGGGATTCAGCTTGTACTCAGACAATAGACTGATCCAATTTCCAGTAATATAAGTGATGGATAGTGCCTTCGTTACTGACACGACATAAGAAGTGAAACCTGCAAAAATAGCCATCGTAGAGCAAACCAAACGGTTTATTCTATGATGAATGTCACATGGAAAAACCTGCATCGTAAAATTGTAGGAAAAGAAAGAAAACATGACATTAAATCAATAAAATTTAGATAGTAAATCAATAAGATTTACTTGATGTGACACGAGTGAATCCTTACCAGGAAATCACTATGTTGAAGTACTAAACATAAGATTGATCGTCCAACTACGTGTGGCATGCAGGGGCCCTGCCTACTCCCACAAGCAGGATAGTCCAAAGGTCGTGACAAATCGTATGGACCGAACACCATGGGACTGGAAATCCTGGTGGGTGCGATAAACCCTGCAATGCATACATATATTGGAGTGTAACCATAATTGATAAACCGTCCTCACAAAAAATATGATCTGGATACTTCAAAATGTACAGACTGAATTTAGTGGATAGACATTAACATAGACCATTCTCAGGACTGACCAGACACCAAAAGCGGCAGTACTAATAAATAATACAGGGTTCACAAACACAAATCAAGTACTGAACAATAGTACTTACTACAGACAAGCAAAGTTGCACTAACTAAACTATGCAGACTATTTCTTGCCACCGACCTACGGGATGAACCCCGCATAACTGACTAGGCCATGGACTTCGTGTGAGATGTCTACATGCACCATCACCATCTTGTCAACCTTGGAGAACCTAATAGAGTGGTCTTTCCACTCATAAACATGATGATGAAGACATGCCGCATCAGATTTGTTGGGAAGCTTTACAAGAACCACACCCTTCGTAATCGAAGGCACAGCCAGGAAATTGTTGTGGTCAAGTATAGCCTCGAGAACACGCCTGACAACAATGCTACAGGAAAACACTAGTTCAGGACACGTGGCGACAAGGACACAACAGCTGTATAGTTCATTAGTAGAACTCATCATCAGGTCTTCCAGTTCACATGGCATGACTATGAGAACTTCATCTCCACCGCGGACCTGGTTCTAATTCAAACATAAACCATATTTCACTACTACCTCCGTTCAGAAATATAAGATGATTTTCGATATTATACTCCATATATGACTACATATACGCACAGAAATGAGTGAACAAAGACACTAGAACATGTCTTCAAAGGCATCAGAGCAGAGGGATTACATCCAATATCCATAACACAAGTTACTGAGGCAAACATACCCTCTTAAAAGGTAGCATTGATGTTCATAAAGTACTCCCTCCGTCCCAAAATTATTGTCTTAGATTTGTCTAGATACGGATGTATCAAGTCACATTTCAGTATTAGATACATCTGTATCTAGACAAATCTAAGACAAGAAATTTGGGACAGAGGGAGTAGTTGAAAGTAATCTATAAGAAAGCAGTGTCAATCTCTCGCATGTTTTGGTCAAAAGAGGAATTTAGAACCGTCATTTGGCACACTAAAATCACATGCAAGATCACCAGAAAGTTGTACTACCAGTACTAGTACTACGTGTTAGATGAAAAAACACGATCAAGATCGAGAAAAAGATCGTCAACAAGAGACATTATCTAGACTTGCTTAATGAGGGATCCCGGAGAGGGGGGCTTGGACAGGGCGATGGCTTTGAGCTAGTCTGCGGTAGTCTCAGCGGGGTGCTTGCACTTCTTCGTACCATGAGCCTCGACGGTTTTGGCCAGATCCATAGACATCACGTCGGCCGGTGCTCCGGTGTCCATCCAAGAGAGGAAGCTGAGAGAGAAGAGTGAAAGGAGGAACGAGATGAGGGAGAAGCGAAGCGAGTGGGGGTTTTCTTCAAGAGAGGAAGCTGAGAGAGAAGAGTGAAATGATGGTTTCTTCGTCCGTCCAACTTACTGCTGGAAAGGAGGGGGCTTTGTGATTTGATGGCTCATTGGGCATTACTGCGGCGGTTCGATCGGGGTAGTCTACCGTCACTCTACTACGGAGTAATTTAGTGCATGGCTGGTGGACCCAGGTGCTGACTGTCCCACACGTCGGTGGAAGTGAGTAATTTAGTGCATGGCTGGAGGAGGATCCGCATGGTAGAGCGTGTCCACTATTTTCATTCTGAAGAAAAAAATGATTACAGCAAGCGTTTCCACTCTTACGACGGGGAGTGCGAAACATGGCAGCCACTTGAACATACACAGTGCTCCTACTACTAGGCATGTGCAGTGGTTCATATGTCAGTACTACACAATCTTGTTGCTGTGTTGTGCCCATAGTACCACTTTTTCGACTGTCCGGTCGAGAATGAACGGTGAGATCAATGTTAACAGAACTAGGTCCACAGTGCATGGAGAGTACGGTGCTATAGTACTCCATGAAACATGAACCATATGAAGCACATCCTATAGTGTTAGACAGGGTGTATGAAGGGTGCACGGGATGGGAGCAAAAGTTCCCTTCTCGACCCACTTTTGGGTGTTTGGCAGAGTGCATGAACGGTGCATGAGTCCACACTAGTAGGTTGACAAAAATACACGAAGAGGAAACAACTATATTGAGATGAGAATGCAACCAAACACACCCACACGCTTTGTGCTACAGTGACGGATCTGCACCGTCTGAGTTTGATCCAATGGTCATGTTGCGCCGAGACATGGACATGCCCATGCAGAGGGCGCCTAAACACCACCGAAGTCCCTCTGCTTCTCGAGGCGCACGACGTTGGTGATGCAGGGTGCAACCACCCGCAGAGCCCGCTCCCGGTCAACGGGAGCCAGCTCGTCAAAGACGGCGTCCAATGCAACGAATGGATTCCGGTGACTGAGCCCTGAAAGGATTCGCCTGGCAACGGCGACGGCAGCGCGCAACCCCTCCTTGTCCAGCTCAGCCCCCACCATCGCGCGGAGATGGCTCAGCTCCTCGGAGATATAGGTGAAGAAGGAGACCAGGTTAGGAAGCCGCAGCTCGTTGAATTCGACCGGGTGGTCGAACGGGTTTAGCCCGACGGCCGGCATCGTGCAGCCACAACACGTGTGTGGTAACTTGGTTCACCAAATGGCTGAGGCAATCCTAGACCTCGTCACGATCAGCCCGCTCGCGCTCCAGCCGGCTCCCCTGATGGCCTATCATATCTCCCGCTTTCTGCAGCAACGCCGCCGACGCCTCGAGCATCTTTGTGGTGGACGCCTGCCGCTTTTGAAGCTCCGTGAACTCCCGCACATAACGGAGGAGCATGGCACTCCTCTCCTCCTTGAGCTCACGGAGCTCCACGTCCTTGGCCCTGAGCTCTGCATCCTTGGCATGGAGCTCCTGTGTCAGGCGCCTCACCTCAGACTCCGTGATCTGCTGCGCCGCCATGGCACCAGGTAGAAGCAATGGGGAGAGGAAGCAAAGGGGGCGAAACGGCTGAAAGGCAATGCAATCTACGGGAAGGCGGAGGGAGCCAGCCGAGGAGCGGGGAATGTTTTGGTTTTCACCACGGTAAAACACCAGTCGACGACTTCTCACATCAGGGAGCAGTGGGTTTTTACAGGCGGAGCCATCGTGACTAATTGCTACCGCGCTTGCTCCCGTCAATCAAAAAATTAAAAATCCTGCCGCGCCTGCTCCCGTCAATCAGAAAATTTAAAATCCTACCGCACCCAAACACCAGAGCAACGCCGCGGTGGATATTTAAATTTACCTGTCGGCAAGTAGATAAAAAAAGGGGTGAAAAAACAAATGTGGCAGCGGCCTAGTTAATCGGTCGAACTAGCCCAACTAGCTAGCCACCATGCTTCACTGATGTACTCGGCGGGAAAGGTGGTCTTTCGTGATTTGACGACTCATTTACTTGCTTCGGCGCTACGACCGAGGAGGACCTAGAAGACGCGCGGTAGGGCGTCCCACGTCAGGAAGAATATATGCGTGCACCACCCGGGAGGACCCCGAAACCGCGCGGTAGGGTGTGCCACGTCTCGGCACGGAGGAAAAATGTGCGTGTAAAAATATACTGTATCAGACGTAGTACCTATGGTTCGACCTCGGGACCCAGCCAGTCGGTCGAAAACACCCCACTAGCCACACAGCTTCATCATGAAATCATGGCACGGTTAGCTCCATCTCGACCAGCCGCAATGTCTCTTGTTCTAGGCGATTCTTCTATTTTCCAAGCTTTTTCTTAGTTGTAATAACACCACGGCAAGCTAGCGCCGCTCTTCGTGTGTGCCCGTGCAAAGGTTAGACGATGGAGAGAAGAGAGATTGAGATCGTAGACCTGGGACCACCCGTAAGTGAGACAACGGTCATGCACGTGTTGACGAGGCACTCCCTCTACTCTACTCAACGCAAGTACTGTATAAAATCAAGTTATGGGACAAAGCCAACAACCGTTGGTTTTTTCAGGCTATCGACTTACGCTTTGTAGTCCAGGTTGCCAGTTCGAATCTCGTCTTTTAGATTTGTTAGGTTTAGGTCCAAATTTGAATAATGACAAGTGGGACCCTCGTGTGTTGTTCCGATATTTCAGTGTAGGATGGTTTTTTTGAACAAACACTTTGCGCGGTTAGACAAGTAACGACACGAGTTACACGTATTTTGCAAGTTTACGAACAAAAATGATAGCGGCATAGAATATCACATCCACCCCGCAGCTTAGATACTATGGTGATACGAGTTTTTACACCGTTGGAACTGAGATCCAATGGCTTGGGAGTAGTCTTTGTAATTATGTGCAATTTCCAAACTCTCCAAAGTTTTTTTGTGCAAATAAAAGATTCAGGCCTCCTGTGTGCCACTGCATCTTCGATCCAACGGCTCCCCGGTGCTAATATTAGGTGCTCCCCGTAGCTTAATTACCCTCTACGGTGATATGAGCATCTAGGTCGTATGATCAGTGATCAGATGGCACATGCATAGTACTTGTACTTTCTACGCATTTCCCAAACTCTATTAGCCGTATATTGCAAAAACATTCAAACCTCCTACTGCGGGCCGTTAGATCTCAGTGAACTCGTATCACCATAGAATCTACGGTGCGGGAGCACCTCATACTCTCCCGTGCGAGAAAACTTAAGGTGCTATCGCAGCTTGGATGCTACGGTGATACGAGCTTGGAGGTCGTTTGATCTAAGATCCAATGGCATTTGAGCAGTCTTTGTGCTTGTAAGAAGTGGCCGAACTCTTTTTGGGTTTTCTGCAAAAAACCATTCAACCCACTGAGGAGGTGTTGGGTCACAAATCCAACGCCTCCGAAGAGCTTGTATCACCAAAGCATCTAAGGTGTGGTGGCAAATGATATTCTTACATACAGGAGAATATGATGTCCTCCTTCATCTTAGATGCTACGGTGATACGAGCTTCGAGGTTGTTGGATATGGGATCAAAGGGCATCTAAGTAGTTTTTGTACAAATTGTGTGCAATTCTCAAACTCATCAAGGTTTCCTGCAAAAAAATTAAGACACATCATGTGAGCTGCTATATCTCAGATCTACAAGCTCCTAGCAACTCGTATCGGCATATAGCATGTAAGGTATGGGGGCACATGATGTTATCCCGGGGAGGAGGGGTGGGGGGTGCACAACCAATCGGTGGTTGGGAGGGTGGGAACAAATATAATCTAAACAACCCTGAACAGAGCTCCACAGTTTCATCTAAGGTCGAGGGGTTGACCCCCGACAATCGTAGCTCCGCCTAAACACAACATTTGCATGTATTGTAGTACTAGACTTAATACTCATGTTTCAGTTTCATGTTCATTTTAAATATTGAACTGAGGACCATGGATGTCTTACATTTTACTCCCTTCGTTCCTAAATATTAGTCTTTTTAAAGGCTTCAAATGGACTGGCACATACGGATGTATATAGACATATTTTAGAGTCTAGATTCACTCATTTTGCTCCGTATGTAGTCACTTGTTGAACTCTCTAAAAGACTAATATTTAGGAATAGAAGGAGTATTTTTGAACTCGTGTCATACATGCATGGGTTGGAAAAATAGATGCACTATACTTATTGGATTGTTGTTGTGTTCGTGCGTGTCTCTCTCTCTCTCTCTCTCTCTCTCTCTCTGTGTGTGTGTGTGTGTGGTCATATGCTTGATACATACAAAGTTTTCTCACCTCCATATTGTTCATCTTTTAAATTTGAATTTGCATTGGAAACTTACTAGGGATACCATGAAATGTGAAATCCATGTTGAGATCACTATATCACAAATTCACTCTAATTCAACGACTCGTCATTAATCAATTACCACGTTGAGATTAGTATTTGCAAGGAAAATATGGGTATTGTAATACACATAGATTTGTTCGGCAATTTAAAAAGTTCCTTTCATATTCTCAAATGGTAGGACCCAACGGCGTACCAGCCAGACCTTGGCTCGTGTTGATCCTAAAAAAATGGGCTCGTGTCCTTCGGTGGCGTGCGTGGTACGCGCATTAGGCAACCCCAACCAGTCGAGCCTCAGCGTTTCAAGTCAAAATACCTGGTGGCCAGAATTCCAGCCCTAGGAAATTCCCCTCATGTCCCCGGTCCATAATGACTATCGATGAACAACGGAGGGATGCTTTAGTAACTAGACAACATTACCTACCGTGCCGAGCACGGTTCAATTCCCTCGGTCGCCGCTTGTCAATGTCACCCGTCAACTGCATTGCCTAGTACTACTACTACTACACCAGGGTGAGCACAGAATTGAGCCCGTTTGTTCGTGCCTAGTACTTTTTTTGTTCGTGCCTAGTACTTGAGTTAATATATCCAGCAATGCACTGGTACGGATGGATTATCCTTTTACTCCCTCCTTTCCGGTTTATAGGGCTTATCTCAAAATTTTAGTTTTCCCATTTTATAAGTCTCAATTTGGTTGTTCCCCATCACATGTTCAGATTTCAAGGTGCAATAAATCATTACATGCAAGTATTAAGAGAAAATTGACCAATGCATGTACTTTATGCATGCATGCATGGCAATTAATGCATTCGTAAACACAACTTTTAAGGAAAACAAGTGCATTAATTGAGTGATTTTGCAAACTACAACAATTGTTCCACCACTCACCATCTACCTTGGTTGGTGAGATTTTTGAATTGAGCCCTATAAACCCGAAAGGAGGTTTAACTAAGAAAAATGTTTGACCAAATCCTTTCTTAAGAAATACAACAGGACAGATGTGCGGCTTGAAAATTTATTGCATGATGCAGGTTATGATATTGTTTCGAATCCTGGGTCTTAAATTTCAGAAAATCCAAAAGGGAGCATAAATTCTTGAAACTGAGCATGGTCACGTGATATGGCACAAATATTACTTCGTAAGTTTTTTCTTCAATTCGAGACAAGCTGCTTATGACAAGTTGCACAAATGAAGAGCCAAGGTATTTTGGAACAAAGACCTATCACGTTTTTTTTTGAGGGAAAAGACCTGTCACGTTAAGGCGAACGATTTCACTATTCAAACCGTGGGCGTTTACGTGCCACCACGAGTCCGCGCTTCTCATCGGCAGGTACCGTCCTAGCAAGCGTGTGAGTCGATGGGAGGCGTGCGAGCAGACCGCTGCGCCGGCTGTCAGGGCGGCGTGCGAGCAGACCGCCGTGCAGACTCACCGAGAGGCAAGCCCTTTGACCAGGCTCCGCTGCCGACCGTCACCCAACTGCTCCCACTATTAATGTCGCCGACGCCGCAGTTTAAAATCAACCCCGCACTACCCGGTATCGCTACAATCCTCTCTCTTCCTCTCCGATTCTCCTGTCGTCTACCTCCAACTAGCCTAACCTAAACGTACGCCATGCCGCATCACGATGGTCTGCCCATAGTGTTCCTGTTTCAGGAGGAAGACACCCAGCCGGAGTCTCAAGAACATAAGGTGCTTTGGGACGAGCTTGAACTGCCCTTGCGGGAAGACGCTGCACCTGTCCCCGCTCCCGTTCCGGCTCCCGTTGCCCCGACTGCACCAGTGCCCATCCCCGTGGCATTGATGGGCTGGGAGCCGCACATTGTCGCCGAGCTTGATGCCACGGGGTTCCACGAGGTCCCCGCCAACTTTCACGCGCCCGTGCACCTGCCAGCGCATGCACCTGCGAGTGCACTGACGCGCACGCCCATGCCGATGCCCGTGCACCTGCCAACGCATGTGCCTGCGCGTGCACTGACGTGCGCGCCCGTGCCGGTGCCCATGCACATGAACGTCTCCGCCGCGCCGTTGACAGCGCCTGTCCCCGCGCTGGTGCCAGTGCCCCCCTCAGCGGCATGGATGGCCGCCGTCGACCGCTGCCTTGCACCAACGCCAGTCGCCTCCTCCCGCCAGTTGACTCGCTCCGAAGTCCAGAACATTTTGTCCTTCCTTGAAGCAAGGCCAACATCCAGGAATACGCCAACAACGGTGCAATACGCCGGCGTCGCCATCGGTCAGTGGCCCGACGACACACAGAGCACGGCAGAGGAGCCGCTTCCCACCGCAAGACGCCCCCGCCGCCGCTGCGTAATCTAAATTTGCCATGAAAAACATTCGGATTGCCATGCTTATAATCCGAAGGTTTATAATTTTCGTTTATTTTATATCGATCGTCGTATAATTTAAAATCGGAGTCAGACTGAACGAAATGTATGGTTTGATCGATTGAATGTTCTGCTAGAGCCGTATCAAAATAAATATAAAATTTCATCAAGCCACATGTATTCCTTGTCATCGAACGACCTAAACTGCTTCAATGTCGAGCGCTCAACACGTTTAGCGTGCTGTTAATTTCATGCCAAAAATAGTGCTACTCACATGACAACATGCAAATAATATCCTAGTAGTTAATATCAGCATGCACTTAATATACTTCCAAATTAACGTGCATTGCACGTACACACTGACTAGTGCTGCTAGTACGTGAAACTGGTGCCGTGACTTGTGAGTTGTGAACGCGCCCAGATATGGTCAATGGCAACATCGCCCGCGAGTTCTTCCTGTTTGCCCGTGCGTCTAAATGCAGAAGGGGAGGAGAGAGAGAGAGAGATCACACATGGAACCCACTAGTAAGTGAAGGCGAATAGTACTAAAAATAATATTACATGTTATCCATTAATTAGGCTGTGGTAATATAAAACATTATGTGAAGTTGTGAACAAAGGGGATACAACAAACATTGCTATTCTACGTATGTTGCCTATTGACGTGCGGCTTGAAGGCCCGGTCGCATGTTCGATCCTCGTCCTTTATTTTTTAATTTGTATATGGGTCCAAATTTGTTTCATGACATGTGGGCCCCTTGGTGTGTAGTTTGTAGCACTTTAATTTGTGGGTCGAAATTTGTTCCATTCCAAGTGGACTATCGATGTGTAGTTTTGTAGGTTATTTATAATAATTAAAGAGAACAACATAGTTTTTTCAATAATACCATGGTGCGACGTTGAAGGTGAGAAAGGACGTGCGAGAGAGCGATGACCGAGCCAGAGGGAAATCAACTAGGGGAGTTGCGTGGGTTGCAACGGCGTTTGGAGTAGTTGTGGGCCGAATGCTACGAAAATATAATCTAAACCGACCGGAATAAATGCCTACACAAATTAATCCAAGGTTGGAGTGCCCCTCACAATGTAAATAGCTCCTGCTTTGCAAGGGATGGAGAGGTAGTAGCTTCAATGAGTGGAAGATACGGTATGAGAAAGCAAGGTCAATCGAGAGACATATAGATAGAGAGACAAAGTGAGTGTGGTCTGGCATTCATTGAACAAATATATATGCTCCGGAGAGATATTGTCCGATTGAGCTTTTGGTAAGGGTGAGGGCTGTAAGATAGAGCTTGAGAGATGATCCAGTCACAGACGTGTAGATATATTTTGTGCGTGGGAGGAACCAAGGTCAACCGATCACATAGGGTCATCGTGCGGTCGAAAGAGTGAGACGGGTTGGAGAGAGTGACCTAGATAGACGATGTGCGTGAGAGAGTATACAATGTGAATAGGTCAAATTGGGCTCAAACATGGTGATATATCGTTTTTGTCCGAGAAACAGCGAGGTAAATCGAGACACACACACACACACACACACAGAGAGAGAGAGAGAGAGAGAGATTGAGTGAGCGTGGCCCACCATGATGTCGAAAGAGTGGCGGCGGCTTGTATGGACTGACCTAGATAGACAATCTGCGTGAGAGAGTATAGAGTGTGTCGACCGAGGCCCGAACAGGGAGATATATCATTTGTGTGTGAAAGAAAACGAGGTTAAACAAGACTCAGATAAAGAGAGCGAGATTGAGAGAGTGTGGCCCGCCGTGCGTAAGAAAGAATGAGACAGTCTCGAGGGAGTGATCTAGATATACAACGTGCGTTCATGCACATGAGAGGTTGGGGGCTAGATAGGCAATGCATGTATTTAGCACGAGATGGTGAGAGGGAGAGAGGGGAGAGAGAGAGAGCTCGGCATGGGGTGCAATGGCGGGTGTGTGAGGTAAATATATTTGCTAACACGAGTGGAAAAAGGGATTGTGTAGTTGAGAGACTTAGGGATCGAAACATAGAGAGAAAGAATGAACGTGTGTTGGAAACCGATAGCTTGCTAAGGTGGTTAGGAGAGGAAGATTGACCGATACAGGAAGTATGTAGCGTTTGTGCGCGGAGGGGGGGGGACTAAAAACAACATTTGAATGTACATAGTACGAGACTTCATATCGATGTTTCAATTCGGTGTACATTGTAAGATTTGAACCGAGGACCAGGCATATGGGTAATTATTTCGAATTCGTGCCATACTAAGTTTCGAAAAGTTGACATTGGCTCAATTTGTTGTGCTATTTTGTAGGTCATATGTTTGAATCCATCCAAAAGTTTTCTCACTACCATGGGGTTCATCATATACATATGAATTTGTATTAAAAAAGTAGCGTGGATACAGTGAAATGCGAAATCCACGTTAGAATTGGAGATCGCTGCATGACACACACTCTAATTCAAATAACTAACTACGTGACACACACTCTAATTCAAATAACTAATTATGTGACACACTCTAATCCACGTTAGCGTGGGTACCGTTTTGATTTTTTTTCAAATAACTCCTCATTAATTAATTTAAAGTACTCCCTATGTTCACTTTTATAAGACCTTGAAGACATTTCAGACAATGTGCAAAACAGTTCATTTTAAGTTGTCTGAAACGACTTACAAAAGGGAACGGATGGAGTATCTCGTTTCGAATGACTAATTATTGCAAGGAAAACACGGGCATGGCAATACATACAGATTCGTTTACAAATGAAAGAAGATTCGTTTGCATTCTCAAATGTAGGCGCACCAAGTAGACCAGGGTCGTGTAGGGGTGGACGCTGCTTCGGTGCCTTAAAGGCAATAACCCTTGGGTGACTGACATGTGGGCCAGCCACCTGTTGGGCCCACATGTCATGGACACAAAGGCAGGTGCCTTAAGGCACCGAAGCGTAGTCCTGTCGGGGTGGTCGCGTGTGTCGGACGGACGCGTGGCACCCAGCCACCCACCCCCCTCCCCCCCAAAAAAAGGACGACGACAGTATAAGTTCGCGCCTCCATGTTTCGTATTGAAATATCTGGCAGCCCCAGTTCCAGCCCTGCAAAATCTCTCTTCTCCACCGTCCCCTTCCACGCCCAGATTGCTCAAATCCCTAATTCGCCGCCATCCCTCAAGTCGCCCCTCATCTCGTCTCTTTCCCCACCGTTCCCCACCTCTGTGCCGGACTACGACGACGAAGACGACGGTCGCGCTTCACCACCGCACCGGAGCTACCTCATCTACGCCCTCGTCCGCCGCACCGGGTGGTCCACCGACAACGTCGGCCGCCGCAACCGACGTGCCGCATAGACACCGAGTTCCACCGCATCAGGTGCGCTTCACCGATGCCGTCTCCCAGCTCATCGGGGCTACTTGACGAGCACAATGTCGCACCTCCGCCCCCCGAGGTCGTTGGGGCTTCACCAATGGTCTCGTCCACCGCATCGTAGCGCTCCACTGCCACTCAAGATCTGCATCCGTGCGCGGCCAGCCAACGCCAGCGCATCACCCTCAATGGCTCTGAAGTGACCCGCACTCTAGCTAGGCGAGCATGCCCAAACGCCGGCCCGAACTAGGTATCCACACATCACTCCCTTGTGCACTATTCCAACGATGTTTGGATATCCTTTCACTGCTCTCTTAGCTTACACGCCTATGCAACTCTGACTTTAATTCTTATTTCTTTTGGAGATATCATCTGAAACAAGCAAATCCATTTTTTAGCGAAGCATGATGGGGCTACGGGATCTGGTACACATCATGCACACCCGTATAACCTTGTAAGTATCTGTCCTCCGGTACAACATCAAGGTAGATTCCTCTTATTTGATCAACCATTCGCCGTGTCAAAAATGCAGAGGGGGATGCAAGGAGCACAAGGCCTGCACATCCAAGCAAGTGGTAACATGGACTTGTACATGGAACATCCCAAGCGCAAGCAGAGCTGCAGCGAGCCTGTACAACGAGCTAGCGTAAGTCCCTGTATTTCATTTAATTCGTACTGGCATTCGTGTATGATTTGTGTGTAGTGGCTGATCCACGAATTCAAGTTACCAGGGGCGAACATTTAACTTAAAAAATACGAAGGCATTTGCACTCCGGAAATCAACATAACTTGAGAAATGTGAAGCTACATGCACTTTGAAAACTAGCTAATGATCCAAAGTAGTTCAGATTATAAACAATAAATGATGCAAGCACCAAAAAACACAAAATGCAACATGGTGTAAAGGACTACAAACATGGTCTGTACCTGCCTGAATTATTCGTTCTCTGGCTGAAAATATCGAAGTGTAATTGCACATATAACCAGTGCGCAAACTGCATATCAATATATCTATCCTGCACAAGTATGCCAATAGTTTCAAACAACAGATTAGAAAAGTATTTATGCTATGTTGTCATGATACGGGGACTTTCTGGTAGATGGCCTCGACGTTTCCTCAAGCTATGAAAATGTACTATAATTTGCTTGTCATCAATGCCTGCAAATTTTTGTCTCTCTCAACATAGTAGATCATCATTAGACACTAAATCCTTCAATGAGCTTGCAAAATGCTTGCATTAGATCCCTCATTAGGCACTATATGTTCATCACCAGGAGCATGTAAAATGTTTGCATCAAATCCTTCATTAGCAGTCTGTTCATTAGACACTTCAGGCTCAAGAACAACATGAGCTTGTATGTTTGCACTGGAAACTTGATTAGATACATCAGATTCAGTCAGTTCAGTATTGATTGGGGGAGTTATAAAATAAGTAGAAATTGGTTTCATTTTCTCATAGATTCCCTACATACAAGCAGTTTTACAACACCGTCAGGTCTAACTATTGGCCAGAAATTGAAGAGTTGAATTAGATATAATCAGGGATGTGATGTACCTGCTCATTGCGCATGCTACTCTTCCAAGCTGCGACTGTCCGTTTGCGCAAGCTCGATGCCATGCCCGTGTTGCCGCCGCTGCCTCCCACGCAGGCTAAACCCAGGGTTGGATCTTCAGATAGATCAGATCCGGACGCTGCAGTTGTTCCGCGGTGATACGGAACCATATCGAGCACAGGTCTCACTCTACAAGTCAAGTTCGGTG
The DNA here is from genome assembly GCF_002162155.2 of Triticum dicoccoides. Classification (NCBI taxonomy): domain Eukaryota; kingdom Viridiplantae; phylum Streptophyta; class Magnoliopsida; order Poales; family Poaceae; genus Triticum; species Triticum dicoccoides. The sequence continues at coordinate 707,620,404 of NC_041393.1, forward strand.
AGCTCTTAGCGGACCTGTGCCTACTATCTACTAAGTGTGTGCTAGGGAAAGAAAGCAAGGTGAGCAGTTCTCACTCTGTCCGGTGACCAAGAAAGCTTAAAGAATACCGTAAAGTGATCACTAAAACCTCATACCGATTCGCCTTCTTGTCCTTCCGTTCGCTTGAAGCCCGGCGACCGCCCTCCAACGAGGGTGCGAGGAAGTGTTGTGTCGGTCTGTCCAGCGGCGGCTAGGTTAAGAGCAAACCAGACTGAAGGCTGGAGCGAATGAATTGGGATTTTTCCTGCTGTCGATTGATATGAGAGGCGGTCATTTGGTCCGCGAGCTTGCTATAGGGCCTGCCTTGCACTTATGTTATTGTCCCATCCAAATCGAAACATTTTTTTCATTTTTTACATTGCCTGCTCGTGCGTTGGGACAAACAAAACTAGCGTGGGCCAACCTTGATGACTCAAACTAGGTGCACACTTTCTAGCCACCTGAGGTGGCCGCCCATACCAGCCCCTATGGTGGCATCGCCCCTTTTTGCGTGTATGATTGGATAGTGAAAAATATTCCAGTGGCGCTTTTGATTTACCCACAGAATGATTGAATTGCTTGTTTCTATGAACCGAGTTCGCCAATAATGTGAAGGATGCCAGTCTTTTCATCCTATTGTAGATTGCTTAGATCTCGATATGCCAAAAGTAATCGCATGAAATATACAGTAAAAGCCAGTGTGATGTGTTTGGTACAACTAGTCTGACTACACATCCTCATATAACATATCAAGGACGCACCATCTTACCAGATTAACCATTCGACTTACACATGTAGTGTGGGAAGAAAGAAGTATTGGGACTGTGTATCCAAGAAATTGATGCCATGGACTCCTTTGTACAACCTTGTAAGCGAAAAAGAAGTTGCAGTGTGTCTGTACAAAGAACTAGCGTAAGTTCAGTTACCTGCTTCTCGGAATCTTAGTTAGCTCCTTATTGCAAAATTGTTCAATTACGTTGCTTGGCTTAATTTAGTTTGCTACTGATTACATAATGGCACAACCTGTTAATCATATTGTAGACTGCGCCTATCTATGTGTTTGATACTTACTGTTAAGAATTACCTGTTTGCCTTAACTTAAATATCTACTTGTTTGTTTAACTGCTTTGTTGCTGCAACAGCAGGTTACAATGATGTTAATAACTACTCGCTCCGTCCCATAATATAGGACGTTTTTTGACACTAGCATAGTGTTAAAAACGTCTTACATTATGGGACGGAGGGAGTACTTTTCAGCATCCAATTGAAACTCTTTAATTCCTTGTTTGTTTAACTGGTTTGCTGTTATAACTCCCAGTTGAGATGTTTTGCTAACTTCAACTTTTCTGAAGCCAATCGGAACTTTAATGGCAAAACAGGTTAGCCCAAGATCAAAGAGCGAGGTCCCCATGGACGTTGCATCATCCCACAGCAGTGGCACTGTCCCAATCATGCATTATGAATTTCCAACTGCTGATGCTCTAGAGGCTAAACTAGTGGTAGAAAGAGATTCTACTTTTGCACTTAGACATGAAGTTGACATGTTGAGGAAGCAAACAGCACAATCACAAGCAGTACTCAAGACAACCATTAAATATTTGGTGGATTTGAAAATGAAGCAAGCTGAGACTGACCAGATTGTTAAGGTCCTGAAGGAAAAAAGGAAACTAAATTCCTACTTGGTAAATCATAGGTGAAATGTTCTTTCCATAGTTGAATAACCTTTGTGTTGTCTGTTCATGTAATCAATCAAACCATTTGTTTTAGAGATCATGTAATAGTTTTTGTTTTGTTTTTTGGTTTGTAATTTTATTTGAGCACAAGTCTGTATTAATTGATAAGACTCAGAGACATTTCATTTGGATTGCTGTGCCAGACCTACAAATATGCCAATCGGGCTGAATGTGCATTCAGCAATAGTAGTAGTATAGATGGACCATAAGTGGCACGCATCGGAAAGGGCCGAGATGCTGGCTAAAAAAGATGTTGTTGTAGCCAAAAAAAAGTACAGCGGCCTGGCTTATGTATGTGTCACATCCCTAGTTCTGGCCTGACCTATGCTTGCTTCCATGTGTGCATCATGTTTAAAGTTCATGAAATTTGAAATGGGGATGACCAAGCCCTAGCACCAAAGCAATGCAAATAGGTTCAACTTCAAAATATTTTCAAAGAACCCAAATTGGTTTGCAAAAATGTTCATGATTAATCGAAAAGGGTGAAAACCATATCCAGAGATGATGGATATTTTTCCAAGACATTTTTGGATTTTTGAATAAACCATATTGTATTTGAATTAGGGCATTTAAATACAGTTAATATTTTTAAATGCTCCAACAATTCTAAAAATAGTTGAGGGCCTCTGTAATAATTCAGTTAATGCCCACAATTATTTTCAGGATTTATTAAAAATTTTTGGTTTATAAACTAAGTCAAAACAGAGCAAATAAATAGAAAAACTGAAATAAAAGAGAGAAGCCCAGCCACTTACCTGGCGCTCACCTGCAGCAGAGCCGGCCCAGCACTGCAGCTGGCCGGCCCAGCCCACCACTGCAGCCCCTCCGTCGTCTTCCTCCCCTCGCCCCGAAGCAGCTGCGTGCCCGGCGCGCAGGCGAGCCGCGCCAGCTCCTCCCTGCCTGCCTGGCTACCCCCTCGTCGCCCTAGTCGCCTCCCGCGACGCCACGCAACCCCCCCGACGCTCTCTCACTCTCCTCGCTCCTTCCCCCCTCCTCTGTTTCTCGCACGTAGCCACCGAGCGGAGCTCGTCGCCGCCGTCCACTGCCACCACGGCCACCAGGCATCCCTCGCTTCCCCGACTAGCCCACAAGCTCCGCCACTCCATCCTCGACCAACCTCACCGAGCCACGCCCCTCCAGAAGCCCCCGAACGACCTCACTGGGCTCGTCTTCTACCTCGGACCCGCCGGCCATCACCGTCAAATTCGTCGGCTCCGGACCGTCCCCGACCTCGCCGAGCGTTCCGTCGGCACCGCTGTGAGCCCCCGGTCATCTTCCCCCTAATACCGCCTCCGTTTGATTGCCGTAGCCGCTGCCCCCTTGCTAACAGCAGCCGCCGCCGCATGGGATCGTCGCCGGCGAAACCCCGATGACCATTTGGTCACGGGCGTGCACCCGTTGTGCTTGCCGCGACCCGTAGAGCCCCTCCAGTGCCTCAGCTCCCTCGTTTGTGAGCAGCAGCGCCGAACCCGACCGCACCCGAACTCCGGCCGCCGTTCACGAGCTCGCCATCGTCAGTACTGGCCACCACAGGCATGGCCACCACCACCGTTCGATGCGCACCAGTGAGGGCTCTCCAACGAGCCAAACCGCGCGCCAAACCATCGCCCCTAGCTCAAATCCGAGCCGCGCCGCCGTGCGGAATGGTCACCGCCGGCGATACTCCGGCGACTGCCGATGTGGCATGCTTTATTAGTGTTAATGATCCAGCTAATTAACCCCTAGAGCCACTGACAGTGGGACCCACTTAATTAGGTTACCGGCTAACCAAAATAGTTAGATCAATTAGTAAAATCTGTGGACCCACGCGTCAGCATTGACCCGCTGACGTGGCCGTTGACCTGGTCCCACCCATCAGCCACACAAACCAGCACTGTCTCACTGACCAATGGACCCCACGGGTCAGGTTTGACCTGGGGCGCCCAGTTGACTCCGCTGACGTCACAGTGACGTGGTGCTGACGCCATAAATCATTTTCTGGATTTATTATTATTCAGGAAATTTCAGAAAATACCCCAAACTTCTAAAAATCATATAAAATCAACCGTAACTCCAAATTAAATAATTTATATATGAAAAATTATCAGAAAAATTCAATCTATCCATCTATACAATTTTCATGCATGTTAGAACAACTTATCACTACTGTTTAGGAAAAATCATATAAAGGGCATTTAAATAATCATATATGGAGTTGGAGTTTGAATCATGTATTCAAACCAACTTCATTTAAATCATAGCTAGGTGCATTAGCTCAAAACACCAGCATATTGCCATGTCATTATCATGCATCATATTGTTGCATTGCATTGATCATGTTTCTTCTGTGTTTGCCGGTGTTGTTCCCCCTCGATAGACGCTGTACCGATGATGTGATCGTTGACACTGATGAAGAACTATACCATCTTCAGAAGTGCCAGGCAAGCAAAACCCCCTTGTTCATTCCGATACAATCCCACTCTCTCGCTTCTGCTCTCTTTTACTGCATTAGGACAACAACGATTCAACCGTTACTTGCTGCGGTAGCTGAACCCCTTTATCCTCTGCATGACCTGTCATTGCCACAGTAAATAGATGAAACCCACTAGCATGAGTAGGAGTTGTTTGAGCCTTGTTGTGCCTACTCATTCATGCTTGTTTGTCATGCCTGCTACTGCTTAGAGTTGAGTTAGGTCTGATTCATCGGGGATGAATCAGAGGTGTGCGAACATGTCCTACTGTGTGTGAGCTAAGTGTGTGAACATGATTTGGTAAAGGTAGCGGTGAGAGGCCATGTAGGACTACATGGTGGGTTGTCTCATTGAAGCCGTCATCAGGAACTGAGTTCTGTGTTTGTGATCCATGATTCAGCTACTACCACGCATTGGGCCCGAAACCAATGGACCCTCTCGGCTTCTTAATCACCCTTGTCCTCTGTCCAGGAGTTGCAAGTAGTTTCTGGTGTTTGTAGTATGCTGGAGGCCGTGGGCAGCGCTGATCGGAGGGGTGGGCTGTGATGCGGTAGGCACGTGGCCGGGTATACCGGGCGCCCGTTTGGTGTCACGGAACCCTGTTCACATCGTTTGGGGCTGTGAGCGAAACTCCGGCCGGATCTCCTCATGGATGGAACCTGAATAGGCGATAAACCTGGACTAGAGACTTGAGTGTTTAGGTAGGCCGTGGCCGACACCCACGTTGGGCTTCCGCTTGAAGGTTGCCGAGTACATGTCGTGTAAACGGCGGTAAGTGGTGAGAGTGTGTGTGAAGAAGTACACCCCTGCAGGGTTAACATCATCTATTCGAATAGCCGTGTCCGCGGAAAAGGACTTCTGGGTTGCTTATATCAGTTCATAGACAAGTGAAAGTGGATACCCTAAAATACGCAGTGCTATGGATGGCATTCTCGTAGGGAGACGGGAGCGGATCCATAGTGGTGTATTGGTTGGTGAATATGTGGACTCGTGTGCGCCACCTCAAAAGAGTTAGTTGCAATAGTAGATCAGGATAGCCACCGAGTCAAAGCTGGCTTGCTGCAGTTAAACCCCACCATCCCCTTGTTGAAAATGATGCATATGTAGTTAGTTCTGATGTAAGTCTTGCTGCGTACATTTGTACTCACGTTTGCCTATTTTATGTTTTTGCAGAGAGACCTCGGTCTCGCTAGTAGTTCCGCGTGGTCTTCGATGTTTAGCTTGTTACCTCAGCTACGATCTTGTGCCCTCGGCAGGATCTGGTAGATAGTCAGGCTTCTCAGCCTTTTTCATTTGTAGATGTCTATACTCAGACATGTTGAGCTTCCGCTTGTGCTTTGATTTGTATGCTCTGAATGTTGGGTCATGAGACTCATGTTTGTAATATCTCACTCCTCGGAGCCTATTGAATAAATACTTGAGTCGTAGAGTCATGTTGTGATGCCATGTTGTGTTTGCACATATCGAGCATATTGTGTGTATGTTATTGAAATGCTTGGTATGTGTGGGATCTGACTATCTAGTTGTTTATCTTTAGTAGCCTCTCTTACCGGGAAATGTCTCCTAGTGTTTCCACCGAGCCATGGTAGCTTGCTACTGCTCCGGAACACTTAGGCTGGCCGGCATGTGTCCTTCTTCGTTCCTGTGTCTGTCCCTTCGGGGAAATGTCACGCGATGAATACCGGAGTCCTGTTAGCCCGCTACAGCCCGGTTCACCGGAGTCCTGCTAGCCCAGTGCTACAGCCTGGATTCACTCGCTGATGACCGACACGTTCGATGCTGGGTCATGGATGCCTGTCCCTGTAAGTTTGTGCCACTTTGGGTTTACGACTAGCCATGTCAGCCCGGGCTCCTTATCATATGGATGCTAGCGACACTATCATATACGTGTGCCAAAAGGCGCAAACGGTCCCGGGCAAAGGTAAGGCGACACCCGTGGGAATACCGTGCGTGAGGCCGCAAAGCGATATGAGGTGTTACATGCTAGATCGATGTGGCATTGAGTCGGGGTCCTGACAGCTTCGGTATCAGAGCTTGACTGCCTGTAGGATTACCAAGCCAAACTGGTCGAAGTTGAGTCTAGAAATGCTTTAGCTATATGTAGGGGAATTGATTGTGGGATGGAACGTAAGGCTCTTTTTTTACTCCTTATACCTCATGGCCTTCTGATCTGAGTCATCATCTTCTCTTCTACGGGGATTAAGAACTAGGCTATCTCTTCTTTCCATCAGGATCACGTGTTACTAATCCGTAGACTTATAGAATTGTTGGACTTAAGCCTCGTTTCAGTTCCTATTACTTCCGTATGTTAATTGTTGATCTCGAAACCTTGATATTATGCTTCTGAGTGGCTATGCCACCATTTCTGTAGTATGTCTCCAAACTTTTTGAGCATTTACAGCCGTTATGCTGTCCAAGTCATCCCAGGTTTCTAAATAGTCTGAAGCATTTGCAAGATCCCTTCCTCCCGTTCCGATGTTCCTTTGGGCCAGATTACCCACACTAATCGGTGAGTTGAGGTACTCTGTTGCCTTAACATATATGTCGGAGTTATTACTATGACCCTAGGTGTCTAGAGTATCACCTAGTAATTTAGCCATGTTTTGTGTTCCCCGTGTGATGAATCTGGCCATCATTCTCGAAAGCATCCCGTGATGTTATTAGTTAGTAGGTATTCCATTGCGGGGTTCTTGAACCCGAGATCACTCTACTTACTTCATGTTGATAGTGTTTGCTAGTTCCTTTAGGATATTAGTAACCTTTGTGATAGTCCTCGAGGTTCGTGGTACATCCTTCTTCCAATTACCATGAACCATTCTTGGCAGGAGTTCTTCTGAACCAAAAGATGACAACAAGAGTGCTCTCGATGAGTTCTCCATGCTATATTGTGACTCTGCCAGCTCAACCTTTCTGCATGGGTTATCTGGAAGAAATGTTGATCTCGCTCGACATACAATCTATGCATCCATAACTCAGAAAATTATATGTTCTTTGAGTTGTCCCTCTTAGTTGTATTCTGACCCCTGTCTATCATTTGATAGTCAAGAGTATGCGTGCATTCGTTCATCGATACCTATTACTCTTGTGGTCTGTCAAGCCATTCTATTCCAGAATGACTAGGAGAAACAAACTCCAGTACCTCATCCATATCCAGGGTTGGGTCTTAGCAGTTGTACTCCGCAGATCAAAACACTAATCCAGTTTTTTTTCTGTTCCACCCTGGAGTGTTACCATCTTTATATTAAGATTATCATGGGAATTGCACACCATCCTATGAATTCTTGGTGCAGTGATACTTCTCTCCATCATTATTCATTTCTCGGTTCCCGTGTTGTTATAACCGGATTGTCGACAAGTGAATCGTGATGTGTGAAATCAATACTCCTAGCAACCTTGTTGCTTGGTAGTTAAATGGACAATAACCTCATTCTTAACGTGTTGGTTCTTGAATCATCATTCTAAGATTGATCGTGCTACCTTGTCCATCTTCCTGGTGCACATTTTGATTGATGAGTTAGGATTTTGTCAAGTCCTCGCTCATTTGATCATATCGTCTTGCCCTGAAAAGCAAGATTGTTCTCGATCTTAGTAACATATCGGTGGTTCGTGATTTTCCGAATATCTTCTCGAAAGTATCACCAGGTTGTCACCTGACTGTTATGTTGAGCTCGTGATCAAGTTGGTTTATCCTGTAAACCACCCTTTCTCCAAGAATCCGTATTGGATACCCCTGAGCTAGTTGGTTAAGCTATGCATCAACTTGAAGAGTTGGAAGATAGAAGCTTGTCCGATATAGTTCATTATAAGGGATGTCTTGTATGTGTTGAAGAAAGTTGATATTTCATCGATTGACCCTCGTGATCAGTTAATGGACTTATCATCTTGTCCAACCTTTGATTTGGGTGTGGGCTATCCTCAAATCAAGTCAAAACCAACGATATTCGTAATGTTGTCTTACTCATGGTTGATCCCTCGAGCATACACCATTATATCTTTTGGGTCTGACCAATGCTATCACTTGTTCACTTAACTATGGAATTCCTTTAAAAGGAAACCCGGATGAATTGTTGTTGAGCCCATTGACAACATCCTTATCTCCTCCATGATTTTGTTGAACATTAAGCTAGTGTTGGAAACTTTTGAAAGCATTTCTTCATGCTAGTTCATGAAGCATATGTTCGGATGTAAGAAGTGACTTCCTCCAGTTCATGTGCATTTGATGCAAGTTGCCGCCGTGGATTCGAGAAAGTCAATGTTGTTTCCTTTGGAATCATCCCAAATCAGTCATGCATACGTGCGAAGTATTCTGTGGTTCGGAGACTTGCAACCTCGATTCTATATGTGTCCCTAGCACACCAAGCCACTGATTTATTTGTTCAAGGTTAATAAGTTCTAAGTGCTAGTCCCGAAGGTACCAGACGGATTTGTACAAAACTTCGATATCCTCGCTGATGGTTCCCCCTCCTGAACTCGGTAGTGTTTTATTATAAGACTACTTTGTGGTCATGCTTGTCTTGGACAACATGTTCACATGTTGTAGCAGAACCAGCTCATGTTTTGGAGCTTGCTATCGTAATTCATTTCCCGAGAATCTTGCAACGTCATCTCGTCGATTTGTGTTGCAAACTTTCATTTTTCTTCCTAGACTTGATGAGTCTGGAATATCCTGACACCAACCAGATCTGAATCTCAGGCAGATATTATGGTTGGAACATTTCCCAAGAACTATAATACTGGTCCCTCGATAACCGGTAAAGTGGATGTCATGGCCAACACACCCAGCCGGAAGACCTATAATTGTAGTATCTTGATTGAAGAAGTTGGCCACCTCCCCATAGAGATTTCGTAGGATTTACTCCCTAGTTGCCCCTATGGATTTTTGAGATCCCGAAGTCCGACCTTTTACTTGATGTTCTAGATATCAAACCATATCTATGGGTGGATTACGCTAGCACATCAAGGAGAACATTAGAAGCGGAGTGCTAAATGTCTCTCGGTCGATCATCCAGATTTCGTCCCCTTGGCCTCGTTAAGGTGAAATCTGAGAAAGTGTTATCTTCCTTTGCATCTGCATCCTCCACCGGTATTCATCATGGTAGTAAGTTGTGTTGCCAGAATCCTTGACACGGATATTGGTAAAACCTTGATGATTATGGAAACGCTCAAGTTCTTGAGAGCACGCACAAGCGTTAGGTGTTACCATCGGCACTAACTAGGTTTGCTCTCAACTTCCTCGGTTATGCTATAACTTCTCAAGCAGTGGATTCACTCTCTATTGTTGGGTTCTTCCCCAGTTACCAGAATCATTCCCAGCATTTGCATTTTATTCCCAGCTTGCACCGCCAATGTGCCATTCTACCATGGGTCTCTTCCATTCCCGGTGGTAAGCAAATTCATCCATTACGTTGTCTTCAACAAGGTAATCCACATCATCCAAGTCCGAGTATGCAATTCTACCGACCCCCTCCAAACGATCGGTCGAGAATTGCCTTAGGTTGGTTTAAAGAGTTTCAATGATCTCTGAATCAAAGGTAATTGTTTTTGCCACTTAAGGGGATATATCTACGAGTCACGGTTCCTAAGGTGTCTCGTTGTGGTATCATGGCAACTCAACTCCTCGCTACGTTGACAATCGTTTACCACCCTTTTAAGTGTGAAATTGTTGTCTACCTAGTGAACCCTCATCATCTGTTCCACTCCATCCCTCTAGAGGTGTGCTTCGTCTTTCAGCTCGAGAGATGTTGCTATGTCTCATTCCGAGAGTTAATCCTGAGTTGTTCGACCTGCGAGAAGATTGATCCTTCTAGAGTTCCCTTCTCCTCTCGTTGTCATGTTGGTTGGAGTTCCCAGAGCAAGACGTCGAGACAAGATGATGATCGAATCAAGGTTCTTATGAAGTGCAACCTAAATCGTGAAGATTGTGCTAGCTTCGTGTCCCCTCTGTCTTCTTACCTCATGTCTTAAATCTCGGGTCGAGATTCTTGTTTAGTGGGGTGAGTTGTCACATCCCTAGTTCTGGCTGACCTATGCTTGCTTCCATGTGTGCATCATGTTTAAAGTTCATGAAATTTGAAATGGGGATGACCAAGCCCTAGCACCAAAGCAATGCAAATAGGTTCAACTTCAAAATATTTTCAAAGAACCCAAATTGGTTTGCAAAAATGTTCATGATTAATGGAAAAGGGTGAAAACCATATCCAGAGATGATGGCTATTTTTCCAAGACATTTTTGGATTTTTGAATAAACCATATTGTATTTGAATTGGGGCATTTAAATACTGTTAATATTTTTAAATGCTCCAACAATTCTGAAAATAGTTGAGGGCCTCTGTAATAATTCAGTTAATGCCCACAATTATTTTCAGGATTTATTAAAATGATTTGGTTTATAAACTAAGTCAAAACAGAGCAAATAAATAGAAAAACAGAAATAAAAGAGAGAAGCCCAGCCACTTACCTGGCGCTCACCTGCAGCAGAGCCGGCCCAGCACTGCAGCTGGCCGGCCCAGCCCACCACTGCAGCCCCTCCGTCGTCTTCCTCCCCTCGCCCCGAAGCAGCTGCGTGCCCGGCGCGCAGGCGAGCCGCGCCAGCTCCTCCCTGCCTGCCTGGCTACCCCCTCGTCGCCCTGGTCGCCTCCCGCGACGCCACGCAACCCCCCCGACCCTCTCTCACTCTCCTCGCTCCTTCCCCCTCCTCTGTTTCTCGCACGTAGCCACCGAGCGGAGCTCGTCGCCGCCGTCCACTGCCACCACGGCCACCGGGCCTCCCTCGCTTCCCCGACTAGCCCACAAGCTCCGCTACTCCGTCCTCGACCCACCTCACCGAGCCACGCCCCTCCAGAAGCCCCCGAACGACCTCACCGGGCTCGTCTTCTACCTCGGACCCGCCGGCCATCACCGTCAAATTCGTCGGCTCCGGACCGTCCCCGACCTCGCCGAGCGTTCCGTCGGCACCGCTGTGAGCCCCCGGTCATCTTCCCCCTAATCCCGCCTCCGTTTGATTGCCGTAGCCGCTGCCCCCTTGCTAACAGCAGCCGCCGCCGCATGGGATCGTCGCCGGCGAAACCCCGGTGACCATTTGGTCACGGGCGTGCACCCGTTGTGCTTGCCGCGACCTGTAGAGCCCCTCCAGCGCCTCAGCTCCCTCGTTTGTGAGCAGCAGCGCCGAACCCGACCGCACCCGAACTCCGGCCGCCGTTCACGAGCTCGCTGTCGTCGGTACCGGCCACCACAGGCATGACCACCACCACCGTTCGATGCGCACCAGTGAGGGCTCTCCAACGAGCCAAACCGCGCGCCAAACCATCGCCCCTAGCTCAAATCCGAGCCGCGCCGCCGTGCGGAATGGTCACCGCCGGCGATACTCCGGCGACTGCCGATGTGGCATGCTTAATTAGTGTTAATGATCCAGCTAATTAACCCCTAGAGCCACTGACAGTGGGACCCACTTAATTAGGTTACCGGCTAACGAAAATAGTTAGATCAATTAATAAAATCTATGGACCCACGCGTCAGCATTGACCCGCTGACGTGGCTGTTGACGTGGTCCCACCCGTCAGCCACACAAACCAGCACTGTCTCACTGACCAATGGACCCCACGGGTCAGGTTTGACCTGGGGCGCCCAGTTGACTCCGCTGACGTCACAGTGACGAGGTGCTGACGCCATAAATCATTTTCTGGATTTATTATTATTCAGGAAATTTCAGAAAATACCCCAAACTTCTAAAAATCATATAAAATCAACCGTAACTCCAAATTAAATAATTTATATATGAAAAATTATCAGAAAAATTCAATCTATCCATCTGTACCATTTTCATGCATGTTAGAACAACTTATCACTACTGTGTAGGACAAATCATATAAAGGGCATTTAAATAATCATATATGGAGTTGGAGTTTGAATCATGTATTCAAACCAACTTCATTTAAATCATAGCTAGGTGCATTAGCTCAAAAGACCAGCATATTGCCATGTCATTATCATGCATCATATTGTTGCATTGCATTGATCGTGTTTCTTCTTTGTTTGCTGGTGTTGTTCCCCCTCGATAGACGTTGTACCGATGATGTGATCGTTGACACTGATGAAGAACTATACCATCTTCAGAAGTGCCAGGCAAGCAAAACCCCCTTGTTCATTCCGATGCAATCCCACTCTCTCGCTTCTGCTCTCTTTTACTGCATTAGGACAACAACGATTCAACTGTTACTTGCTGCGGTAGCTGAACCCCTTTATGCTCTGCATGACCTGTCATTGCCACAGTAAATAGATGAAACCCACTAGCATGAGTAGGAGTTGTTTGAGCCTTGTTGTGCCTACTCATTCATGCTTGTTTGTCATGCCTGCTACTGCTTAGAGTTGAGTCAGGTCTGATTCATCAGGGATGAATCAGAGGTGTGCGAACATGTCCTACTGGGTGTGAGCTAAGTGTGTGAACACGATTTGGTAAAGGTAGCGGTGAGAGGCCATGTAGGAGTACATGGTGGGTTGTCTCATTGCAGCCGTCCTCAGGAACTGAGTTCTGTGTTTGTGATCCATGATTCAGCTACTACCACGCATTGGGGCCGAAACCAATGGACCCTCTCGGCTTCTTAATCACCCTTGTCCTCTGTCCAGGAGTTGCAAGTAGTTTCTGGTGTTTGTAGTATGCTGGAGGCCGTGGGCAGCGCTGACCGGAGGGGTGGGCTGTGATGCGGTAGGCACGTGGCCGGGTATACCGGGCGCCCGTTTGGTGTCACGGAACCCTGTTCACATCGTTTGGGGCTGTGAGCGAAACTCCGGCCGGATCTCCTCATGGATGGAACCCGAATAGGCGATAAACCTGGACTAAAGACTTGAGTGTTTAGGTAGGCCGTGGCTGACACCCACGTTGGGCTTCCGCTTGAAGGTTACCGAGTACATGTCGTGTAAACGGCGGTAAGTGGTGAGAGCGTGTGTGAAGAAGTACACCCCTGCAGGGTTAACATCATCTATTCGAATAGCCGTGTCTGCGGAAAAGGACTTCTGGGTTGCTTATATCAGGTCATAGACAAGTGAAAGTGGATACCCTAAAATACGCAAGATAAGCGTGAGTGCTATGGATGGCGTTCTCGTAGGGAGACGGGAGCGGATCCATAGTGGTGTATTGGTTGGTGAATATGTGGACTCGTGTGCGCCACCTCAAAAGAGTTACTTGCAATAGTAGATCAGGATAGCCACCGAGTCAAAGCTAGCTTGCTGCAGTTAAACCCCACCATCCCCTTGTTGAAAATGATGCATATGTAGTTAGTTCTGATGTAAGTCTTGCTGGGTACATTTGTACTCACGTTTGCCTATTTTATGTTTTTGCAGAGAGACCTCAGTCTCGCTAGTACTTCCGCATGGTCTTCGACGTTGAGCTTGTTACCTCAGCTACGATCTTGTGCCCTCGGCAGGATCTGGTAGATAGTCAGGCTTCTCAGCCTTTTTCATTTGTAGATGTTTGTACTCAGACATGTTGAGCTTCCGCTTGTGCTTTGATTTGTATGCTCTGAATGTTGGGTCATGAGACTCATGTTTGTAATATCTCGCTCCTCGGAGCCTATTGAATAAATACTTGAGTCGTAGAGTCATGTTGTGATGCCATGTTGTGTTTGCACATATCGAGCATATTATGTGTATGTTATTGAAATGCTTGGTATGTGTGGGATCTGACTATCTAGTTGTTTATCTTTAGTAGCCTCTCTTACCGGGAAATGTCTCGTAGTGTTTCCACCGAGCCATGGTAGCTTGCTACTGCTCCGGAACACTTAGGCTGGCCGGCATGTGTCCTTCTTCGTTCATGTGTCTGTCCCTTCGGGGAAATGTCACGCGATGAATACCGGAGTCCTGTTAGCCGACTACAGCCCGGTTCACTGGAGTCCTGCTAGCCCAGTGCTACAGCCTGGATTCACTCGCTGATGACCGACACGTTCGATGCTGGGTCATGGATGCCTGTCCCTGTAAGTTTGTGCCACTTCGGGTTTACGACTAGCCATGTCAGCCCGGGCTCCTTATCATATGGATGCTAGCGACACTATCATATACGTGTGCCAAAAGGCGCAAACGGTCCCGGGAAAAGGTAAGGCGACACCCGTGGGAATACCGTGCGTGAGGCCGCAAAGTGATATGAGGTGTTACATGCTAGATCGATGTGGCATTGAGTCGGGGTCCTGACAGTATGTTAGTTGATATTATTGATCCATATACTCTATAAGTGTTTATATGTCTGTTAGTTCTGTACATTCTTGGTTGATTGACTCGGTATTTGAATCTTGATACATCACTTATGTACATATCTAAATGGGAGTACACGTTATGCTGCGTGTGACATTTGAGTTGGACATGAAGTGTTCAAAATATTCGAATTCACCTTAAACTGGATACTAGTTTCTGAATTTGAGTATCGGCATTTGTAAACCATATTCATATATGACAGTGGAATACATCTTTGTCGTCCTTTTGAAGATATATAAAAACACATATAACGATTTATAAAGATTCATATAGGAATACAAAATATATTCAAATTTAGTTGCCAGGGTAAATGTGGATGCTTATTGTCCCAAAATTCGAAAGAAGCTGCAAAATGTCCACTCCCACGTCGGCTGCCCGAAGCCAAGTGTTTGGGAGATGGAAATTACTGTCTACCCATTACACGGACAATCCATCAGCCCGCTGCTCTAAATAGGGGTAGGTTAGTAACTTCAATTAGACGTGACACGACTGCCTCTGAGCCCATTCCGACATGGTGGGCGGCAAACATGGGCGGCAAAACACATTTGATTCAAGCTCGTCCGAAAGACCTCTGTTTCTCCCTCCATTCCCCATTCATACACGGTGGGCGGCAAAACAAACTCGACTCGGCCGAAATTGATGTAGGAAAATATTTTCAATAGGGGCAGGTTTGTAACTTCACTCAGACGTGACACAACCGCCCTACATGTCAGCCCCGTTCATACACCGTGGGCACCAACCATGGGTGCCAACCACCCTCTCCTCGCCCGAAATCGCTCTGGCAAATATTTGCGAGATGCGAGATTACCTTCCTATCCCCAACCTACGAGACGTCCAAATTTTAAACGGGGGCTAAGTTCATAACTTTCCCATATTTCAGACAGGCGCGTCCAAAAAACATGGTTCCCCGTACCTCTCCCTCCATTTTCCCATTCATACACCGTCCATGCTAGAACACCCCATCCCCACACCAGCCTCCGTCTGCCACCCCATCCATCACCGCCGTCCTCCACCACATCCATCGCCACCGTCCTCCACCATGCCGGAGCGCCTACCTAGACGGCGTCGTCCACTGCTAGAGATGGACGTTTCTCATCCACGACGACGGACCAATAGCCTTGCATCGCGTCCTCTCGCTTCATCGGCGTCGTCGTCCTCTTTGTCGGGGCCGCTCACACGACCTTCTCTTTCGCCGCAACGGGACTTATCCCCCGATGCACCCGTCTACCGTCGCAGATCTGTTTCAACACCACCGACAGCCATCGCACCCCCGATGCCTACACGGCGCCGCAAGAGAGGTGGTACTTCATATCTCCTCAACTTTTTGATCTCAACCAGAAAATAGATCTTAACTTGGTTACTCTACCTTCTTTTCAGCTCTTAGAATTTAGTTCTTAGTTCGAAGCAAACAATGGATGCTAAATATCAATTCTCTGGTTTGCAGCTTCAAATCTGCCATGGCACAGCCATAATACGGTTTAGTTGATCATGCTTAGGGTTTAATTGATCATGTTGGTTCCGTGGTGGTTTCTTTAATAGAAATCGGAGGGAAACCCCTCTTTTGCTAAAAAAATATGCTTAGAGTTTCCCCTTTTATGATCACTATACGATCAGAATACGTGCTTCGTGTCATAATAACACTGCTCCACGCATCAAGCTAAATAAGCTTAGATGTTCAAATACGAATCTGATATTATTAAAACAGAGTTGTTTAATTGGTCAGCTAAATGTTCCTAAATTAGTTTTGAAAATGCTTGTTCACCGCTCGGGTGTGTATCTCTATAGGGTGCCCACGGTGGGCCGGCCCAGCCTGGGATTTTGGGTCGTCCCAGGCCCCAATTCCCCTCTGTTCTGCTACGTGCTTCCGATCTCTACTCGCCCCCAGCCGCCTGCCTCGCCGGCGACTTGCCATCCCCGGACGGCATGACTCTAGGAGGAGACGCCGGACTAACAGGAGGCCAGGAGCCGCTCGCCCAACAGCGTCACCGCTGCCCGGGCGCACCACCGTGCCTACCTTCCTAGTATGTTCAGGGCTCAGGCGTGCAGCACCCACCAAGCCAACCCGATTTATTCTGAGATACATCAACACTCAGCAGCCACTCCTCATCACCCATTTTCTAATTGATTCATTACTCATTAGGCAGGACTGTCATTAGGGTTTGTTGTGTGCTTAGTGCTACCTACACTTAATGGTTCAGATGTATTTCGGTATTCTTTAGTACCTCTAAAGTTCATAGGGTTTTCAAAATTCCGGCCCTCGGAACAGAAACTAGTCATTTTGGATTGTTGGTCGTAGTGACATTGACCCAGATTACTACTGCAAGCCAGGTTTGTTGACAATTTTACTTGTCTTTCTTACTCATTCGATATAATATCCAATTATTCACGTCGATTAGTTGCAAACAATAAGTGCTAGACAAACTTCTTCATTCAGATTTTGGACGGTCTCTTACTGCAGTTACAATTCTGCATACTTGTCCTAATAAGCTCACAAGTAAATGATTGATTCACTACATCTATGCTTGCCTTGTCATATTTGTTGTCAATATTCTTTTAGGGTGGACCACCCTGTTTCTAAATACTGGAACCGTAGACCTAAGTGAATAGTATTTCTCTATGTGATCTCTTCCATCATGTGGGGGTAACGAACACTGCATCGTATAGAAAGAAAGTGTCATTTCCAGCTTTTACATAGGTTTCGATCTTTTACATGGAATACAATTTGCCTACTTGCTTTGTGTCGCACTACCAACACTCCATCCTTGAAGCTAAACATTACGCCACTCATAATTGCTTAGTTTATTTGTTCAAATACGAATTTCATATGATTCTAATGTTCCTACTTCAGTTTTGAAATGTGTGCCTGCCTGTTATAGAGACATAAGGGGTTTGTATTTCTGTGTGTGGTCTGGTCAGCACGGTTGGGGAGGTGAACTTTGCATATGCAGGGGTTTATAGGGAGACACTCTCCGAGTTGAATCCGCAATGCATTCCATAGATAATCTAACTACTTTTTATGTTTTCATGAATCTCAGATTCTGAACAACATCATAATGATTATGAGCTTGCGCGCATGAAAAGACTAAAGCAGAACAATGCCATGGCTGTCAAACTTGGCAATAAGGGACTGAAATCAAGTCTGGATGCAATGCAATGCAAACGCTCTCCACCTACAGATTCATGCTCAGAATATGATCCTAACAGTGATTCTGAGCTAGAGGGAGACCTAAGTCAATGTAGCTCCCTAGTGGAGGAGTCAGAGGAAGATGCCCTATCTTATTCACCCATCAAGGTACTTGGTCTAACTTTCCAAGGTTACATTGCTCGCACATATCTTGCAACTGATGCTTTGCATTGCTTCTACTTTGTTGAACTGCCATTAGCTTAGTTTACACATCGTGTATGTGAATACGCCCTGCCTATCCATTTTCAGTACATATTCCATCTATCATCATACCATATTTATCCATTCAAATGATGTTCTTGTGTATCAGACGTTCAAAAGGAAGAGGGCGATTGCTGATCATGGAGGAGCACAAGAAAAGTATTTGGAAAAGGTAGTGGCACCTAATAAATCAAATAGCCCATTAGGTGTAGTTGCAATATCACCTGACCCACAAAATACCCCAACTCTAGCAGACTCTAGCCCTATTACACTAGTCATTTCTGATGCCCCAACTCAGCAGACCCCAATTGCAGCAAACAGTATGATTATGCCAGTTGACATAGCACCAGCTGTACGACGCAAAACCCCCATTCCAGCAAAGAGTACACCAAATCCAGTTGCCAAATCCCTTTTCGAACCAGAGAGAGCCCCAATTGCAGCAAATTGGACCCCTGTTCCATTTCTTCCCAGTTTATAAGACGAAGCTTATGTTGTTGTCAGGAACTTTGTGCACATATTTCCTTCATGGAAAGATTATACCACAGACACAGAACAATTTCCAGTCTTCCTTCGCAACTTACGCGTAAGTAATGTACTAATGTTATTCATGGTCATTACTGCATATGTTTCTGCTGACAAAAGACACAAGATTTCATTCTTTTAAATAGGCGAGGAGCAAACTGGATTGTGATGACGAGCAAGAGTTGGTTGCGCTTTTCAAGCGCTCGTTGATGAAGTATCGTTCCTACCTGAGGCAAGCGCACTTCAATGGCAAGCCTCTGAATGAAATTTCTGTAAAGTCTCCGGTGCTACATTTATCCGACGGTGACTGGAATAATCTTGTTACACATTGGTCTCGGCTGCATCGTAAGGTACTGTCTATGATATCACATCACAATTTGAACTACATTTCTGCATTTGCCTTAATGTCTCACTTGTACGAAAACTGTTAGCAGAAGAACATTCGTTCTCAAGGAAACACAGAATCTCGGAACTATACTGCACACTGCATTGCTCTCGTGAGTACCTCTTGACCTGTATGACCATACTTACTTTCATAATTGTTTGATTATGTAGCATCACTGCACATGTTAGCCTCGTAATCGCCCATTTGGTGGACATTATAAGATCCGTATGGACTCTTACACAAATTTAGAATCAACCCAATGCTTTTGAAGAGGTTTAGCTCTGCAGTCCTCTTGTAAGGACTGAATGTGGTCTATCACTGTACTTACATTAACAGCTACACCCTCCGTCCCATAATATAAGAACGTTTTCTACAGTACACCAGTGTTCAGAACACTCTTGTATTATGGGAAGAGGGATTGGTTCATTTTGTAGCATTTTGCATCTTATCTCCCTCGCCCACCATTTACTAAAAAAGATCAGATCTGTATTTAATCTTACCAACAAGTAGAATACACAAAGAATGCCAGTGCAGAA
The DNA here is from genome assembly GCF_002162155.2 of Triticum dicoccoides. Taxonomy (NCBI): domain Eukaryota; kingdom Viridiplantae; phylum Streptophyta; class Magnoliopsida; order Poales; family Poaceae; genus Triticum; species Triticum dicoccoides. The sequence continues at coordinate 707,639,672 of NC_041393.1, forward strand.
GTGTAGCCCATTGCTCTTGTCAGTACATTTTGTCCTGTAATTCTTGTACTTCCAGGGATTGGTAGTTGATTATGTAGCATCAATCTGCATCTTATCTTCATTATCCTCTATCCCTTCCAGTATTATCATATCTATAATTACTCTCTACAAAATGTAGAGTACAGGCAATGCTTATGAAGAAGATTATGTGCTGAAATTCTTGAGTTATCCTTCCCTTGACATGGAGAAGGGCATTATAAAGCCGATGTTAACTGTTAATGTAAGTCAGTCCTTCTAAAGCCTTTATCCTCAACTGTTGTTTAATTTGCTCATACTCCCTATCGTTTACTGCTGTTTAGTTTGCTGTTTCTACCAAAATGCATGTTCGTAAGAACCGTAAGTTCTAAGTTTTAATATTTATTTTCTAATTTGAAATTGGATAGAATTGACAGAACAGTTATCATCTTTGTTTATACACGTGCAAAACCTGTCATCTCTCTGCTTTGTTTCAGAGTGATATGCTTGATGGCATGCACAAGTCTGCTGAAGGTTGTGAGACAAACCCAACATATATTGCAGCAAAGAAGGCAAAACATCTTGAAGATAGCGAGACAACCCCAAAGTCTTGTCTTGATGCAGTGTTCAAGTTACTTGAGACTAACAGTCAGACAAGCTCACAGAATTCATTGTCTGAATCAGTTCGACTTCTTCAGTCCCAAGTTCTAGCAGAAAGGCATTCTGCAACTCAACTTCGACTTGAAGTCCTATCTCTAAGAAAGATTGCGGAGAACACCAATGAGAACCTCATCGCTAAACAGCTACACCTGGAAGCTATGACCGACATGCTAGGCCGGTCTCACAGCCTTGCTCAGCAGCTTGCGCAACAGTTCCACCGCAAGCCTAACCTTTCTTGAACTGTCTTGGAAGTGGTCTCGGTTCAGTATTATTTTGTTACGCTGCAATGGTGCCCAATTTTTGTAATCTGCTTCTTTGTTGCGCTTTATGATCACTGGTGGCGAACTTCAATGCCCGGTGGATGGAATATACCTTAAATCCTTTATTGTATAGTGTAGGTCTATTCTTAGTTACTATGCTGTAATTTCTTTACTGTTTAGAGTAGGTTTGTTCTTAATTGCTACTAGTTACTACCATCATTCGCTATCTGAAAAAAATCAGATGTAATCGGCCGGGCTGAAACATTCAATAACGGGCCAGGTTTTCAGCGGGCCACAATTGGGCCGGCTGCGTCTTTCTTGGGCCTGAATGATTGGGGCCTTCACACATTGCGCCAGGCACGAACTTACACCGGCCTATATTTTAGTTGGGCCTTTTGTCGACCCAGCGCTTAGCTCAGCCCAGGAACAGGCTGAATATTGTACTGGCCTGTTACGGCCGAGATGAAACCATGGGCCTTTAGTAGGCCAAAATGCATGTTGGGCTTCAATTTTCACTAGTCGTCGACGGGCCTTCAGCAGGCCAAAATGTAGACCGGGCCGTTATGGGCCCAGTTAGCTCATGGGCCGTTACCAGGCCGAAACATATCTCAGGCCTTAGTTGGCCCACTGATATCATGGGCCTTTAAGAGGCCGAAAGCTTAGTACAGGCATCAATGCGCCGAATTACGCGATAGGCCTTTAACAGGCCCAAAGTCACGTTGGGCTTAACTGTTGCCACCTTTAGCATGGGCCGTTAGTGGGCCCGATGTCCCGTCGGACCATATATGGCCCATGGGCAGCACGGGCCATTCCCAGGCCGAAAGTCACACCGGGCTGAAATGGGCCCATGTCTACATCAAGCCTCTAACAGGCGAAAGTCACTGGGCTGTAGTTGGGCCCGAATATTCGGCGAACAATTAACGGGCCAGATCTGGCTTCGGGCTGCAAATGGGCCCAAATATTGGGCGAACAATTAACGGGCTAGATCTGGCTTCGGGCTGTAAATGGGCCCAGATATTGGGCGAACAATTACCGGGCCAGATCTGGTTTCGGGCTGTAAATGGGCCTTTATTAAGAAGGTCGTTATTGGACTGGCCCACTAGTACCTGATTAAGTTCTACGGGCCTTTGACTAGGTCGGCCTTTTTAACCTATATGGGCCTCTGTTGGGCCCAGCCACGTGTCAACGTACCATAGGCATGTCTCCTCCAATGGACGGGCGACATCTGGCCCACTGACAAGCTAACAGGTGTTCCCTTCGGCCAATCATAATTTTACATGTGGAAATTTCCCATTGGTCGGGGCTGTTAACGGGTTATCAGATCCAAAACCCGACCCGATAGCTTAACGGCGTTCCGTTACGGTGGATGCCACGTGTCGGTCACCCTTGACGAAAGCACTTCTGTGACGCGCGATTTATCGTCATGGAAGTGGACACTTCCGTGATGATAATTTTGGTAATGTCATGGAACACTTCTACGACAGCACAGGTATGACTATCTTGATTCTGTCATAAATTTGTCATGGATGGACATGCATGACAAAAAACGCGACCTACTATGACAAACACGTATCATCATGGAAGTGTATTTTTTGTAGTGTATACCATCACTACTAGGGAAAAGCCTAGCAGCAGCGCGGGCTTTGGGCCTATTAGTAGCACGGGGGCCGGCACTACTAATAAGGCGCTACAGTAACGTATAGCAGTAGCGCGGGTGCCATCCGCGCTACTACTACGTCCTTTAGTAGTGGCGTGGGTAAAACCCCGCGCTACTACTACCAGCGCGGGTTTCTTTTTGAATTTTTTTGAAAAAATATTTTGATTTTTTCCCTAATTTTCAAATTTCTGAATTATTTTAACCTCAAATCTCTAATCACCCCTCATCGCTGCTCAATTTAATCTCTAATCACCCCTCATCATTCCAAATCATCTAACTTCCCAGACGGTCACCCATCCTCTCACTACTCCAGCATGAGCACGCTTAACTTCCGGGTTCTATTCTCTCTCGTTTCCAAGTCTAGACTTGTTGTTTTCCTGTCAATAGTAAGATGTCAATCCTATTAACCTCAGGAATTTAGCTTGAGCATGAAGTCACACATTTCACTATTTGAGTTTGAAACTATTGTTCTAAAAAAATAGTAACACTAATATTTCTTGAATAATTAGTTTGACCACATTTGACCAGATTTGACCAAAATTCAAAAAAACTAAAATAATAATTTAGTAACACTAATATTCTAGAATAATTAGTTTGACCATTGTTTGACCACAGTTTGACCACACGGTTTGAAATTTTTTCGATTTTTTCCACTCTAGATCTTAAAAGCCCCGTAACTTTTTTTATGTTTGGTTTTTGAGGATTTTGGAAATGTTTAACGGGGTTAGTATGCAAAAGTTATGCAAAAGTAACTTTTTGAGTAGATGATTTTTCATACAAAAAACTTTTTCATCCGAGTTAGTATTCAAAAGTTATGCCCATTTTTACAAATTCTCAAGAGATTTTGCAAGTAAAGTCGAAATTCATATTTGCAAATTTTCCCAACAACTAGACCACATATCACATGGGAAACTTATTTTCTTTTTTTTGACATTTTCATCATTTTCTTTTATTTTTTTAAAACTGAAAAGGCGATCCACCGGGGGGGTAGAGTTTGAAAATGGGACCTTTAGTAGTAGCGCGGTTTTTTACCCCCTCGCTACTACTATGGCACCACTTAGTAGTAGCGAGGGCTAAAAACCAACGCTACTGCTATCAAACTTAGTAGTAGCGAGGTTTTAAAAACCCGCGCTACTACTATGGAATGTCCCGGGGGGCACGGTAGAGACCGCTTAGTAGTAGCGAGGGTTAAAAACCCGCGCTACTGCTATCAACTTAGTAGTAGCGAGGTTTAAAAACCTGCGCTACTGGTAAGTAGCAGTAGCGAGGGTTTTTAACCCTCGCTACTAGTAACTTTCTGTGTATAGGCTTTTCCCTAGTAGTGCATGCTCCATTAAGAAAATTATGTTAAAACTGCTTTATGTCATCTTGGAGCCGGTGTTAGTGTTATGCCTCTCTCTTTATATCGTAGACTTGACTTGAATAAATTGACACCTACTGAAATATCTTTGCAAATGGCTGATAAATCAACTGCTATACCTGTCGGTATTTGTGAGGATGTACCTGTTGTGGTTGCAAACGTTACTATTTAAACGGACTTTGTTATTCTCGATATTCCTGAGGATGATAGTATGTCTATTATTCTTGGAAGACCTTTCCTTAATATTGCAGGGGCTGTTATTGATTGCAACAAAGGCAATGTCACTTTTCATGTTAATGGCAATGAGCACACGGTACACTTTCCGAGGAAACAACCTCAGGTTTACAGTATCAATTCTATTGGAAAAATTCCATCGATTATATTTGGAGGTTTTGAATTTCCTCTCCCTACTGTCAAGAAAAAGTATGATATTCTTATTATTGGGGATGTCCATATCCCCGTTGAGGTAACATAGTGATATTCGAAATTTCTCCTGTTCCATGTTAATCGGAATGAGTTTGTTAACAAGACTTGATCAACCTTGTTAGTGGATTCTTTTTGATGAGCATGAGATGGATGAAACTAGAAGCACAACCTTCTGTACCCTCTTTATATTTTCTATTATTCAGTAGAAATAAAGTAAAATAGTATTTTTCTATCTGTCTCCTAACTTATCCGTGCAATATAAAAATACCCCGAAAATAAAAGTCCTCAGAATGCCATGCCAATTTAATATGATTTTTTGGGAATATTTGAGGATTTACTGTGCTAAAATTACCGCGGGGGAGCTGCCACCTGGCCACGAGGGTGGAGGGCGCGCCCTACCCCCCTAGGCGCGCCCCCTGCCTCGTGGGCCCACAATGGCCCTCCTCCACTTATCTCTGCACCCATCTTCTTCCTCTGCCTCACACAAACACGAAAAACCAACTCAAGCACGAGTTCCAGCCCCGGTTGCTATGATTTTCGATCTCCTTGCTCAAAGCACCTCTCGCAAAACTGCTTGGGGAGATTGTTCCTTGGTATGTGACTCCTCCATTGGTCCGATTAGTTTTTGTTCTAGTGCTCTATTCATTGCAAATTTATGCTGCATAGGTGACCATGTTCTTGAGCTTGCATGTCAAATTCATATGGTCCCAAGTAGTTCTAATGCTTGATTTAGGCTCTAGGAACTCGTGGGAGTAGTTGCTATCAATTTTATCGAAGTTGGTTCACTTTTATTTGAAGTTACTAAAAATTTCAGATTGCTTCGGAAATAATGAAGAGACTTTTGAGGGGCTTGTCAAGCCGAAGCTCGAAGGAAAAACAAAAGGAAGAAGATTAGAAGCCCAAATTTAATTTGCCTCGCACCGCGGAGAGGTCCGGGCGTGTGAATGGCCTTCCGATGACTTCTTGAGGAGAGCCTGGATTTATGAAGATTTCTATTTATTAATTGAGAATGCTGGCCTCACCGACTTCCTCCGCGACCAACGTCATCAATATCTCTTACTCACGAATACTTTTGTGCAAAATTTCTATTTTTCTCCCTAAGAATTCGCCTCCATCGGTAGAGTTTCATTTATATGACGTTGTTAAGAGGATGCCATTAGCTAAATTTTGCGAGGTTTGCAAAATACCTTTGAGGGCACCTTGGATGAACCACACCGTAACGAAGTAGAAGCTCTTATTAACACTATCACGGTGGGAGAAACCAGGAAGGTTTCTGATGCAAGAATTACTAGCATAAATTTTCCTGTTTTACGCTACTTTGCCTTATTTGCTATTCGTTGCTTGATAGGTCGCGAAAACTATGGAAACCTTAGTGTTCCTGATGTTATCATTTTGTTCAATGGTTTATACCGCAATAACTCTGTTAGTATGGGTGGAATTGTTGCTAGACGGTTAAGTCTGAACCGTACTAAGGGCCCCATCTTTGGAGGCATTTATGCTTCACGCCTAGCTGAACATTTTGAAATACCTATTAGGCATGAGGAGAAAGAGGAAACATCGCTGCCCCGTGCTTATTTAGATTATAGGAGTATGCTAGCGCTTGACTTTCTTGTTAAGAGTCGTGAAGGGGAGCTCAAATATAAATTGTACTTTGATAAACATCACCCTAAGACTATTACTTTGCCTGCTCCCTCTTTGTTTAACTTGTCTACAGGTCCTCACATCCTTCCGTGGTCGGCTGTTCAAGCCTATAGGAATGCTGCACCAGCCCCGGAACCGGAGCCACAAGATGAGCCTCCACGACTATCTGTTTATTCTTGGGATCCAGAGGAGGTTGCCAGCCAGTGGCAGCTGGAGCCTTCTTCATCACAGTATGACCCCAGCTTCACCTATGGGTATCCGCCAGGCCATCCCTGGCAATAGACCAACTTAGGCCAAAAGCCTAAGCTTGGGGGAGTACGTATTTCCCACCGACATTACATTCATGTTCACACACACTCATTGCTAGATGTCGGTGGTCATACTCTTTCACTGTAATATCCATGCTAGTTTATTTTTTTCCTGCTTTCTTCTTGTGTGTTTAATAAACCTTAAGAAAAACAAAAAAAATAGTAGTAGTTTATTTCTTTGTTGTAGTAATTAAAAAGGAAAACCCAAAAATATTTCCCATTCTTCTTTTACTTGTTGGGAGCTTTCCCATGTAAATAGTTTTTATTTCTTTTATTTTCTTTTCTTTGGGGGTCAGTAGAAGAAGACCATGATTAAATTGTTGAAGTGGCTCTTATATGCATGATTGTTTATTTAACGTAGAGCCCGTATTACTTGTCTTCTCCTGTTTATTGAATGCTTGCAGATTCCAGCTTAGTCCAATGCACGTACATTCTTATTATTATTCACATCGTTCGGTCGTGCAAGTGAAAGGCAATAATGATGATATATGATGGACTTATTGGGATGAGAAAAGCTGGTATGAACTCGACCTCTCTTGTTTTTGTAAATATGATGATTCATCGTTCCTGAGTTAGCTATTATGAAGTAAGCATATTTACAATGATATTTAGAGATTATAGTTGCTTCTGCCATGCTTGATTAGCTATGAGTTATAATGGTTTACCTTGCGTGCCAACAAGCTATTAGAATGATCATGATGTGGTATGATGGGATGGTATCCTCCTTTAAATGAATTGAGTGACTAGACTTGGCACATGTGCACGCATGTAGTTGAATCAAATCAACATAGCATTCATGATATTTATGTTCATGGTAGATTATATCCTACTCATGCTTGTATTCGGTGTAAATTAATTTTAATGCATGTTTACAACTGTTGTCGCTCTCCCAGTTGGTCGCTTCCCAGTCTTTTGCTAGCCTTCACCTGTACTAAGCGGGAATACTGCTTGTGCATCCAAACACCTTAAACCCCAAAGTTGTTCCATATGAGTCCACTATACCTACCTATATGTGGTATTTACCTGTCGTTCCAAGTAAATTTGTATGTGCCAAACTCCAAACCTTCAAATGAAATTCTGTTTTGTATGCTCGAGCAGCTCATGTCTCAACTAGGGCTGCCCTTATCTTCCATGTTAGGCGGTTATTCTCAAGAGGAGTGGACTCCGCTCCTCATTCATGAGAAAATGGCTGGTCACCGGGATGCCCAGTCCCATGCTTTATGCAAACTAAATCAAAATAATTGCAAACAAAACTCCCCCCGGGACCCGTTGAATGTTGGAGGCACTCGTTGTTTCGAGCAAGCCATGGATTGATGCCTGTGGAGGAGGGGGAGTATAAACTTTACCATTCTGTTTGGGACCGCCTATAATTTGTTTAGCATGGAAGATATCGTCATCTCATAGTTGTTGCGTTGACAGCAAAAGTATGCCGCTCAAAATGTTATTCAATTTCTATTTTAAAACCGAGCTCTGGCACCTCTACAAATCTGTACTTCCCTCTGTGAAGGGCCTATCTATTTACTTTTATGTTGAGTCATCGCCCTTCTTATTAAAAAGCACCCGCTGGAGAGCACGCTGCCGTTTGCATTCATTATAATTGGTTTACATTGGGTATGACTTGACTGGATCTCTTTTACCATGAATTACAATGTTTAGTCAGTCCTTGATCTTTAAAGGTGCTCTGCATTTATGTTTTGCGGTCTCAGAAAGGGCTAGCGAGATACCATTTTGTTATATCATGTTATGATTATTTTGAGAAAGTGTTGTCATTCGAGTTTTGTTATTATAGCTCGCTAGCTGATTATGCTATTGATATGAGTAATTGTGAGACCTTTGTGTTATTGTTAGTACGGTTAGTTCATAATATTTGCTGAAACTTGAAAGCTAGCTTTTCATGTTACAACAGCAAGAGCAAACAGAGTTTGTAAAAGTTTTTCTTTTTCTCTTTCAGTTTGTCAACTGAATTGCTTGAGGACAAGCAAGGGTTTAAGCTTGGGGGAGTTGATACGTCTCCGTCGTATCTACTTTTCCAAACACTTTTGCCCTTGTTTTGGACTCTAACTTATATGATTTGAATGCAACTAACCCAGACTGACGCTGTTTTCAGCAGAATTGCCATGATGTTGTTTTATGTGTAGAAAATAAAAGTTATCGGAACAACCTGAAACTCCATGGAATATCTTATAATAAATAATAAAAAATCCTCGCCGAAGATGAGGACCAGGGGGGCCACACCCTGTCCACGAGGGTGGGCCCCCCCCCTAGGGCGCGCCCCCCTACCTCGTGTGCCCCTTGGTGGCCCTCCGACGCCAACTCCAACTCCATATATTGGCTTTCGGGGAGAAAAAAATCAGGGAGAAGAAATCGTCGCGTTTTACGATACGGAGCCACCGCCAAGCCCTAATCTCTCTCATGAGGGCTGATCTGGAGTCCGTTCGGGGCTCCGGAGAGGGGGATTCGTCGCCGTCGTCATCATCAACCATCCTCCATCACCAATTTCATGATGCTCACCGCCGTGCGTGAGTAATTCCATCGTAGGCTTGCTGGATGGTGATGGGTTGGATGAGATTTATCATGTAATCGAGTTAGTTTTGTTAGGCCTTGATCCCTAGTATCCACTATGTTCTGAGATTGATGGAGCTATGACTTTTCTATGCTTAATGCTTGTCACTAGGGCCTGAGTGCCATGATTTCATATCTTAACTTATTATGTTTTCATGAATATATGTGAGTTCTTGATCCTATCTTGCAAGTCTATAGTCACCTACTATGGGTTATGATCCGGCAACCCCGAAGTGACAATAACCGGAACCACTCCCGGTGATGACCATAGTTTGAGGAGTTCATGTATTCACTATGTGCTAATGCTTTGTTCCGGTTCTCTATTAAAAGGAGGCCTTAATATCCCTTAGTTTCCAATACGACCCCGCTGCCACGGGAGGGTAGGACAAAAGATGTCATGCAAGTTCTTTTCCATAAGCACGTATGACAATATACGGAATACATGCCTACATTACATTGATGAACTGGAGCTAGTTCTGTGTCACCCTATCTTATAACTGTTACATGATGAACCACATCCGGCATAATTATCCATCACTGATCCAGTGCCTACGAGTTTTCCATATACTGGTTCTCGCTTATTTACTTTTCCGTTGCTACTGTTACAATCACAACAAAATACCAAAAACATTCCTTTTTCTGTCTTTACTTTTGTTATCGTTACCATCACTATCATATTACTTTGCCACTAAACACTTTGTTGCAGATACTAAGTTTCCAGGTGTGGTTGAATTGACAACTTAGCTGCTAATACTTGAGAATATTCTTTGGCTTCCCTTGTGTCGAATCAATAAATTTGGGTTGAATACTCTACCCTCGAAAATTTTTGCGATCCCCTATACTTGTGGGTTATCAACTACCAGCTGCAACCCAGCATAGTGGGAGGCAGACTTGTGGGCCTACCAAGTTGACGGGGATGGAGGGCTTTGTCAACTTAGTTAATATGAACGATTCTAGCTCCAGTTACCGTACGATGTTCATCCAACGGCCGTAGTGCTTCTTCAACCTCTGGTCTGCTTGCTCCAGCCGCCCAAACCAGCGCTGGTCGCACCGCGTGCTCCTGCCTCCTGTGGCCGACTGTGATGCCGTGGAGGCCTCACCGCCCCTACTACTCCCACCGCTGGCCATGCCATCCCTCTACTCACCCACACCCCCTGTTATTCTGCGACGACGGCAGCCTCACACCGTAGCTGAACCAGTGAACCCTCGTACTCCTCTCTGTGTGGGCATCCAGTACCGCGTCTTCCCTGACTCCGCGTCGTCCCCGTCCTAGGCCTTGCCGTCGTCCACCGCCTTGGTGCTCTTGGCACGACGTGGTTAATGTGGTCAATGACTAACTTCCATTGGAAGAGTGCTGTACGTGGAGAGGCTGACAGCTGGGTCCACGACCGCAGCAAGGAAGTGCCTCCTTATTATATGGAAAATAATGATTCCACCACATGACAGCAGGGACCCACGGATGGGCAACCGTATTTCACGAAAAAAATGTTTCCCCCCTGACTGCTGGGACCCACCAGCTACATCTTCGCACGCAAGGAAGTGCATCCGGGTAAAAAAATGATTCGCCCCCCTGACTGCTGGGACCCACCATCTACATCTTCGCACGCAAGGAAGTGCGTGATAGTCAGGACCCACCTGCTCGAAGCTTACGTAGTGTTGTCATTCTGGTCGCGAACGTGTACATATATACTGATCAATGTAGAGGCGTGCACATGTCATAGTAGAGGCGCGCATGTAGCATGTACACATACGTACAATGGCCAATGTGCAAGAAAGAAAATACGGCCACGTACGTACATACGGGCGGGGTCTCGAACGCCTACTCGCGCATACGTACGGCCAGGGGTCGTGTACATGGATGGGTTGGAATGGAGAAATAACGTCGTCATCGTGTTCATGGGGAGCCAACCGGTTGGGTTGGAACGGAATGCATCGTCATGTTCATCGGGAGGGCTTGGACGGAATAGCCGATGGAAACAAGGCATGGCGTACCGCAGAACGGAGGAAACGGCCTTGTGTTCGACCGGTCACGTTCAAAACGGGATCCTGTTCATCGGAAGGGGTCTAGCGTACCGCAAAACAGAGGAAACAGACTTGTGTTGGACCTCCTACGGTCGAAACGGGGTCCTGTTGATCGGGAGGGGTTTGGCGTACCGCAAAATGTAGGAAACGGACTTGTGTTGGAGTGCTACGGTCGAAACGAGTGTACAGTTCATCGGGAGGGGTGTGGCGTACCAGAAAACGGGACTCCACGGGATACCGTTCATCTCCATCGTCGACCTCCTCCAGCTTACACGGGCTACTGTTCATCGACCGCCGACCTACTCCAGCCTGCACCTGTGACTGTTCATCCACGGGCTCATGTTCATCCAACCTCCACCGTGCGCTACTCCACCGGCCACTGTTCAACCAGACCTCTCCATAGGCTACTGTTCAACCACCCCTCCACGGGCTACTGTCCATCCAGCCCTCCACCTTCTACTGTTCGTCCAGCCCTCCACGGGGTCGTCCTGTTCATCTAGCCCTCAACGGGGTCCTGTTCATCCAGCCCCAACCGGCTCGATCGATCGAGGTCCTGTTCATCCAGAGGCAACACCACGGGGTCCTGTTCATCCACCCCCACCGGGAACTGTTCATCCACCCCCCCGGGTCCAAAATAAACCCTAAACTCGTAGCCGTTAGCTAAATCGAACCCTGAAATTCAAATCCCGGAAATCAGCACACCCAACTCACTAATCCCGGTCCAAAATGAACCCTGAGCTCATTTTAGGCTAAAAACGGTGACATGGCAGTAGTCAACCGGGATTGTTGACATGACTTGTGGGCCAGCCAGTGAAAGTGTTGACTGGTGGTGTGGTCGTTTTTGTTTTATAAGGATTGGGGAATTTGGGCAGCGAGGTGCTAGGGTTAGCGGCGGCAGGGGCGGCGAGGCACAGAGCACGGCGGCGGCAGGGCGACGGGGAGTAGAGCACGGCGGCGGCAGGAACAAGAGCGTCGCGATGTCGTGGAGTTCAGGGGCTTCTTCCGCTCCCGGATTCCGCCGCGCCAGTGGAAGGAGGGAGACGGACTCGAGGTCTCCTGTAGCTTACAGGGAGAGCCCAATGGCGTACGAGCCGCCGAAGATCTGCCATTGCAGACAGCCGCGCAAGGCGCCAAGATGGATCTCGTGGAGCCGCCAAAACCCCTGCAGGAGGTACTACGCCTGTGTGGATGCAATGGTGAGCCCCATTTTCTGTGTTTCTGCTGCTCTTTTCTTGCTCTTAGTTTGTGATTGATTTCATTTTCTGTTGAATAGCATGGTGGATGTGGCTATGTGGAATGGCATGATGATCCTTTGCCCACATTTTTAGCAACTTGATTGGAGATTTGAGAGACGAGGTGTGGAGGCTAAAGGGTCAGAGATCTGTGGCTAAGGCTGAAGATGGAATTCCAAATGTGCCTGTGTCTGGTCATGAAGCAGCATTACAGAATGTGGTTATGTCTCTGCAGGTTCAGTTAAAGGAGAAGAATGCAGAACTAGAAGCAATGAAAGGCAAATATATGAATGTGGTGATGGTTTTCATTGTCTTTGTGGTAGGTGTTTTCCTAGGGAAAGTGCTAGTGTTCTGAATGTGAGGTTAGCAGTTGGTGTGAGTTCTTTTGGTAGGAAAAAGTGCAAGTGCAATGAACATGTATGCAATGGTTTATAATGCTATTATTTGTGATCTGGGAGTGGTTTGTTATCAATGAGACTATGATCTGGCAGTTAATAAAAATCTCAGTTTTTAATGGAAGTTGCAGTAGCTATTTTGTATCAATTCTATGGAAATGAGCAAGTTGACTGTATGAGAACTCTGCTGTGAATATTGCTTGCATTTTGACAGCATTTCTGCTGGCATTTGCATAACAAAATGAAAATGAAAATAGCAGAATGAGAACTCTGCTATGAACATTGCTTGCATTTTGACAGCATTTCTGCTGGTATTTGCAGAATGTGCATATATATAGCAAAATGACTGTAATTGATTTGTAAGAAACAAAATGCAAACACAGTGCACATAAAGCAAACATTGCTTGAAATTTGACTGCATTTCAGTTGATAGCATCTCAGTTTACAACATCCCAGTTCACCAAAAGGACATACTTCATCAGAGGATCACCAAAAGCACATAGTTCAGTACATGATACCCAAAAGGACATAGTCCAGTACATGATCAACACAAATATGTAACTAGTTGCCACTTGCAGTGAAGTATTGGTAGCTGGGCAGTGAAGATGCAGGAGCCCTCTTTCTTCTTTTATTTGTAGTAGATGGTCCAGCTTGTGCATTTGCTGATGACTTCCTGGGAGGTTTAAACCTTGAAGCTGCAATACTTGGCACAGTTCCAAATGATCTTGGGGCAGTTCCTGTTGCAGGTTGTGTAGTAGCTGCCATAGATGGAGATGATCTTGGAGTAGACATTGGTGCTGCCATAGTTGCTGGTTGAGAAGGTTGTGAAGATAGACCAGCCTAGTAAAATTCAAAAGAAGTTAGTAAAATTCAAGAGAAAATAGTAAAACTCATGTAAATCAATGAAATTTACCCTTGTTGTGTCCCTTTTTTGCTAGTCTTCTTAAGATGGGCATTCTTCTTCTTGCCTCTCTCTGGATTTTGCTTGCAACCTGTCTTGTTATGTCCAGCAGTCCCACAGATTGAGCAAATAATTACAGTGCCATGCTTGGTCATTTTTTTGCTAGGCTTAGGTTTCTCTGTTTCTTCCCTCCTCCTATCATTATTCTTAGGCCTGCCTGGCATGTTGTCTGGTATGGTTGCATATGCTGGGGCTTGAGTCCTAGGTTTGTCAGAAACTGGCCACATTTCTTCACCTTCTACAGGTTCCAAACAGTGTTCATAAATTTTGTTGAATACTTCAACAAAATAACAGGGAGCAATGAAATCTTCCACTTTTTTGCCACATTTGAAGATAGTTGTGCATGCATGGGAACAAGGAAGTCCTGCCAGCTGGAAGTAGCCACATGAGCATGTCCAATTGTCAAGACTCACTGTGTACTACCTTTTTTTCCCAGTGAGAAGTTTGACTTCAAATCCATCTTTGCCATTCCAAAGTACCTCCATGAACTGTGTCCTTGCTATGCTACTCTTCAACTTCTTAAAAGCACTGGGGCATATTTTTCCATGAAACTTCTGACCTTTGGCCCTTTGTTCCTGAATTCTAACAAGTATTTGTTTCCTAATTTTTTCTTGCATTGAAATTATTGGATAAAACCTTACTTCAACAATTGCATGATTAAAAGATTCACAAAGATTATTGTCAACTGATTCACAGTTGGAACCCACTAGAAAAAATGCCCTTGCCCAATGTACTGGCTCTGTTCTCATCATATCTTTTGCACCATCTGGTGTTTCTTGGGCTAGCTTTGCTTTGTAGTAGTTGAAGTCTTGCTTGTTTGCTGCTTTGGCAACTGCCCAGAACTTCTTCTGCCACTCATGTGCCCTATGCTTGTTTCTCCAGTTGGCATAGATATGCCTAGCATACATTCTGTTCTCTGCATTTGGCAGATAGTCCTGCATAGCATTAATCAGTCCCTTCTGTTGATCTGAAATGAACACCTATCCAGCTGCATTGTTATTAATGTCAAGATCTTTAATAAGCAAGCCAATAAACCACTTCCAGCTTTCATTTGTTTCCTTCTCAACAACAGCCCATGCCAGTGGATACATTTGATTGTTGGCATCTCTACCAACAGCACACAACAGCTCTCCTTTCACAGTCCCTTTGAAAAAACATCCATCTAATCCTATTACTTTCCTGCAGCCAGCCTTGAACCCTAACTTCAGTGCATTAAAGCACACATGAAAGCTTTGAAATATGTTTTCTTCCATGTTTGTAGGATCCAAACAAACTGCAACAGTGCTTCCTGGATTACTTCTGAGCAGCTCCAGTTGGTAATCAAAAACCCTAGTCTACTCATTCTTCATTCCAGCTCTTAATTTGTCCATGACTAGCTTCTTTGCATGCTTGCACTTAGAAGTTGATACATCAGCAAACATATCCTGGAGAACTATTGCTTTGATGCTCTCAATCTTCCACATTGGATTAGCTAAAATGAAGTGCTCATATCTCTGAGCAATAACCTTTGCTGTAACAAGTCTGTTCTCTCTATTTTGTGCACATTCATGCTCATCATTAAAAGTAATAATCTGAAACCTGCTTGTTCTTGAGGTTTTGGCTCCATAAATCAACCAAGGGCACCCAGGCCATCCACACTTAGCTCTGACTCTATCTGCCTCTGATTTCATGAACACAATGCTCCTCTTGGTAACAATTCCATATCTCTTCAATGCCTTCACAAGCTGATTCTTGCTTCTGAACACCATTGTTAATGAGAAGTGTGGAATATCTGTGTCATTGTTGTATCTGGGATACTTGCTCTTCCTCCTAACCATTTGCCCATCAGAATCTTCATCATAAGAATAATCCTCATCAGATGAATCATAGCCCCACTCCTTCTCCTCTCCCTCTATTTGTTCTTCCATATTGGCAATTAGTTCAATGGGAACAGGTGCTGATGAATCTCCTGCAAGACAACTCTTTGTATCTCTCATCTTCTTCTTGAATTTTCTAGCATGCCTCCTAAGCTCCACAACTTCAGAATTTTCTCCACTATCCTCACTATGGGGCATGTACTCAGTATCTTCATCACTGTCTGAAACTGCAATATTGTCTTGCTCTGCTGCAATATTCACTTGCTCTCCTGCAATATTCACTTGCTCTCCTGCAATATTCACTTGCTCTCCTGCAATATTCACTTGCTCTGCTGTTGTACTGTTCTGAACATTGACTTGCTCTGCTCTTGTACTTAACTGAACTGGCACTTCATCTGGATTGCACACTTGAGAAATGACAAATTGGGAATCTGGCACTTGAACAACATCACTAGCTTCTAAAGTTCTTCTAGACCTGGGCTGCTTAACTGGACTGCTAACAAGTTGAGTGAGCACACCACTGTCAAGTGGCTCTGCACTAATGACAATATCAGGTTCTTCAAATTCATCATCACTTACATCCATTATCTCATTCTCATAATCACTGCCACTACTGTTGTACTCACTGTCCTGCTCCCCATGATATTCAACATAAATATCTGCTACATCTCCAACACAAATATAGTCTGCCATATTCATACAACCACTTTCATCAAACAAAAACACCAGACTCTCAGCTAGTTCCTTCCCAGGATACAGAAAATACAACTTCATCGATTCCTTCAAATCAACATGGTCTTTCAAATGCCCTCTAACTTCTTGCAATGACAACTTGTCCCTCTCGATATGTGACATCTCTTCATCGCCCCCAACATAAAGAACAGGACCATTGTGGATGAACTGCCCTCCAATATGAAATCTGACGTTCAAAATCTCGTTCGGATCCATGATTTAACTGAAACAAACATGAGAATATCACTACATTGTCCTAATCCGAGCATTTGGAATAACAAAAACGCAAAAATAAAATCATCCCAAAACCTAACTTTACAGTTGACGAAAAGCCCCAATTTTTCGCCCACAAACCCTAACACTAACAGGGCAGAGAGAGCCTAAATTGCAGCGACCGGAGGAGGAGTACATCGAAGATATTACCTTCAACGCCGCTCGTCGTCCTGCCGTCACGATCGCCGCCGTTGCCGTCGATCACCCGCCCCTCGCCATTGCCGTCGCTCGAGCAGGGGAATGCCAGGAGACGTCACAGTTGGGGGGATGGACTGCCCTTCCTGGGCTGCCTCTCCACTAATAACAGAGGAGGCGCTATGGGCTGTTGTGGGCCGGCCCAAGTTTGACGCGCCCAACGTGCCCCAACAGCCAGCAATCCCAGTTTCCTCTGCCGTGTCATCAATCCCTGTTTGGGAATGAGCTCAGGGTTCATTTTGGACCGGGATTAGTGAGTTGGGTGTGCTGATTTCCGGGATTTGAAATTCAGGGTTCGATTTAGCTAAGGCTACGAGTTCAGGGTTTATTTTGGACTTTTTCCCCAGCAACACTCATTGTTCATCCAGAGGAAGCATCGATCAGCTTCAGTTAGCAGCAGTAGCAAAGGAATCGCCCAATCGGGTTCAGTTAACAACCATCGATCGATCACTCGGGTTCAGTAACGCGTAGCCTGTAGTGCAATAGCTCGGATTCAGTAAGCGAACGCCTCGCTTGGGTTCAGTTAGAGCCCAACACCTCGCACCCACATGCGTGCGTGTACGAGAGAAATGCGCAAACCTCCATGCATCGCTCGGCCCCGACCACCCACCGTAACCGGGAACACCCTGATATTTTCCTCGCCCTCACTTGTACCACAGTTTTTTCCGTCATGGACGGCCCAAAGAATGTCATGCAGCTGCGTCTCCGGCCCGCCCAGGACAAAAAGCCCATTTTCTGTCATGATTTTTTGTCATAGAAGTAGGATCCCACCAAATCTATGATGATACCAGGTTTTGTCACAATTATCGTCATAGAAGTGTCATAAGGATGACAGGAAAAAAATTCGTTCGGCCCAAAATGTCACAGATGTGTCTGTTTTTTGTAGTGTTGGCTGCAACCCCGCACTCACCTAAGTTAAAAAACACTCCGAGTGGAGAGCGATCCTCCCACTCGGGGGCTCAGCCGTGATCCCGTACTCGCCTAAGTTAAAAATATTCTGATGGAGAGCGATCCTCCGACTTTGGGGTTCAGCTGCGACCCCGCACTCGCCTAAGTTAAAAAAACACTTCGAGTGGAGAGCGATCCTCCCACTCGGGGGCTTAGCCGCAATCTTGTACTCGCCTAAGTTAAAAATACTCTGAGTGGAGAGCGATCCTCCCACTCAGAGGCTTAGCTGCGACCCCGCACTCGCCTAAGTTAAAAATACTCCGAGTAGAGAGTGATCCTACCACTCGGGGGCTTAGATGCGACCCCGCACTCCCCTAAGTTAAAAAACACTCCGAGTAGAGAGCGATCCTCCACTCGGGGGTTTAGCCACGATCCCATACTCGCCTAAGTTAAAAATACTCCGAGTGGAGAGCGATCCTCCCACTCAGAGGCTTAGCTGCGACCCCGCACTCGCCTAAGTTAAAAATACTCCAAGTGGAGAGCGATCCTCCACTTGGGGGCTTAGCTGCGACCCCGCACTAGCCTAAGTTGAAAAAAACACTTCGAGTGGAGAGCGATCCTCCCACTTGGAGGCTTAGTTGCAACCCCACACTCGCCTAAGTTAAAAAACACTCCGAGTGGAGAGCGATCCTCCCACTCGGGGGCTTAGCGGCGATCCCGTACTCGCCTAAGTTAAAAAAATACTCCGAGCGGAGAGAGATCCTCCCACTCGGAGGCTTAGCTACGACCCTGCACTCGCCTAAGTTAAAAAACACTCCGAGTGGAGAGCCATCCTCCCACTCGGAGGCTTAGCTGCAACCCTGCACTCGCCTAAGTTAAAAAACACTATGAGTGGAGAGCGATCCTCCCACTCGGGGGCTTAGCTGGGACAACGCACTCGCCTAAGTTAAGAAACACTCCGAGTGGATAGTGATCCTCCCACTCGGGGCTTAGCCCCGATTCCGTACTCACCTAAGTTAAAAACACTCTGAGTGGAGAGCATTCCTCCCACTCGGGGACTTAGATGCGACCTTGCACTCGCCTAAGTTAGAGAACACTCGGAGTGGAGAGCAATCCTCCCACTTGGGGGCTTAGTTGCGACCCCGTACTCGCCTAAGTCACAAAGATCCTCTGAGGTGCGTCACAAGTTCAACATACGCTCCATGCCGATCCACAAGGACGACGAGGTGTCGATTGAACACATCACCAGAGCTGCGTCACAAATACAACGTATGCTCCATCCTGATCCGCAAGGATGACGAGGTGTCGATCAATCTCGTCGTCAGAGCACATGACGGAGAGTGGAAAGGTCAAGTCCTACTCGGAACCAAAAAGCATTCGAAAGCGATAAAGGCAAAGCTATCGTATTCAAAGAAAACCAAGTTCAGATAAATCCCGCAAAAGTTCAGAACCACAACGGGCAGAAGTACTCAGGCGTTAGGCCTGAAAGAGTTTAACGGTTACAGAACCAGTCTTCATTCTGAGGCAAATAAAGGTGGGCATAATGTTTGTTCACTTGGAGGGAGGAGGACTCGCTGGCTTGACGAAGCTGTCAAGATCAATGCTATCTGCGATACGAGTGGCGGCATCAATGAAGGTGTCCATGAAGGATTGAAAGCTGAGCTTCCTCGTATTGGCCACCTTGAGAGCCGCCAACTTGTCTTCTCTCACATCCTTGCAATGGACTCGGACCAGCGACAGAGCCACATCGGCGTCGCATCGAGCAGACGACTTCTTCCACTCTTGCACTCGACCAGGGATCTCATTCAGTCGAGTCATCAGAGACTCGAGATCATTCTGAAGTTCCGCCTAAGGCCAGAGTTCAGTGTCAATCCGCGACATCGCCACCTTCAGACGAGCAAGATAATCCACAACACTGTCCAAACGAGACTCCAACCGCAGCACGTTCATCACGACATCATCTTTGACAGGAGAGTTTATGGGATCAAGACCTGCTTCGACCCGCCCAGTCTCTACTTCGAAGTCTTGTCAGAGTTCTGCACAGTCAGAAAAGTGGTGAGTCGACAGTTAAATAAGATGTGTCAGTCGACATCGGCAAATCAGTCGAATGAGAGGAAATACCTTCAAGCTTCAAGACCAGTTTCTCAGCAAGCCGTCCCAGATAAGCCTCCAGTTCACCCTTCTTTGCCGTGAGACTTCCAACCTTCTCAGTCAGGGTTTCCTTGTCCTTCTTCAGCTTCTCAACCTCCTGGTTGGCCTCAGCAACAACAGCCTTCAGCTTGGAGTTCTCCTCTTCCAACTTGCTGACTAAGGCCAGCTTCTTATTTGCAAGTGTTGTTTTCTCTCGCGCCTCCTTCTGCGATGCGGCAAGGTCTTGATCCTTCTCCAGAGCCTACTTCATTTTCTCTAAAGAAATAACATTCTTCAGACGAGCTTGGAGTTGACGATTTTCACTACGCACATTTGTTCGAGTGAAGTCACTCGGTTCAAGAGACAAAAAAAGTCATAAGGTGGACAGTCGACGAATTGTTACCTCCCATAGTAGCTGCTTCTTCTTGGGCCTTATGGAGATTGTTCTTGGCCAGCTCTAGATCGAGGTTGAGGCTGATCTGCTTCTTCTCCAACTCAGAAAACCGGACCCCGAGCTCGCAAGATTTCTGCGTTCAGTGAACAAAGCACGTCAGTCGACGGAAACAAAGGTTAATCCCAACACAAAGGTAAAAACAAAGTTTCTCAGACCCCAGCCGACTGCCAACAGTCGACCGTGGTCTCAGGGACTACACCCAGTGGGTGCACTTGGCGTGCCCCCACTGGTCCAGTTTACCACTCTGCATGGTTAATTTACCACTCTACATGGTCTACCCAGCATGAGTATGCAAAAAAAGAGGGGTTTCTCAGACCCCAGTTGACTGCCAGCATTTGAGTGTGGTCTCGGGGACTACACCCAGTGGGTGCACTTCACGTGCCCCCACTGGTCCGGGTTCCGCTCAGATCAAGCTATTCAACCGAGTGAAAGAACAATGAAATAACATTCGACAAAGACCCCGCCAAATCAAACATTCGACAGCGGTCTCGGGGACTACACCTAGTGGGTGCACTTTGCATGCCCCCACTGGTTCAGAGATACATTCGACTCAACTCGGTCGACCCAAGTAAAAGAACTATTCAACACTAACACCCAGTGGGTGATCGGATGTAAAATGCAGACCCATGATAGATGCGCATAAAAGTTCCAAAATGCTCATCTAGGGACATCTTACGGAGATCAACTACTACATCATAAGCAATGCAAAAACCAAGTTGAAACATCAGTCGGAAATCAACTGACCTTGACATTAACGTGCAGTGGCGTTGTAGGCAACCTGGTTGGCCTCGTGCACCACTAATACGTCCATTTTGCATCATGCTTTTATATCGATATTTATTGCATTATGGGTTATTGTTACACTTTATGTCACAATACTTATGCCTATTCTCTCTTATTTTACAAGGTTTACATGAAGAGGGAGAATGCCGGCAGCTGGAATTCTGGGCTGGAAAAGGAGCAAATATTAGAGACCTATTCTACACAACTCCAAAAGTCCTGAAACTCCATGAAAGTTATTTTTGGAATTAATAAAAAATACTGGGCAAAGAAAGTACCAAAGGGGCCCACACCCTGTCCACGAGGGTGGGGGCGCGCCCTACCCCCTGGGCGCGCCCCCTACCTCGTGGGCCCCTGGCAGCTCTCTGGTGGCCATCTTCTGCTATATGAAGGCTTTTACCCTGGAAAAAATCATAGGCAAGCTTTCGGGAAGAAACTCTACCGCCACAAGGCGGAACCAATCTAGGGCTCTGGCAGAGCTGTTCCACCGGGAAAACATCCCTCCGGGAGGGGGAAATCATCACCATCGTCATCACCATCGATCCTCTCAGCGGGAGGCAGTCAATCTCCATCAACATGTTCACCAGCACCATCTCTTCTCAAACCCTAGTTCATCTCTTGTATTCAATCTTTGTCTCAAAACCTCGGATTGGTACCTGTGGGTTGCTAGTAGTGTTGATTACTCCTTGTAGTTGATGCTAGTTGGTTTATTCGATGGAAGATCATATGTTCAGATCCTTAATGCATATTAATACCCCTCTGATTATGAACATGAATATGATTTGTGAGTAATTATGGTTGTTCCTGAGGACATGGGAGAAGTCTTGCTATAAATAGTCATGTGAATTTGGTATTCGTTCGATATTTTGATGAGATGTATGTTGTCTCTCCTCTAGTGGTGTTATGTGAACATCGACTACATGACACTTCACCATTGTTTGGGCCTAGAGGAAGGCATTGGGAAGTAATAAGTAGATGATGGGTTGCTAGAGTGACAGAAGCTTAAACCCTAGTTTATACGTTGCTTCGTAAGGGGCTGATTTGGATCCATATGTTTCATGCTATGGTTAGGTTTATCTTAATACTTCTTTTGTAGTTGCGGGCACTTGCAATAGGGGTTAATCATAAGTGGGATGCTTGTCCAAGAAAGGGAAGTACCCAAGCACCGGTCAACACACATACCAAATTATCAAAGTAACGAACACGAATCATATGAGCGTGATGAAAACTAGCTTAACGATAATTCCCATGTGTCCACGGGAGCTCTTTTCTCTTATAAGAACTTGTCCAGGCTTATCCTTTGCCACAAAAAGGATTGGGCCACCTTGCAGCGCCTTATTTACTTTCATAACTTGTTACCCGTTACAAATTACCTTATCACCAAACTATCTGTTACCGATAATTTCAGTGCTTGCAGAGAAAACCTTACTGAGAACCGCTTGTCATTTCCTTCTGCTCCTCGTTGGGTTCGATAGTCTTACTTATCGAAAGTACTATGATAGATCCCGTACACTTGTGGGTCATTAAGACTCTTTTCTGGCGCCATTGCCGGGGAGTGAAGTACCTTTGGTAAGTGGAACTTGGTAAGGAAAAATTTATATAGTGTGCTGAGATTTACTGTCACTTGTTACTTTGGAACATAATCCTTTGAGGGGCTTGTTCGGGGTATCTTCACCCCGACCAGTAGAGCAAAGAGTTGCTCCTCAACCTATTGAACCTACTGAAAATGTTTACTTTGAAATTCCTTCGGGTATGGTAGAGAAACTACTAGCTAATCCTTTTACAGGAGATGGAACATTGCATGCCGACTTGCACCTAATCTATGTGGATGAAGTTTGTGGATTATTTAAGGTTGCAGGTATGCCTGAGGATGTTATCAAGAAGAAGGTCTTCCCTTTATATTTGAAGGGATATGCATTGACATGGTTTAGGCTATGTGATGATGTGGGATCATGGAACTACAACTGATTGAAATTGGAATTTCATCAGAAGTTTTATCCTATGCATCTTGTTCATCGTGATCGTAATAACATATATAATTTTTGGCCTCGCGAAGGAGAAAGCATTGCTCAAGCTTGGGGGAGGATTAAGTAAATGTTATATTCATGCCCCAATAATGAGCTCTCAAGAGAAATGATTATTCAAAAAATTTATGCTCGGCTTTCTCTCAACAATCGCTCCTTGCTCGATACTTCTTATACTGGTTCTTTTATGATGGAGACTATTGAATTCAGATGGGATTTATTGGAAAGAATTAAACACAACTCTGAAGATTGGGATCTCGACGAAGGTAAGGAGTTAGGTATGACACCTAAGTTTGATTGTGTTAAATCTTTTATGGATACTGATGCTTTTCGTGAATTTAGCACTAAATATGGACTTGACTTTGAGATAGTAGCTTCTTTCTATGAATCATTTGCTACTCATGTTGACCTCCCTAAGGAGAAGTGGTTTAAATATAATCCTCCCACTGAAGTAAAGGTAGTTGCACCTATTAAAGTTGAAGAAAAGAGTATCACTTATAATGATCCTATTGTTCCTACAACTTATATTGAGAAACCACCTTTCCCTGTTAGGATAAAGGATCATGCTAAAGCTTCAACTATGGTTCGTAAGAGTAATACTGAAAACACCTACACCACATGAGCAAATTAAAGTTGAACCTAATATTGCTATGGTTAAAGATCTCTTGGCTGATAATATTGATGGGCATCTTATTTACTTCTGTGTTGAAGCTGCTAGAATTGCTAGACCCGATTCTAAGAATAAACATAGACCTGTTGTAGGCATGCCTGTTATTTCTATTAAAATAGGAGATCATTGTTATCACGGCTTATGTGATATGGGTGCTAGTGCTAGTGCACTACCTCATTACCTATACAAAGAAATTATGCATGATATTACACCTGCTGAGATACAAGAAATTGATGTTACAATTAAGCTTGCCAATAGAGATACTATTTTACTAGTTGGGATTGTTAGAGATGTTGAAGTCTTGTGTGGGAAAGTTAAATATCCTGCTGATTTTCTTGTTCTTGGTTCCCCACAAGATAGCTTTTGTCCCATCATATTTGGTAGACCCTTCTTGAATATTGTTAATGCTAAGATAGA
Source organism: Triticum dicoccoides (assembly GCF_002162155.2). Classification (NCBI taxonomy): domain Eukaryota; kingdom Viridiplantae; phylum Streptophyta; class Magnoliopsida; order Poales; family Poaceae; genus Triticum; species Triticum dicoccoides. The sequence goes on from NC_041393.1 coordinate 707,663,569, forward strand.
CTGCGAAAAGGATGTTGTTACTATTGGTTTGGGGGATATGTCTCATGAGTTTAATTTTGCTAAATTTCATAGACAACCCCATGATAAAGAATTGCCTAGTAAGGATGAAATTATTGGTCTTGCTTCTATTGCCATTCCTCCTAATGATCCTTTAGAAAAATATTTGCTAGACCATGAAAATGATATGTTTATGAATGAAAGAAGGGAGATAGATGAAGTATTCTTTAAACAGGGACCAATTTTGAAACACAATTTGCCTGTTGAAATTTTAGGGGATCCTCCACCGCCCAAGGGTGATCCCGTGTTTGAGCTTAAACCACTACCTGATACTCTTAAATATGCTTATCTTAATAAAAAGAAGATATACCCTGTTATTATTAGTTCTAACCTTTTAGAGCAGGAAGAGGAGAAATTATTGAAAACTCTAAAGAAGCACCGTGCTGCTATTGGATATACTCTTGATTATCTTAAGGGCATTAGTCCCACTCTATGCCAACACAAAATAAAATTGGAGAAAGATGCCAAACCAGTTATTGATCACCAAAGACGGTTAAATCCTAAGATGGAAGAAGTGGTAAGAAAAGAAATACTAAAGCTCCTGGAAGCAGGTATAATTTATCCCATTGCTGATAGTCAGTGGGTAAGTTATGTCCATTGTGTCCTAATGATATTACTGTCGTTCCTAATGATAAAGATGAATTGATCCCACAAAGAATTGTCATAGGTTATAGGATGGTAATTTATTTCCGCAAATTAAATAAAGCTACTAAAAAGGATCATTACCCTTTGCCTTTTATTGATCAAATGCTAGAAAGATTATCCAAACAGACACATTTTTGCTTTCTAGATGGTTACTCTGGTTTCTCTCAAATACAAGTGTCAGCAGAGGACCAAGAAAAGACCACTTTTACTTGCCCTTTCGGTACTTTTGCTTATAGGCGTATGCCTTTTGGTTTATGTAATGCACCTGCTACCTTTCAAAGATGCATGATGGCTATATTCTCTGACTTTTGTGAAAATATTGTCGAGGTTTTCATGGATGATTTCTCCGTTTATGGATCTTCTTTTGATGATTGCTTCAGCAACCTTGAACGAGTTTTGTAGAGATGCAAAGATACTAGTCTTGTCTTGAATTGGGAAACTGCCACTTTATGGTTAATGAAGGTATTGTCTTGGGGCATAAAATTTCTGAAAGAGGTATTGAAGTTGATAAAGCTAAAGTTGATGCTATTGAAAAGATGCCATGTCCCAAGGACATTAAAGGTATAAGAAGTTTCCCTTGTTATGCCGGTTTTTATAGGAGGTTCATTAAGGACTTCTCTAAAATTTCTAGGCCTCTAACTAATCTCTTACAAAAAGATTTTCCTTTTGTCTTTGATGATGATTGTGTAGAAGCATTTGAAATACTTAAGAAAGCTTTGATTTCTGCACCTATTGTTCAGCCACCTAATTGGAATTTACCCTTTGAAATTATGTGGATGCTAGTGATTATGTTGTAGGTGCTGTTCTAGGACAAAGATTTGATAAAAAACTAAATGTTATTCAATATGCTAGTAAAACTCTAGACAGTGACCAGAGAAATTATGCTACTACTGAAAAAGAATTTTTAGCAGTTGTATTCCCTTGTGATAAGTTCAGACCTTATATTGTTGATTCTAAAGTAACTATTCACAGTGATCATGCTGCTATTAAATATCTTATGGAAAAGAAAGATGCTAAACCTAGACTTATTAGATGGGTTCTCCTACTACAAGAATTTGATTTGCATATTATTGATAGAAAGGGAGCTGAGAACCCCGTTGCAGACAACTTGTCTAGGTGAGAGAATATTCTTGATGACCCACTACCTATTGATGATAGCTTTCCTCATGAACAATTAGCTGTCATAAATGCTTCTCGTACTGCTCCATGGTATGCTGATTATGCTAATTACATACTTGCCAAATTTATACCACCTAGTTTCACATACCAGCAAAAGAAAAAGTTTTTCTATGATTTAAGACATTAGTTTTGGGATGACCCACACCTTTATAAAGAAGGAGTAGATGGTGTTATTAGACGTTGTGTACCTGAGCATGAACAGGAACATATCCTATGCAAGTGTCACTCCAAAGCTTATGGAGGACACCACGCTGGAGATAGAACTGCGCATAAGGTATTGCAATCCGGTTTTATTGTCCTACTCTCTTCAAGGATGCCCATAAGTTTGTCTTGTCTTGCGATGAATGTCAAAGAATTGGTAATATTAGTAGACATCAAGAAATGCCTATGAATTATTCTCTTGTTATTGAACCATTTGATGTGTGGGGCTTTGATTATATGGGGCCGTTTCCTTCCTCCAATGGGTATACACATATTTTAGTTGTTGTTGATTACGTTACTAAGTGGGTAGAAGCTATTCCAACTAGTAGTGCTGATCATAACACCTCTATTAAGATGCTTAAAGAAGTTATTTTTCTGAGGTTTGGAGTCCCTAGGTACCTAATGACCGATGGTGGTTCACATTTTATTCATGGTGCTTTTCATAAAATGCTTGGTAAGTATGATGTTAATCATAGAATTGCATCTCCTTATCACCCACAGTCTAGTGGTCAAGTAGAACTGAGTAATAGGGAGCTTAAATTAATTTTGCACAAGACTGTTAATAGATCTAGAAAGAATTGGTCCAAGAAACTCAATGATGCATTATGGGCTTATAGAACTACTTATAAAAATCCTATGGGTATGTCTCCATATAAAATGGTTTATGGAAAAGCATGTCACTTACCTCTCGAATTAGAACATAAGGCATATTGGGCAATTAAAGAGCTCAATTATGATTTGAAACTTGCCGGTGAGAAGAGGTTATTTGACATTAGCTAACTTGATGAATGGAGAACTCAAGCCTATGAGAATGCCAAACTTTTAAAGAAAAAGTTAAAAGATGGCATGACAAAAGGATACAAAAGTGTGAGTTTAATGTAGGTGATTATGTGTTGCTATACAACTCTCGTTTAAGATTTTTTGCAGGAAAACTCCTCTCTAAATGGGAAGGTCCTTACGTTATCGAGGAGGTCTATCATTCCGGTGCCATAAAAATCAACAACTTCAAAGGCACAAGTCCAAAGGTGGTGAACAGCCAAAGAATCAAACATTATATCTCAGGTAATCCAATAAATGTTGAAACTAATGTTATTGAAACCGTAACCCCAGACAAATACATAAGGGACACCTTCCAGAACATTTCAGACTCTGAAAAGGAATAGGTATGTGGTACGGTAAGTACATCAACTCCAAAACAGTTCTAATAGCAGTTTTTCTCCGTTTTGGAATATTTAAGAAAATAGGAAAATAAGAAGTAGTCTGGGAAGGACACGAGGCGTCCACGAGGGTGGAGGGCGCGCCCTACCCCCCTGGGCATGCCCCCCTTCCTCGTGGTCACCTCGTGTGCTCTCCAAACTCTGTCTTCTTGCACGACACTTCTTTTGGTCGGTAAAAATTCATTATATAATCACCCGAAAATTTTGACCACCATATCACGCAAAAATCTTTTGTCTTTGTTTCGAGCTGTTTTTCTAACAGATCTAGACTACCATGACATCTTCAAGTGCACTCGAGGACAAGTTCTTCGAGAAGGTCATCAACCCCTACCTCGCGGAGGTGATGCAGCACCCTCACACCATTGAGATGCATGAGGGGGTGCTACACATCCGCGATGTAGAGGGACCAAGGAGAACCGGAAGCATGGAGACAAGATTCGAAGCAATGGAGCAGCAGGTCTTCAAGTGCCAAGAGATGGTGGAACGCGGACTCGATGCCAACCACATGATGATCGCAGAGTTCACCAACAACCACAAGCTGGATGCCAAGAACATCAAGGAGACCATCTTCAAACTTCATGAGAAAATCGAGCACCTCCAAGCCCAGATCTATGACCTGCAAAACCAAAACTGTGAGTATGAATATAGATTCAAGAGGATGTGTTTGGCTGCAGATTTGAGGATCCCGGAGACTCGATCATCCTTCTATAATGGTGAGTCTATGCCTTGGAAGATGGACGACAAGCCTTCATCATCAACAACTCCATCATCATCACCCCCGAAGAAGGAGACATAATCACATGGGTATGGGCACTCCCCTTAGCAACTGCCAAGCTTGGGGGAGGTGCCCCGGTATCGTATCATCATCACACTCCTATCTTTACCGTTTTTATTAGTTCGATCCTTTTAGTAATATCTTGATCTAGTAGAATAAAGTTTTAGAATGATCTAGTCTTGAGTTTTGCTTTATGATCCCTCTATGTAATCGAGTCTGTGAGCTTTATATAATAAATATTAGTGTTGAGTCAAGGGCTTTGCTTTCTTGTTATGATCTTGAGGGAATAAAAGAAAAAGAAAGAACTAAAAGAAATAAAGAGATCATACGGATCTTATGGAGAGTAATGACTTCATAAATAGAAAGTATGATGAATAAAAGTTGTTGAGAGTTGGCAAACACAGTTTTGGTCATCGTTGCAATTACTAGGAAGTAATAAAGAAAGAGAGGTTCTCACATATAAATATACTATCTTGGACATCTTTTATGATTGTGAGCACTCCTTAAAATATGAAATGCTAAAGAGTTGATGTTGGACAAGGAAGACAACGTAATGGGTTATGTTTTCTTATATTCGAAATAAAGTATATTCTCATGGATCATCCAACATGTTGAGCTTGCTTTTCCCCCTCATGCTAGCCAAATTCCTTGCACCAAGTAGAGATATTACTTGTGCTTCCAAAGTACCCTTAAACCTGGTTTTGCCCTGAGAGTCCACCATGTCTACCTATGGATTGAGTAAGATCCTTCAAGTAAGTTGTCATTGTTGCATGCAATAAAAATTGCTTTCTAAATATGTATGACTTATTAGTGTGGAGAAAATAAGATTTATACGATCTTGTGATATGGAAGTAATAAAAGCGACTGACTGCATAATAAAGGTCTCTATCACAAGTGGCAATATAAAGTGACGTTCTTTTGCATTAAGATTTCGTGCATCCAACCATAAAAGCACATGACAACCTCTGCTTCCCTTTGCGAAGGACCTATCTTTTATTTTCGTCTTATACATTATGCAAGAGTCATGGTGATCTTCACCTTTCCTTTCATATTTTATCCTTTGGCAAGCACCTTATGTTGGAAAGATCCTGATATATATACCCAATTGGATGTACGCTAGCATGAACTATTATTGTTGACATTACCCTTGAGGTAAAAGGTTGGGAGGCAACACTATAAGCCCCTATCTTTCTCTGTGTCCGATTAAAACTTCATACCCATAAGTATTGTGTGAGTGTTAGCAATTGTGAAAGACTAAATGATAGTTGAGTATGTGGAGTTGCTGAAAATCTCTTATAATGATTCTTTGTGATGCTATGATAAATTGCAATTGCTTCAATGACCAAGACTATAGTTTGTTAGTTTTCAATGAAGTTTCTGATTCATACTTGACATTGTGAATAGATTGTTACTTTAGCATAAATAATCACATGACTAAATATATATGTGTTGATGTTTTAAGAATGATCATGATGCCCTCATGTCCGTATTTTATTTTATCGACACCTCTACCTCTAAACATGTGGACATATTTATCGATTTAGGCTTCCGCTTGAGGACAAGCGAGGTCTAAGCTTGGGGGAGTTGATACGTCCATTTTGCATCATGCTTTTATATCGATATTTATTGCATTATGGGTTGTTGTTACATGTTATGTCACAATACTTATGCCTATTCTCTCTTATTTTACAAGGTTTACATGAAGAGGGAGAATGTCGGCAGCTGGAATTCTATGCTGGAAAAGGAGAAAATATTAGAGACCTATTCTGCACAACTCCAAAAGTCCTGAAACTCCACGAAAGTTATTTTTGGAATTAATAAAAAATACTAGGTGAAGAAAGTACTAGAGGGGGCCCACACCCTGTCCACGAGGGTGGGGGCGCGCCCCCTGCCTTGTGGGCCCCTGGCAGCTCTCTGATGGCCATCTTCTGCTATATAGGCAAGCTTTCAGGAAGAAACTCCACCGCCACGAGGCGGAACCTTGGCAGAACCAATCTAGGGCTCCGGCGGAGCTGTTCTGCCGGGGAAACATGCCTCCGGGAGGGGGAAATCATCACCATCATCATCACAATCGATCCTCTCAGCGGGAGGGGGTCAATCTCCATCAACATCTTCACCAGCACCATCTCTTCTCAAACCCTAGTTCATCTCTTATATTCAATCTTTGTCTCAAAACCTCGGATTGGTACCTGTGGGTTGCTAGTAGTGTTGATTACTCCTTGTAGTTGATGCTAGTTGGTTTATTCGGTGGAACATCATATGTTCAGATCCTTAATGCATATTAATACCCCTCTGATTATGAACATGAATATGATTTGTGAGTAGTTACGTTTGTTCCTGAGGACATGGGAGAAGTCTTGCTATGAGTAGACATGTGAATTTGGTATTTTCAATATTTTGATGAGATGTATGTTGTCTCTCCTCTAGTGGCGTTATGTGAACGTCGACTACATGACACTTCACCATTGTTTGGGCCTAGAGGAAGGCATTGGGAAGTAATAAGTAGATGATGGATTGCTACAGTGATAGAAGCTTAAACCCTAGTTTATGCGTTGCTTCGTAAGGGGCTGATTTGGATCCATATGTTTCATGCTATGGTTAGGTTTACCTTAATACTTCTTTTGTAGTTGGGGACTCTTGCAATACGGTTTAATCATAAGTGGGATGCTTGTCATAGAAAGGGCAGTACCCAAGCACTGGTCCACCCACATACCAAATTATCAAAGTAACGAACGCGAATCATATGAGCGTGATGAAAACTAACTTGACGATAATTCCCATGTGATCTCGGGAGCTCTTTTCTCATATAAGAACTTGTCCGGGCTTGTCCTTTGCCACAAAAAGGATTGGGCCACCTTGCTGTACCTTATTTACTTTCATTACTCGTTACCCGTTACAAATTACCTTATCACAAAACTATGTGTTACCGATAATTTCAGTGCTTGCAGAGAAAACCTTACTGAAAACCGCTTGTCATTTCCTTCTGCTCCTTGTTGGGTTCGACACTCTTACTTATCGAACGTACTACGATAGATCCCCTACAATTGTGGGTCATCAACCACCTTCATCTGTTCCATCATAAGGTTGGCTTGAAGTATGGCTTCCCTTGCAGCACCCGCCGGGTCATCTAGAGTGTGGTATATATGCAGCAAAGAGCGACGAGGGCAGTACATTCGGAGCGATCACATGATCTGAAGCATGGAGCTGTGCAGGTGGAGCAGAGACTTGAGCAATCGACACCGAGGGACGTTCAGTCGACAATGGATCAACGAAAGAAACATTGGCCCGAGCCAGATCTCTGGATTGCTGGACCACCGCCTCTGGCGCAGATGTCAACTGGGGCTCCTGGTTTACGGTTGTCCTCCTTCTCGAAGCCCTGCCCCTCCTTCCCATAGTTTTCAGAGGCACTTCTTCATCGTCGTCTGGAAGCTCAATAACGTCCAGCGGAGCTACAACAAAATGCAACCATAGGACCTTAATCGACCGACAACCCAGTCAACAAAACAAGTTCAAGATTGTAAGATCGTAACAGCTTTGGAAGTAGCCGCATCGTCAGTATCTTCATCACCTGGGGCCTTGTCAACATCCATGGAGGTACCGGAAGTTGAGGCACTAAAAAGTTCCTAATCCACTCGGTCAGAGCAGAAGTATAAGTCAGTAGGAAAACACTGAAAGGCAGAACACTCACGCAGAAGCAATTGGAATGTCCATCTTGATCTTGGGCAAGGTCTTCCGAGACTTTGAGGGGGCAACCTTGGGCTGTTTGGTGACCTTCTCTGACGGATCTAGAGTCGAAGTCCGAGTGCGCTTATGCGCTTGCGTACTCGGAGCCATAGTTTTGCTGCGCCCGCCCGCTGGATCATGGAACTGCTTGGACCGACGCTCTGTGCAAGGTGGTGAGTCGACCTCCTCTTCTTCATCATCCGACTCATCATCCTCTTCCTCATCTTCATTGTTAGGAGATTGCCAGTCGGCACTCTCTTCTATGATGTCCGCTCCCTCCTGGACTTGCTCCTGGGCTTGTTTCCCGTTCGGCATCGAATACATCTCAGTATAAACCTGCAAGGCAAGAAGTTAAGCAAACATCAGTCAGATTCAGAAACAGTTACAAGAAAGACTGAAGTACACTCGGAAGCAAGGGTCAGACCTTGTTCGGCTGGTTGTCAGCGTCGAATGGATCGACTCTTCTTCCTCCCTGGGTTATCTTTGTTTCCGGTAATGCTCTTCAGCCACAGAGCCATCATCTTGTTGGAAACCTCCTTTGGGTGGACATGAGCAGTGTCGTTGGAGCCTGATTACATCCATATCGAGTGGTCACGGGCTTGGAGCGGTTGGATGCGTCGACTGAGAAACACCTCCAACAAATCCATGCTAGTTACACCCTGACGGACCAACTGAACTACCCTCTCGACCAACATGTTCGTCTCTACTTTCTCCACTACGGTAACAGTCAGTGAAGAAGGTTGCTGGACTCGATCTAAAGTAAAGGGAGGAAGGCCGGTCGGCTGATCCGGGGTCGGAATGTCCTGGAAGTAGAACCAGGTCGAGTGCCAGCCCCTAACCGACTCGGGAAGAGTCATGGGAGGAAAAGTTCCACTCTTCCTCATCTGAATCCCTAAACCCCCGCACATCTGAATCACGTGCGTCCTCTCTTCGGTCGGTTTTGCCTTCTTCACGGTCTGGGAACGTACGATGAAAATATGTTTGAAAAGATCCCAGTGCGGTCTACAGCCAAGGAAGTTTTCACACATGGAAACGAACGCGGCAAGGTATCCGATGGTGTTGGGAGAGAAGTGGTGGAGCTGAGAACCGAAGAAGTTCTGAAAACCCCGGCAGAAAGGATGCGGGGGAAGGAAGAATCCACGGTCGACATGGGTGGCAAGGAGGACGCACTCACCCGCCTGCGGCTGAGGCTCTGTCTCGCCCTCCAGCAGCCTCAAAGCCCCGGCGATGATCAAACCCGTGGCGGCCAGATCCTCTAGATCCTCGGGTCAGAGCGTCAACCAGATCCAATCTCCCTGGATCCAACCGGGCGGCAACCCGGACCTCGACGACGATCCCTGATTCATTTTCTTTCCCTTCGCCATCGCCGCCGCCTTCTTCGTGCGCTCCAGCACCGTCGTCTTGTCCTTCACCATTGTGGCGGGCTGCGCAAGGGCGGAGCGGCGGCGTCAAGGACGAAAGAGGACGCGGTGGAGAAGCAGAGGAAGAAGATGGGGAATGGGAGTGCACTGTGCAAACGCGTCAGCCTCGACGCCTTTTATGAGCCTACTTCCGAGTGGATGACGCATGGGCCCGAGCGATTCTGTCAAATCCCGCAACAGTCGTGCACCGGATACGTGGCGTAAAAGGTGGCGCAGAAATCGAGGCGCCCGTGTCTATCCGTCCCCTTTACTGCAGCGCTCTCCGCCTCGCGCGCTTCCCCAAATTTTTGAATCCCGCGAGATTCGGGAGCCGTAGCAACAATCACGCTGAAGATTTCGCACCATTTCAACACTCGAAGATTACCAGCATAACTTCACTCGATGACCTTTGAATCGATCAAGGCAACTGAAATGAAGTCAATGTTTCAGTAGGAACCTTGAGCTCAACAAGGATGCTTTACGAAGCATAAAAGTCAAGACAGGGTCAACGTCAACCTTCTTTTCACTCGGACCTCAATCCATTCAGGGGCTAATGACGATGCCATAGACCTAGGGTAGGGTCATAGACCTGACCTATACGCCCTACCCAAGGTCACTACCCTAGAAGCAAGGACATTCAAAGCACAACAGCAAGTATCAACTGAGGACATTCAGGGGCTAATGACGATGCCATAGACCTAGGGTAGGGTCAACTGAAACCTGAACTCGTAAACTTGTGTGTACAACCTCGCCATAGCTAGGGTCTCGCCTCCTCATACATACCCCCTATTCTTACTATCGGACATAGTATCACGACATGTGGTTCATCAAAGTTTCAAAGCGTTCAATGAAATCAGCGACGAAATCCGTTTGCCGGATAGCATAAAACTGACGAATGAGCAATTGGTGCTTATCACGACCAAATCTTGTGCACAACAGGGCGGTAAATGGCTCCCACGCCTGACCAGCGACCTTGCATTGCACCGATTGCAGCCATATGGCAGCTGCACCGGAGAAATTCAAAATCGCCATGGGAACCCAGTACGACTCCTGAACCGCAAACATCTGAAAGTACTGTTCTGCAAGCGTTTTCCAGAGCCGCGGATTCTCGCCAGCGAAGCTGGGAAACGAGATCGGTGGTGGTGCCTCCCCATCGCCGGCGGTACTTGAGAAGATAACGGAGAGGGATTCGAGGACGGGATCATGGCCATACCCATGACCGGGGAAGCCGTCGGTGACTCTAGAGTCACCGTCGGATATCCCCCAAGGTGCAGAGACGCGTCGTGGCCTGATTGCTCTTGGATCTTGCGCGCGACCACAGGGGCGTTCGCGGGCGGCGGCGATCCGGTGGATAGCACTATCATGGTGGGCGCGGCCGATGCTGCCTGGAGCGCTGCGACGGTGGACTCCAGCTGCGCGAATTGCGCCTCCACGTCCAGCTACCAGGAGACGAGGTGTCGATCCGGGCGGACTGCGTCGCTACGGCCTTGAGGATGGCCTTGTTGTCGTCGTCCTGCTAGTTGGCGTGGGCGATGGCCTCGTCGTTCAGCTTGTCGAGGTACGCCTTCGGCGCCGGATCCATGGTGGCTATGAGGGAGTCGCGCGCTTGCTTCTGACCACGGGTTGGTGGTGGCGATGACGATGGAAGCGGAGGGGTGGTGGGTGGCTAGTTGATACCATGATGTTAGTAAATCGATCTCGATCTAGAATTTATCAGTCACAAGGTAGCTTACAGAGATACAACGAGTCTGTGGGAAAGAAAGGAGAAAGCGAAAGGAGAGCCGAGCCATTGCCTGATCCCACTGGATGCCGTTCGCCTTACTCTCTGCATGGCTTAAGAAGGGTTCACCCACTCCGGGCCCACGAACCTGCGGTTCAGGTGTTTGATCCTAGGTGGCTTGGCGATGACGCGCTCTTGTCCCTGATTGGTCGAAGATCAAGTCCCTGCTGCCACATTGGCTCCCTTGACTGTTCTGGCAATATTCTGGTAGCTGTTGTTCGTCTCTGAACCTGGGACGCTGGCAAAAATATTGCTCAAGACTTTACTATTTGGACTACTAGATTTAGGGGTACTACTCAGAAGGTCGGGGCCATGTAATGGCGTCAATACCTCTCCTTGCACGCTAGCGCAACTCCATAAACTGGCACTTTGAGTAATGCATTCAGGTGGGAACCCTCTCGGCCCCGGTGATTGTTCAAAAAGAAAAAGATTGAACTAGTATACGTACCTCAAATAATAATAATAAAATCCAAAGACTCCATGTCTCCATTGACAATTATGCATAAGTGCTTCAGAAAAGAAACCAAAAAACCTTCTTTAAAGCACTTCTTTGTGATTCAACAAACTGATCCACTCGTTTCCCCTTTTCCTTTTCTCGGCATCAAACAAATATGTTTCTATGCAAAATTCTCACACCCAAAATTCTGAAAGAAAGTAACTAAGTGCAATTGTAAGTTTAGAAATCAGAACCCTGACAAGGGACTAAAGAGATGGATGGATCATGAGCGTACCTTGTGCAAGGCCGAAAGGGCGACGAGCTCGAACCTCACACACGTTACGTGCGGACTTGCGGAGGCGGCTCGTGGTGCCGAACATGGGCACGCGAAGCTGTTCCCAATCGCAGTCGTCGACGGCTAAATCGAGCAGAGGCGACCAGCGATGGCGATGACGTTTGCTTTGCTCCGCTGCCGGCTGCGATCGCAATACGTACGGTTTTTTAGGCAGATTGGCAATACACATTTTTTTTGAGGGGTAATTGGCAATACACATATGTAACTCTCATTTCCCAGCCGAACAGGCCTGGCCCAATTCATCCTGCTTCTTCTTTTCCTTTTCTCTAATTTCTTACCAGGCTGACATCCCGTGTCGCGTGTTAGGCGCTCCCTATGGATTTTTTTTCTGTACGCGTCTTTGGGCTCTAGATGTTTTTTTTGGTTTATTCGGCTTTTTGGTTTTTGCCCAGTCCCCCTAGGCTTCGGACCAAAAAATTTCAAAAAAAAAATTTGCTTGAAGAAACATGTTTTTTTCTTCCGCGGTAGACATGGGTTTGCTTCTCATGGAGGCACAAGTTTGATTCCATGAGAGGCACAGACACCTGTGCCTCTTGGAAGACAAAAATAAACGCATTTTCTGTTTTTTTATAAGAGGCACAGGTTAGCTTCTTGTGAAGGCACATATTTGCTTCCGCGGGAGGTACAACTCAAAAAAAATGTATTTCTTTTGCTTATGCGAGACGCAATGTTAGCTTCTCATGAAGACACAGGTTTGCTACCAAAAGTTAGCTTCTAGTGAAGATACAACTGTGACTCTTGAAAAGCTAAAAAACTAGAAAAAACATGTGTTTTAGCTCATTTTGTGATGAAAAAAAGTTCATTGAAACCTGTCAACATGGGATCTAGGTTCAAAGATCTCGACACGGGATTCCGACGGTGAAAATGGTTCAAAATTTGGACGCGCGGTTTAAGAAATAAAACATTTTGAATAAACGAATCAACAGGAAAAAAAAGGAAATGTCCCAGGTTGCAACAAGTGGCGCAACTGCAGTGCATCACTTGTCGCAATTTGAGGAGGCAGGAGTGATCTTTACAAAGAGTACTCTTTAATTAGTGATTTCGTTCTTTTACTTCTATTTAATTTCTTTCGCGCTTGTGCTGAGCCCAACTGTTGGCCGAGCCCTGGGAGGTGGCCTTTCCTGCCCATGCCTTGATCCGAAACCCTATTCAACGTCTTACACGCCGGTTATAAGTGATTAGGAAAACCGGCTTACACCGCCCTCACCCTTGTGCTCGGCCCATGTAACTCTCTTTTTCTTTCTAGTTGCATTTGTCGCGCGTGTAGTGTTGGAAATATGGAAGTGGATCCTCTAACATCCTCAAGGGATGTCACGAAGCTACAGCGAAATGCGTATGTAAAACGAAGAAGGGATGTCAAGGTTAGTGTAGCAACCACTGTGTAGATTTAATGTAGCATGTACAAAAATAAATCAAAAAATAATTTATTGCACCATAATTTTGTTTGTATGTAATTTTTGTAAATGTATACAGTAGATTTGTAATTTGCAAATTAATTAGAATCATTTTAGGCTTAACCATATGGATGTGAAGGAGGGATGTCACGGTTACTGTAGCTTACGTGACATCCCTTGAGGATGTTAGAGGATCCGGTTCCTGGAAATATGCCCTACAGGCAATAATAATATGGTTATTATTATATTTCCTTAATCATGATAAAGGTTTATTATTCATGCTAGAATTTTATTGACCGGAAACTTAAAATACACGTGACATAAACAAATACCGTGTCCCAAGTGAGCCTCTAGTAGACTAGCTCATTGATCAAAATATGATTAAGGTTTCCTAACTAGAGACATGCGTTGTCACTTGATAACAAGATCACATCATTAGGAGAATGATGTGATGGAGAAGACCCATCCGTTAGCTTAGCATATGATCGTTCAATTTATTGCTACTTCTTTATTAATGTCAAATACATATTCCTTTGACCATGAGATCATGCAACTCCTGGATACCGGAAGAATACCTTATGTGCTATCAAATGTCACAACGTACCTGGGTGATTATAAAGATGCTCTACATGAAGTAAATATGCCCTAGAGGCAATAATAAAGTTGTTATTTTATATTTCCTTATTCACGATAAATGTTTATTATTCATGCTAGAATTGTATTAACCGGAAACTTGATACATGTGTGTATACATAGACAAAACACCGTGTCCCTAGTATGCCTCTACTTGGCTAGCTCGTTGATCAAAGATGGTTAAGTTTCCTAGCCATGAACATGTGTTGTCATTTGATGAACGAGATCACATCATTAGGAGAATGATGTGATGGACAAGACCCATCCGTTAGCTTAGCATAATGATCGTTCAGTTTTATTGCTATTGCTTTCTTCATGTCAAATACATATTCCTCCGACTATGAGATTATGCAACTCACGGACACCGGGGGAATGCCTTGTGTGCTATCAAACGTCACAACATAATTGGGTGATTATAAAGACGCTCTACAGGTATCTCTGAAGGTGTTTGTTGGGTTGGCATAGATCGAGATTAGGATTTGTCACTCCGAGTATCGAAGAGGTATCTCTGGGCCCTCTCGGTAATGCACATCATATGAAGCCTTGCAAGCAATGTGACTAATGAGTTAGTTGCAGGATGATGCATTACGGAATGAGTAAAGAGACTTGCCGGTAACGAGATTAAACTCGGTATGAAGATACCAACGATCGAATCTTGGGCAAGTAACATACCGATGACAAAGGGAATAACGTAGATTGACCTAGCGGTTCGACCGATAAAGATCTTCGTAGAATATGTGAGAACCAATATGAGCGTCCAGGTTCCGCTATTGGTTATTGACCGGAGAAGTGTCTCGGTCATCTCTACATAGTTCTCGAACCCGTAGGGTCCGCACGCTTAACGTTCGATGATGATATGTATTATGAGTTATGTGTTGTGATCGAAGTTGTTCGGAGTTCCGGATGACATCACGGACATAACGAGAAGTCTAGAAATGGTTGAGAGATAAAGATTGATATATTGGAAGGTGGTATTCAAACACCGAAAGTGTTCCGAAATGAATCGGGTACACACTCGAGTACCGGAGGGGTTACCGGAACCCTCCTGGGAAAGATATGGGCCATAGCAGGGAGGCTGACCAGCCCACAAGGGGCTGGCGCGCCCCCATCAGGGAGGAGTCCGAATTGGACAGAGGGGTGGGGGCGGCGCCCCCCTTTCCTTCTCCTACCCCCTTTCTTTCCCCCTCCGATAAAAGGAAGAGCGGGGGGGGAGGGAATCCTACTAGGAGCCCAAGTGGGACTCTTCCCACTTGGGACGCGCCTAGAGCCGGCCTCCTCTCCCTCCCTCTTTTATATACGGGGGGGAGGGGGCGCCCCTAGAGGACACACCAATTTGCTCCAAGTCGTGTGCGGCGCCCCCTCCACAGTTTACGCCTCCGGTCATATTCTCGCGGTGCTTAGGCGAAGCCCTACGCGGATCACATCACCGTCATCGTCACCACGCTGTTGTGCTTACGGAACTCATCTACTTCCTCGTCCCTCTGCTGGATCAAGATCTCGAGGGACGTCATCGCGTTGAATGTGTGCAGAACTCGGAGGTGCAGTACGTTCGGTACTCGATCGGTCGGAACAAGAAGATGTTTGACTACATCAACCGCGTTAAGCAAACGCTTCCGCTTTCGGTCTACGAGGGTATGTGGACACACTCTACCCCTCTCGTTGCTATGCATCTCCTAGATAGATCTTGCATGAGCGTAGGAATTTTTTTAAAATTGCATGCTATGTTTCCCAACACTACAGGTATCTCTGAAGGTGTCTATTGAGTTGGCATGGATCGAGATTGAGATTTGTCACTCCGTATGACGGAGAGGTATCTCTGGGCCCTCTTGGTAATACAGCATCACAAGAAGCTTGCAAGCAAAGTGACTAAGGAGTTAATTACGAGATGATGTATTATGAAACAAGTAAAGAGACTTGCTGATAACGAGATTGAACTAGGTATGGAGATACCGACGATTGAATTTCGGGAAAGTAACATACCGACAGACAAATGGAACTACGTATGTTGTCATAAAGGTTCGACTGATAAAGATCTTTGTAGAATGTGTAGGAATCAACATGGTCATCCAGGTCCCGCTATTGGTTATTGACCAAAGAAGCATCTCGGTCATGTCTACATCATTCTCGAACTCGTAGGGTCCGCACGCTTAACGTTCTTTGACGATATAGTATTATATGAGTTATGTGAGTTGGTAACCGAATGTTGTTTGGAGTCCTGGATGAGATCACGGACATGAAGAGGAGCTCCAGAATGGTCCAGAAGTAAAGATTGGTATATAGGACAATACTATTTGGTCTCCGGAAAGGTTTCAGAGTGCATAGAGTATTTATCAGATCACCGGAAGGGGTTCCGGGAAGGCCACGAGGAGTTATTGGGCTTATTGGGCCTACGAGAGAAGCACACCAGCCCACAAGGGGCTGGTGCACCCCACCTCTAGGCCGCTGGCCCTAGGGAAGAAAAGGGAGGAGGGCTAGCCCCTCCTGCCTTCCCCTCCACATGAGAGAAAGGAAAGAGGGGGGGCGCCTCCCCTCCTGCCTTCTCTCCAGGCACCAAAGAAGGAAGGGGGTGCGGCCAGGGCTGGCCGCCGACCCCCTTGGGGGCGCCCTAGGCTGCCTCCCCTTCATCCCCACCTTTATATGTGAGAGGAGTGAGAGGGGCAAGACACACCATGATCCCCAAGCCGTGTGCGGCGCCCCGTCTCCCTCTAGTTCTAGTTCCTCCTCCATCCATGTCCGTTGGGGAAGCCCTACTGATAGTTTCACCACCACAGTCACCACGCCATCGTGCGGCCAGAACTCATCTACTACTTCGCCTCTCATGCTGGATCGAGAAGGCGAGGACGTCATCGAGCTGAACGCGGAGGTGTCGTACGTTCGGTACTTGATCGAGACGGATAGTGAAGGTGTACGGCTACATCAACCGCATTGATAATGCTTCTGCTTAGCGATCTACAAGGGTATGTAGATGCTCTCCCCCTATCGTAGCTATGCATCTCCATGGATAGATCTTGCGTGTGCATAGATTTTTTTTTTGTTTTCCATGCAATGTTCCCCAACATGCAGTTCCCGTTCGACTGGTCCAGATAGTTTTTTTCTCATCGGTTTTACCTGGGTTTTTCAAGGACGGGCTTTGTAAGGGTTTTCTTGTTTCTTTTCTTTGTTATTTTCAATTCTTTTTCAAAATTCATAAACCTTCTTCAAAATCATGAACTTTTCTTAAATTTGTGGACATTTTTAAAATCATTAAAATGAAAATTTTCAACTTTTCCAACTTTGTTCATCATCTTTTCCTTTTTAATTTTTTCAAATGCGTGATTTTTAATTCAATTTCAACAACTTTTCTACAACCTACAAACTCTTTTCAATTTTCATGGACATATTTTACAATCTATTTTTCAAATTTTTTGTGAACATTTTTCTAATGCACAAACATTTATCGAATTAGGAACTTTTTCAAAACCTGGGATTGTTTCAAATCTATTAACTTTTTTTGAATCCGTGAACATCTTTCAAATTCATAACCATTTCCAATCCAGGAAGTGTTTAAAATAAATGTGATATTTTTCAAATCCATGGACATTTAAAAAAATAAAAAATTATTGTTTTTTCATATATGTCAACTCTTTTGAAATTTATGAACTATTTTGAAACTCATGATTTTTTCCAAATTAAGTTTTGTTTTAAAAATTAAATGAAAAGTCGTCGGTCAAACGTTTCGCCTGCACCCGATCAACCACCTAGCAATTGATCAAAGGTCCACTTGTCAACCGACCAGGCATAACTAATCGGGTCGGCCTAGTAGGCACGCGCGGGCGCCAGTTGGCCGCTTTTAAGAAGCATTTTTGTCCTTGCATCTAACATCTGGCAAGACACATTGTTGTTGTAGAATGGATGAAAGTGTCACCAAAGTCATAAAAGATAGACACGATGTCAAACAGAAAGGAGAACATTTTTAGGGCCAAATAGAGAAGCTGGTTTTGCACTTTATTTTTAAAACACCTCCCATATATCAATTATTTAAAAAAGTATTACAACCACTTTTTACAGCATATGCCCCACAGGGAGGACAACTATTAAGAAGAATACCATCAGACCTATTATCAAAATGAAACTGGCTTGGCAATTGACCTTAGACATATTAAAGCTATTGAAAAGCTAAATGGTGCCTTCTTCAAATCAACAAGTGGGGACCTGTCAAGATTTTCATTTGCAAGGAAAGAGGCCATAAAAGCACAATCGATTTCCAAAATAATTGGCATGTGAAGGGCGATACCGATGTAAAGACCGGTGAGGCACGCCCAAAGCTTAGCTTCATCCACAATGGTGCATAACCCAATAAAATTCCACGAAGATATGACAACGTCGCCAGAAGGTCGTTTCAGTTAGTGTCAAGTAGACAATTCTCTTTACAAAGTACCTGCAAAAAAAAAACTCTTTACAATGTAAGCCCCTGGTGTGGTAGAACATTTATGTATGGTAGCATTGTTACAACCATGTGTTTTCTTGCAATGGATGATCTTTGATTAGAACTCTATTACTTGCTTAAGCATTGAATCCAATACAACTTCTGGACTATTTTTTTTGTGGATGGGGAGAACCCACATGTATACTGATCCCAATTAAAAAAACATTGACCCAGTTTATGTGAAAAACTTGATAAAAACCACGATTCAATTAATGTGAGAAACTGGATCAAAAATCTTGAAAACTTGTGGGCCAATACATTTTGCCAAAGCAAGAACACAACTTCAGGACGTCATGGAGAATTTGCTTCGCTGCCCTTTGTTTAATAGTCAATTTGCCTTTTGCTAGTTATCTAGCCGCACTATTCTGTAAACTCGTAAAACTTGATAACCGTAAGGTCCTTATTATAAGGCCGGGCAATAACCTCTTATCTAAAAAAAGTTCAATTGGCAGTCTAGTCTAAGGGATGACTCTTACAACAAACACAAGATGGTGTCTGGTGGACTGGTGGTCCATATCTTTATCCTTGGCATGTGTTCTTCATAGTTTTATGAGTAGACAAGGTGCCACTACTAGGAAAATGCTTACCAGTAGCGCTGATTTTTTGCTACCAGTAGCGCTGGCAGACGCGCTACAGCTACGACGCTACAACTATTTTTTAGCAGTAGCGCTTGTTTGTCCCAGCGCTACTGGTAACTGAAGATAGCAATAGCGTTTTTTTATAACCCACGCTACTACTATCCTAAGTACTAGTAGCCTGCACTTTTCTCCCATGCTACTACTAGCTAATTAGGACTAGTAGTGTGCACCTTTTCCTCCACGCTACTACTAGCTAATTAGGAATGAAAAAAAATAAAAACTAGATGCAATATTCATGGATGGAAATCAAAGACACATCCAATGCAAGATAAACTAAGGTCACAGAACCATCTCAACTGAAAGAGATCACAAGAATCCATTTAACATCATACGCACACAACCATCATCAAAACGTGGGTACCTTCCCTAGTGTTCACCACCAACCTAAACAAACCACTTCTCTAGATTTATCTACCAAGGCTCGGAGTTCAGACGCCGGTGGACCCGAATCCTCCCTCCCCCGGACGGTGGCGTCGAGGTCCTCCACCTCGGCGACCTTCGGCGTCATGATCACCTGGACGATCATCTGTGTGACGTGGTCGCCGGGCTTCACCGGGTTGAAGAGCACAGCGCCCACCGGGCCGCGCTAGTCAGCGTTGATCACCCTTGCGTCAGCAGGGGAAAGTGAAAACTTGTTAGTACGCAAATATCATCAGTTCAACCAAATAGTATATTACAATTTACAAGACCCATTAAGTTAAGATTCCTTCTCATCTAGCTACTTAAAAAAGCTCATGCCAAAAATATATGCTTAATTCCTCACTGGCTATTCAAATGGTCTAGGAACGCACATGGTTACCATGGATACCAGTCTAGATTAGTACTTTCTATAAAGTTGCAATTCCTAAAGTTGATCGTCTCTTAGTTTTGTGAGGAAAATGTATTCCTTTTTAGAAAGCGTACAACTACAAATATCTTCTTACGATTTTAGCTAAGCGACAGTTAAAAGATAAACACACCATCCTTTTTTTGAGAATATAAACACGCATAATAAATATGTGAAAACACCAACTCGTTACATAAAACGAAGATGAAGAATTCAGATATTCAATCATTATGTGGCACTCAGCCTCTTGAGAATGCTGACTCGATCTTGGAATCCATTCATAGCTCACTCATGCTCATGTGAAGAATAAGCTGGTGCTCGTATTGCACCTTCTTTAATGCCATCAAAGAGAGCTGTTCTGGCGTTTCGGTAGCTACGAAAAGTGCAGAGAATAGTTATATAAGAATGCATATAGATTTTACAAGTGCATAGAAAAACATGAAGTCCAAAAGAAACACAGAAATGCATATGCGAACTAAATTACTTTGCATATGAAAAGGACTATTTTTTATATTTTTTCTTTAAATCACAAGTCAATAAATTCTCAAAACATCATCACTGGCATTGACATAAGTTTTTTGTGTTAGCAGATTTCTTGTGAGGGTATTCGCTGTGTTTACTTGGCGCCGCAATGTTTGGCACCAAGTTCAGTCTTCGCAGACAAATATAATACATTACTGGGCGCGCGGGACAAGGCAAAGAGAAACACATAAATTTGTAGTTACTAAAATATTAGCATTAATCAGTGTCTTCTGCTCTCGTTTGTTACAATATCAAGTTAGCCAATGTAAACAAAAGAAAGCAAGACCAA
This sequence comes from Triticum dicoccoides, assembly GCF_002162155.2. Taxonomy (NCBI): domain Eukaryota; kingdom Viridiplantae; phylum Streptophyta; class Magnoliopsida; order Poales; family Poaceae; genus Triticum; species Triticum dicoccoides. The sequence continues at coordinate 707,684,104 of NC_041393.1, forward strand.
ACTACTACAGCTTCACCTTTAGATTATTTTTGATCCATTGCAAAAGTATGATATGAACTGGATACGGGCCTACAATTGATTGAAACTCAAGGCAAAGAAACTGTGAATGAATCAAACTGGATACGGGCCTACAATCAATCAAATTGGATATGTTCTTGCAAGCTACAAAGATGTTCAGAATTACTTGCAATCTGGTTTTTGAAGCTACAAAGATGTTCATAATTACTAATTATCCAATTACCCTCTCTTGGGCCAGAGTGATGTCTCATGTCTCAATATGAAGCCTAGGAAAAGTAAATAGATGGGGCAGTAGTGTATTTCATCTCTTTAATTAAGGTTCATATTTCAGCAGCAGCAGCAGCAGCAGCTAAAGCATGTAACTAAACAACTAGACCACACTGCATTGCACACACCGCATGATTCAGCCAGCACCCCAAATCCATGCATTACCATTCCATAAGCACTAGCTACAAGAATTAACATTTTTACATGGCCCAATTAATCAGACGCTAAGAAATCATGGCAGGGCAATTCGTCAAATCTAGCATCCAATTCGACCTAGATCCCCCGAGACCACGGGGGCGGAGAAAGTTGATGAGCATCATGGAGAGGGAGGGATGGAGGAACCCACGAGCTTGATCGCGACCTCCTCGTTGGTCTGCACGTTGGTGCCCGCACAGAGAGACAAAATTTGTTAGAAAAAAAAAGAGGAAGAGAAAAAGGCGACGGCTTTGGGAGTGACGGAGGAAAGGAGGATCTGGCGGTGTGGCGGGGGTGTAGGCGGAGGCGGGACGGACCGAGGTAGATCTCACCGAAGGAGCCGTTCCCCAGCTTGCGACCGACGCGGAACTTGTGGCCGATGCGTGGATCCATGGCCGCCGCCGCCGCCTTGCCTGCCTGACTGCCCGTCTGAGGCTACCGCTGGCCGGAGCCTCGCATGGGGGACGGGACGGGGATGACCCGATCGGGACGGCCGGAATTGGGTCGGGGCGGGGGCGGGGGCTAGGGCTCGATCGAGTGGATCGGAGTGAGGAGGGATTGGGGATTTCTTGCGGGGACGGAGGAGCGAGCGCCTGACCTGACCAGGATGGACAAGCTCCGGGGCTCGGGGAGGAAATACTGGGGAACCCGGGGTGCCCCACGGCAAAGATGGCGGGTTGGAGTGGAGTCCCTCTGCCAGGGCCTTGGATCTGGATCGGAGTCGAGGGAGGAAGGGGAGAGAGACAGAACGTGACGAGAGAGAGAGGGAGATAAGGCAGAGAGGAAGGTGTGCGCTTAGTTGTAGCGCATGCCCGTGAGCAGTGCCACCACTAAGTTAGTACCGGTAGCGCGGCCTCACGAACACACGCTACTACTAAATGAGTCGATTAGCTGATCCTATCTATCCCCGTGCTACTACTATCAATTTAGTAGTAGCGCGGTTTTGATACCCCATGCTACTACTATGGTCTGTCCTGGGGGTGTGATGTGGCACACTTATCAGTAGTGTGTCCCAAAAAAATACACGATGCTGCTAACTAAAACCAGCAGCGCATTTTTTACAAAGCGCTACTGGTATGTACCAGTAGCGTGGGGTCCCAAACACACGCTACTGGTAAAGTTCTACATATAACCATTTTCCTAGAAGTGTGCAACAGTAAAAGGAAGCAAAGAAGTTGTCACTCAAGTCAGAGCAAGTATATTAAGATACAGTCAGCAGGCTGTAAGGATTAAATTACTGAGTTAAATGAGAGAGAAGATGTGAGAGAAGAGAAGCGGGCTATAAATTAATAGCTGCCTACATCACAAACTCTAAGAAACATTGTGGAAGTGTAAGATGGACCATGCATTAATAAACTAGTACTACTTACTCAGTAAAAATAATTATTATATTTTTGCTGGACAATGGAGGTTATCGATGCAAAATGAAGTACAAGTGAATTTGGCACCGAACATACATAATGGAGGGACTTAGAATACTTAGGATTTTTTTTCTACCTTGGTCGCTTGATTCGTTAGATTGAATCCTATAAAAAAATCTAAGAAATGATTTACAATACATTTTTTAGAAAGGAGGCGCTTGCCCAGCTTTAGCGAAGTGAAGCCTTTAAAACATTTACAACAACTTACTGACAAAATAAGCAGAAATTTTTGATACAGACCCTATAGGGCCAACGACTCAAGAGCCAAAAACAAACGACAAACCTGAAACCCATGACGAAACATCGATCGGCAAGCATGATCAACCACTCTGTTGGCCGCAGATCTCCCTGATTTGTGGTGCATTCCATAGAAAATCTAGCATCCATTCTAACATAAATATTCTTTCAGTACAAATCTGATATGGTTTGCGGATGAGACACCGAGCATAACTACGGGGATTGTCAAGGTCACTAAAGGGGAGGTTTCTGAGGCAGGAATCGTGCAGAGGCTTCGGGAGTTGGCTCCCGGGGACTTCCAGTGGGACCTCGTCAGCCTTGCTGATATGATGTTCAGAGTTGAGTTTCCTTCGGTGGAGGATCAGCAGAGGCTGCTGAGTTTTGGAATGTGTAAAGTGCCAAGCATTGATTGCGTCCTTGAGTTCCATGAGTGGAAGCAGGTAGAGCCTCAGGGCAAGCCGCTTACTCAGGCGTGGTTGCGCTTCTCAGGGGTCCCGTCCAGGCCGTTGGAGGATGCTAGGGTGGTCGCCAGTTTGGGTATTTTGATGAGAAAGCCTGAGGGGGTGGATATGGCGTTTACCAGAGCTCACGGGATTGCTCGGGTTCTGGTTAGTATTCTGAACACTGACTTTGTGCCGGAGGTTGTCAAGTGGGCTTATCGAGGCAGGATTTATAGTCTGGTTATTGAGTTTGAGGATGAGAGCCTTTTGGCGGCGGACGCTCATGGGTCGGACGTGGATATGCACGAGGGCGATGGTAGCGCAGGGGCTAAGGATCCGCCGGTCGATGACTCTGGATGGCAGCAGTCCAATGGATCGGGGTCCGAGAGCGCGACGACTGAGGGAGGAGCGGCTCCACCTTCCTCGGTGCCTACGACGACTTTGAGATTTGGGTCCTTTGAACCCGCTTCTGCTACCCCGAGACTGTGGAGCGATCGGGTGGAGTCCGAGGAGGCTTCTGAGTATGTGTTGCCTACCTTGGACTTTGAGGATGCTCTTTCTGCTAGTCTGGGGGTTCCTGGTGATTCGTCGGTACCGGTTTGGGGAGTGGGGGAGGTGAGTCGGCAGGTGGTCACTCCCTCTCGTACTCACCACGGTGTTCCTCCCCAGGACGTGGCTGGTCTGTCGGCTGAGGGCCCGGGGCAGGAGGCCTCGGGTTACCCTTCTTCTGCCAACGTTGGACCGTTGGGACACGAGGCGCCCGTGTCTGTCGCTGCGCTGGGAGGGGGTCTGGGGCAGGTGGCCTCGGACACCTCTTCTCCAGTCGCATCGTTTCTGCTGCCAGTGGCGCCCGTGCCGTCGGGAGGGGGCTCGGGGAAGGTGACCTCGGCGCCCTCCTCCCCTGAGGCGCCTAGGGCGTTGGCCTCTCCGGTGCAGGGTGGGGAGCTCGGGCAGGTGGCCCATGCACTCCCTTCCCCCCGTTCACCTCCAGCTCCGCCTTGTGGGGTGAGCCCGTCGCCGGTGGTCGGGGCTTCTGCTCAGCCTCGCTAGAGGAGTGAGGCAGGAGGTCCTACCCTGTCCAGGTTCTCTCATGAGGAGGTGATTGTGTTTGGAGGGATTCAGGACCAGATGTCTGAGGGGCGACGGGTGAGCAATCACCTCCAAACTATGCCTGATGTGGACGACATCCAGCAGCGATGCGCCATGAGGGCGGCCAAGCTCTGTGACGTTGAGGTCACTACTGGTATGTCGGTTAATATTTCTAATTCCATTATGCATTTTCTAATGATGAGATTGTTGAAAATGCAAATCAATTAGGAGTCTCACTTGGTAGTAATGTCACTGAAATCTCTAATTCCGTTAATGACCTTCTTGATCTAGAGGCTGAGAGGGCCTTAGAGATGATTCGTAACATTGCGGCGGTTAGGCCTATGAGTGATTCTGAGGTTGAGGCTCTGTGGGTCAGGGTGCTTGATCCTTTCTGTGCGGACCTTATTCATGCTATTTCGGAGGCGGAGGAGGAGGAGGATGAAACTTCTCAGGCAGTTTTGCATGGACCTTCTGCGACGGGTTGTGAGGACCAGTTACAAAGCCATGTTAACCCGAAACGCAAGTGGGAACGGAAGGTGTACCCGGTGTCCGCGGTGCGTAGGAGTGCTAGGATTCGTACGGCTAAAAAATTCCATGATGAACTATGAAGGGAATCTTTTGGAATAGCAGAGGTCTAAAGGACTTGGCTAACAGAAGATTTCTTGCTGAGGCGGCGGTCGAGCATCGATTAGATTTTATAGCTCTATCGGAGACCGGTAGAGATAATTTTGCGCCTCAGTTTCTTAGTACTTTGTCAGGCGGGATTGACTTTCATTGGCATTGCTTGCCACCAAGAGGGAGATCAGGTGGGATATTGCTCGGCGTTCGATGCGAAGCGCTCGAGGTTCGAAGTGTGATTATGGGTGACTTTGCGGTCAAGTTTCGGGTTAGATCGAAGGAGGATGGTTTTAATTGGGCTCTGGTTGCAGTATATGGGGCTGCGCAACCCGAACTCAAGCCCGAGTTCTTGGCGGATCTCGTTAGGATTTGCGGCTCCGAGAAGCTTCCTATCCTGGTGGGGGCGATTTTAATATCATTAGACGGCGTGAGGATAAGAACAATGATAACTTTGATGGCCGATGGTCATTCATGTTTAATACTATCATTGAAAGTCTTGACTTGAGAGAAATTGAGCTCTCTGGTAGGAATTTTACCTAGGCTAACGCGTTGCCAAATCCGACGTATGAGAAGTTGGATAGAGTGTTGGCGAGCATCGAGTGGGAATAGAAGTTTCCTCTAGTAACAGTTCAGGCTTTGTCCCGTGGGATTTCTGATCGCACGCCGTTGTTTGTGGACTCCGGTGAGGCCACCCACCTGGGTAATAAAAACTCCTTCTCGTTTGAGCTGGCTTGGTTTGAACGAGAAGGTTTCTTTGATCTCGTAGCCAGAGAGTGGGCTAAGGATTCAGGAGGGAAGACTGCGATCCAGCGCTGGCAGAATAAGATTAGGCATTTGAGAAGCTTCCTGCGTGGTTGGGCTAAACATCTTAGCGGGATTCATAAGGTCGAAAAGGAAAGGCTCCTTTCCCTTATTCAGGCCCTAGATGTGAAAGCTGAAACCACGGTTCTGCCGGCCGCGGAGCTTCATGCCAAGCTTGATGCGGAGATGAGGCTCAAAGAACTCCTTCGAGAGGAGGAATTGAAGTGGGCGTTGCGGGCCAAGGTCCGGCGAGTAGTCCAGGGGGATGCGAACACTCAATTTTTTCACATGATCGCTAATGGTAAACATAGAAAGAAGAGGATCTTTTAGCTTGAGCAAGATGAAGGAACAATTGTAGGTCATGAAAACCTTAAGCAGTATATTACTGAGTACTACAAGCAGCTGTTTGGTCCTCCTGAGGATAACTGCGTGTCCTTGGATGAGTCCAAGGTTGAGGATGTCCCTCAACTCACAGCGGTGGAGAATGATATTCTCGCGGCTCCTTTTTCTGAGAAAGAGGTGTTCGAGGCCATATCGCAGATGAAGAATAATAAGGCTCCGGGCCCTGATGGTTTTTCGGCGGAGTTTATAAAAAGTGCTGGCATATTATTAAGGGGGATCTGTTGCCTCTGTTTAATAATCTCTTCTCTGGACAGCTTCAGCTTTTCCAGTTGAATTTTGGGACGATAACCCTTCTCCCTAAGAAAACAGAGGCTATGAGAATTGAGCAATTCAGGCCCATCTGTCTTCTGAATGTTAGCTTCAAAATCTTTACCAAGGTTGGGACTAATAGGCTCACAAAGATTGCGCATGCGGTGGTACAGCCTACCCAAACCGCTTTCATGCCGGACAGGAACATCCTTGAAGGGGTTGTGGTCCTTCATGAAACGCTCCATGAGATCCACACGAAAAAGCTGGACGGGGTTATTTTCAAAGTGGATTTCGAGAAAGCGTATGACAAAGTCAAATGGCCCTTCCTTCAACAGGCCTTGCGTATGAAGGGATTCGATGAAGCTTGGCGACGCCAGATAGAATCCTTCACGCAAAAAGGGAGTGTTAGAATTAAAGTGAATGACGATATAGGTCCTTATTTCCAGACACACAAAGGCCTGAGGCAAGGTGATCCGATGTCTCCTGTTTTGTTCAACATTGTGGCGGACATGTTGGCAATTCTTATACGAAGGGCAAAGGAGGCCTTTCAGGTGGGTGGCTTGGTGCCTCATCTGGTTGACGGGGGTGTCTCCATTCTGCAGTACGCTGATGATACAATCATCTTTATGGAGCATGACTTGGTAAAAGCGAGAAATATGAAGCTAGTGTTATGCTTATTTGAACAATTGTCCGGATTAAAGATTAACTTTCACAAAAGCGAGTTGTTTTGCTTTGGTAGAGCCAAGGAGGAACAAGAGGCTTATAGGCAATTGTTTGGATGTGAGTTAGGGGCTTTACCTTTCACGTACCTAGGTATACCCATTCACCATCGTAAGCTAACAAACAGAGAGTGGAAGTGCATCGAGGATCGGTTTGAGAAAAAACTCAGTTGCTGGAAGGGCAAACTCATGTCTTATGGAGGCCGGTTGATTTTTATCAATTCGGTGCTCACGAGTATGCCGATGTTCCTTCTATCATTCTTCCAAGTGCCAGTTGGGGTTCGGAAAAGGCTGGACTTTTACCGATCAAGATTTTTTTGGCAGAGTGATGATCTTAAGAGAAAGTACAGACTGGCCAAACGGGATGTAATCTGTCGACCAAAGGACCAAGGGGGTCTGGGTGTTGAGAATCTTGAGGTCAAGAACAAATGCCTTCTCAGTAAGTGGATGTATAAGTTATCTGTTGAGATAGACGCAACGTGGGCACAGATTCTTCGTAACAAGTATCTGCAGTCCAAGACTTTGTCACAGGTGACCGTGAGACAAACGGACTCGCCGTTTTGGAAGGGGCTTATGAGAGTTAAGGCCGCCTTCTTTAATAGAACAAAGTTTGTCATCGGTAATGGTAACAATACCCGTTTCTGGGAGGATACGTGGCTTGGTGATACACTTTTGGCGTTACAGTATCCGTCCCTGTATCGTATTGTTCAACGACGTGACGCGCTGGTTGCAACGATTATGCAGTCCGTTCCCCTTAATATCCAGTTTCGGAGGGTGCTTATTGGTGATAGGTGGGAAGCTTGGCTTCATCTGGTGACTAGACTGATGGAGGTTCAGTTAGCTCATCAGCCCGATCAATTGTGTTGGAAACTTACTGGGTCTGGAGTGTTTACGGTTAAGTCGATGTATATCGATGTCATTAACTCTAGCGTCATTCCTAGTTCCAAACATGTTTGGAAAGTTAAAGTTCCTTTGAAGATTAAAGTGTTTATGTGGTTTGTACATAAACAAGTCATTTTAACAAAGGACAACTTGGTTAAGCACAATTGGACAGGCTCTACTAGGTGTAGCTTCTGTGATCGGGACGAGACCATTAAGCACCTCTTCTTCGAGTGCCCATTGGCGAGAGTCTTGTGGCGCACGGTGCAAATTGCCTTTAACATTACTCCCCCGGACTCGGTAGGTTCGTTGTTTGGAACGTGGCTGGCTGGGATAGAGTCCGAAACCGCTAGACACATTCGTGTTGGAGTATGTGCGTTGTTATGGGCAATTTGGAACTGCAGGAATGATTTGGCTTTTAATAGAACAACAACTATTCATTTTTTGTAGGTTTTATTCCGTGCTACGGCGCTGATCCGTTTGTGGTCCTTACTCACTCCGATGGCGGCCAGGAAGCATTTGGTTACTGGGTCTGTCCGGTGGGAGATGGTTGCGCGGGATATCTTCAACCGGTTCTGATGGCGGTCGTGTAATAGGATAGGCGATTAGTTTTCCTATCTTTTTTCTGCCAGCCGGTTGTGGCTTTGTGGCCTTTGTTATGTTTGCATCGAGGCTCTGTGTGAGCTTCCCTCTATTTACATTTCCAGACTTTCAGACTTTGTAAAACCTTTTTGCTTATATTTATGGCCGTATGCATCGTTCTGATGCAGAGGCCGGGGAGCCCCCCCTTTTCTAAAAAAACAAAATAATTTATTAATGTGCATTATGGTCATTTATACAACTGTGATTTATGTGAGCTATATATACTGGCATTTATCTTGCCAAGTCGTGAACCTTTGTTCAACAGTCTATGCGTTTTTTTTTCTAGGGAAAACAGTCTATGGCTTGTCTTTTGCAGAACCTTTTGTCATTTCCGTGGTTTTAGGTCAAATTTTAGAATCATTCCGACCCGCGGTGGGCCTGCTCTATCGCTTTTAACCTTTGACAGGCCAAATGATGGGCTCCAATGCCCCATCAGCTTGCGTAGAGTGTAGATTCCACCACTGCGTGTGTGCTCTGGGCCAGCTAGTGAGACCAGAGATGAGGTAAGCTCAACCGGCAATGCAACAGGAAGCTTCCCATCGATGGCAGGCAACCCCCTGATGGCATAGCGAAATTTAATGTTGATGTAGCAGTTGCGCGTAGCCGACATGGAGGTGCAGTCGCAGCAGTGTGCCGTGATCATACCGGGCTGTATCTAGGTTCATCGGCTGTGGTGTACCGAGGGACCAGTGATCTGGTGATCTTGGAGACTTGCGCATGTAGGGAGGCGCTGGTTCTAGCAGAAGACCTACACATACAACATATGAAGGTGGTGTCAGACTGCCTGGGTGTGGTGAATGATATAAACCAGGGTACAGAAGGTTCCCGTTCGGCCATCGTATATAAAATAACGAGACGTAGAACTAACTTTACTTTATGTTCTTTTGTTCATGAACGTAGGAACCATAATTGTTGAGGCTCATAATCTCGCCAAGTCTGCTTGTAATCTCGCCTTAGGTAGACATGTTTGGTTGGGCTCCTCTCATGACCCAAATCTTGTACCTATGAACATTGTTATAGATCAATAAAGTGGCGAGATCC